>NC_134272.1:30750890-31054461 GCF_031893055.1 Leptodactylus fuscus
ACTCATCATCCGCTATGCTGTACCGCTATACAGTGAAGAGATCATGGCATTAGTTGATTGGTAAGAGTACTTGGTGTTGGACCTCCACCAATCTGATACTGATGATCTATCCTAAGGAAAAGTCCCCAAAGGTCATAGTGCTAGTTATTTAGAGCTGCTCAACCCCATCAAAGCTGTTTCTATCTCTATTTGTTCTCAGATTGAAGGTGCTTTTGTCCAAGGAATTGGGCTTTATACAACAGAGGAACTAAAATACTCTCCAAAGGGTGAACTACTAACAAAGGGGCCAGGAGAATACAAGATCCCATCTGTTTATGACATTCCAAAGGAATTCAATGTATCGCTGCTTCCTTCTTCACAAAACCCTTATGCCATTTATTCATCCAAGGTAAGAGAAGGCAATAAATCAATATAAATATCCATCCTATATATTCTATATAAAGAGCAAAGAGATGGCAACTCCTTAAAACAAGGTCTATGACTTATCTGTGTTAGATAGATAGATAGATAGATAGATAGATAGATAGATAGATAGATAGATAGAATCTTGTATAAGACATCAGAGTATTCTAGAAAACATAATTTTAATATCCCTACTAATATACATGTTAAAATTTTTTGCAAGTACAGAAAAACATATATCTGATCTTGATTTGCACTTGTTTTATGAATATTTTCCATGTATCTGTTTCCCTAGGGTATAGGTGAGGCAGCCCTCTTTTTGGGATCAGTTGTATATTTTGCTGTAAAAGACGCTGTGTGCGCTGCTCGAAAGGAAAGGGGTTTGTCAAATATTTTTATACTAAACAGTCCTGCAACTCCAGAGAAGATACGTATGGCATGTGGAGACAAATTCACTGAGATGGTGAGTACACTATCACTTATTTTTACTTTATATTTTTTCTATTACTAATGAAGCTGCTATAATATGTCATTATGAAAAGCAATATAAATATGCACAATATGTTAAGAATATATACAAAATCTGCAAAAGGCTAAGGGCGGGTTTACACCTGCGCCCGGTCTCCGCTTTGCAGGTTTCCGTCTTCTGCCCGAGAAACTTGACAGGAGACGGAAAACGGCAGTCAGTTTTCAAACCCATTCACTTTAATGGGTTTGCAAAGTGTCTGCCCGTGAGCGTCTTCTGCCTCTCTGTGGCGAAACCGTTTTTTTTAACCGGACACAAAGTCGGACATGCAGGACTTTGTGTCCGGTTAAAAAAAAAACGGTTTTGCCATGGAGAGGCATAAGACGTTCACAGGCGGGCACTGACTGCCGGGTTTCTGTCTCCTGTCTCGGGAAGAAACACAGCTTTTTATGCTGCAGATTTTGCTGCGTTTTTTTTAAATATATTTAATTTAATATACTTTCCCTTCTGTGCAATGCACTCCTGTCTTTGGCTCAAAATAGCACAGCTAAATCTGCAACATAGAAAGCAGCTTTTCTGCAGTGTGGGACCTTGGCCTGAGACCCCACCTTGCTTTTTTTTTTTTGCAGATTTTTCTGCGTTTTTTTTTTGTACCAAAGACAGGAATGCATTGAGCAGAAAGTAGAAGTATAAGAGCTTCCTATATATTTCACTTTCCCTCTGTAACCATTCTAGGCTTTGGCTCAAAAAAATGGAGCAAAATCTGCAACAAAAAAGCCACATTTCCGCAAGGTGGGGCCTCAATCTTAAAAGGAATCTGCTATCAGAACACAGCATATCAACCCAACCTTATGGATTGATTGGTTAGGGTCACTTAAATGAAACAGTTCTCCTTGTGAATCAGCGCCTCTGTTGCCGCTATATCAGTTTTAGCAATATATAAATGAGTTATTTGGAGTAATGAAGGTATTGCCATTGCTCCAAAGAGATATGTGCCAATGTCTTTGCTACTTCAAATATCCCAATTGCACACTACCAAAAATAGTGATATGTCATCAATGGAGACAGCGATTCACAAGGGGAAAAAGTTTGATGCAGGAGATCCTAACCTATCTATCTGCATGGATGATATCTTTGATTCTGGTGAAAGGATAATTGCAGCAGTTCTATGTACTTACAGTGTATGTACAACATAGACAGCAGATGGATATACTGTCATTATCAACACTTCTGGTGGTGGCTCATCTCCCTTAAGAACGTACAGGGGGGCAGGTTACTTGGTTGTAGTCCTCCTGCCCTACTGCCGTTCTCCTGCTATATGATCAGCTCCATCATATATGTTCCTACTGCAGCAAGAAATAGTGGTAAAGATCAGGAAGGGGTTACCGCTGCACCAGACATTTTGAATAAAGCTTGGGGTTTGGACATCAGGAGAGGAAACAGACGGGGATCAATTCCCTCCCCCCCCCCCCTCCCCTTTATTTCTGTATACACCTCTGAAAACAAAGAATGGAGAATGTTAAACCTAATATCCCTTATGGCCAGCCATCAGGGAAAGGGCAGGAGGCTGTAACCAAACGTTACCGTTGTAAAGTCTGGTTAGTAAAGTTTGGTTACTACTCATGATTTACTAATACATTTCCATTTTTAAGTTTGGGATAGAAGGGATAATGTGTCTCAGTAGGGGGCAACATTATAAGGACTTATTAGATCTTGTATATCCTGCTATGAATTCTGGGTAAGGAATATGTAAATAAGACTTCATTGGTGGAAAAAAGGAACGTGCTCTAGCGCCACCTTTTAGAGGGTAACTACTTATATATTAATGCATTGCTAAAAAAAAAAAAAACCTTAAAAAACCTAAATTATAGATAAAAATGCTCCTCAAGTGTATATTTTTTCTGGATGCAAGTGTCAACAAAACTGGTTTATTTTTTAGATTCCAAAAGATGATCCTGAATCTTTCATCCCATGGTCCATTGACGTGTGATCTACATGATGTACAGTACTTGACCAAAGGGACTGTCTCATGAAAGGACATAAGCACCAAATCTATTCCAGGAATTATCTGTTTATTAAATTTATATTTCACATTACATTACATAATAAGATTGTAATGACTTTCTATGATTCAGAGGGACCACGATATGATATAGAATATTGCATGTAGAACTGATATTTCTGAATCATTAACGGTCCTTCATATTTGATGACATTACTGTCAAGAAAAGATATTTACATGTGAATTGATATATTTTTGTGTAACTTACTCATTGCTTTTGAAAAAATGTTTTACTTTATTCATATAATACAAATTTATTTACCAATGCAATAATTTACCAGCGATGACGACGCCACTTTTTCTTTCTTTGAAACTCCAGTTTATTAACTTTTCCATTGTACAAATATATATAACAAAAAGCAGCCTAGGAGAGTGAAACAACCTAGGCAGATAATGGGCAGACAAATGGAGAAGGGGGGGGGGGGGTAATGGAAGGAAAGGCAGGGGTGATAGCATACAAGAACAATCAAGTCTGATATTACTAGAATGATATCTATAGTATACAATCTAGATACATAAGCAGTATTTGTCCAGCACTCTGTTATTTGGTGTCGGTGAAGGACCCATCACAGTCATACGTATACCTGAAGAAATTTCAAAGCACTCAAGTCAAGATGCAAGGTGATTTAATTATTCGAAGTTTAATCATTTTAGGCAATTAAGCAACACAAATTATTGTCACAATAAATAATCTTTTTTGGACGTTTCAGTCTCACAACCTTCCTCAGCAAATATCTGTGGTAACTAGTGCTGGTGGCATGGACTGGACTTGGCATCTGGTAATTCAGGCATATGCCAGATGGACCAATGTACACCAGGGGCTGCTCCTGCTCTAGCCTCCTGCTCCTGCCCTAGCATCCTTCTCTAGTCTCCTGCTTCTACCCTAGCCTCCTGCTCCTGCCCTAGCATCCTTCTCTAGTTTCCTGCTTCTACCCTAGCCTCCTGCTCTAGCCTCCTGCCCTAGCATCCTGCTCTAGTCTCCTGCTTCTGTCCTAGCCTCCTGCCATAGCCTCCTGCTCCTGCCCTAGCATCCTGCCCTAGCATCCTGCTCAAGTCTCCTGCTCCTGCCCTAGTCTCCTGCTCCTGCCCTAGCCTCCTGCTCCTGCCCTAGTCTCCTGCTCCTGCCTAGTCTCCTGCTCCTGCCCTAGCCTCCTGCTCCTGCCCTAGTCTACTGCTCCTGCCCTAGTCTCCTGCTCTAACCTTGTGCTCCTGCCCTAGCCTCCTCTAGCTACTACTCTGCTGCTTCCTTGTCCCCATAGCAATTCTCTAAGTGAGTGGTACTCAGCAGTAGAAAGAATGGTGACCGATGGACATGAATGGGCAGAGCTCCTGTGCTTTTTATATGTAGGGCAAGAAAGCAAGAGAGACAAGACAGGTTTTGTATGCGGTTCAGTGTAAAAGCTGAAAAACGGGAAGCAGGGAAATGCTGGGGTTACTGTTCTTCTCTCTCATACCCCCTCCTTGTAATGTCTCTAATCTTTTATAATAGTAGCTATGCTGAGATTTGTAGTTCTCTCCTTTTGTACCCGTTGCTTACAATGTGCAGTACAATGACATGTTCTTGTAGCTCTTTTTTTATACACTCTTCCTATAATGTCTGATATTCCATAACACTTGGACATGCTGGGACATTCAGTTTTCTACTCGTATTCGTACTATAATGTATGGGGATGTGTTGCTGGGAATGTATGCCACAGAGACAGTCGGCCACCACTTACCCAACCACTTCTGAACACGGTAAACAGCACACAGCCTATCCAGGATTCGTAGAGTCACTTGCCAGCACCTCCCCGCTCTTCAGGATGTACCGACATCTCAATGCCATATTATATACAGTCATTCCTTAATACATAGTGTCCAGCCTTATTATGTCCAACATTCTCCCTCATTATATAGTGTCTTCCATTATTATATATAGCTTACTCCCTCATTATTATGTACAGCAGTCTCTCGTATCATATACAGCGTCCTCCCTTAATTTGTAACTGTTGCCTTGCAGCACTGGAGTCCTAGGTTCGAATCCACAAAAGGGCAAAGTCTGCAAGGAATTTGTATGTTCTCCTTTGTGTGTATAGGATTCCTTCTAGATACTCCGGTTTCCTCCAACACTCCAAAGACGTACAGATAAGTCATTTAAATTGTGAGCCCTATATGGGACAGTGACTGACAATATCTGTAACTGTGCTGCTGAATATGATGGTGCTAGATAAATAAATAGTCCTCACTTATTACATACAATGTTGGATGCCACTATGTTAATAAGCCAACCCACCGACTCTATTTTTCTACCATTTGACTTCCTCCCCATAAATGGTTCATAGTTATAGTCAAACAGCAGCAGGAAAAGCTCCTCTCATTCAAGAAAAAGTAAGTGATTGTGAATATAAAGCGAGGAGCAGACCAGAATAAAACAGAAGCTAACATCTACCATGGTCTCCATCATGTGGGTCTGCCGGGGGACCTAAACTATGGAGAACCGGACCGCAGAAACAGCTGTCACATACTGGCTATAATGGGGTCCTTGCTACAGCAGTAGAGAAAAAAGTCCTCCGTGCAGGACTTCTCTCTCCACTGATTAGTGTCAGTTTCTGCGACTGAGTCTCCAACGAGATTCCCCTACAGATGTGAACTTAATCTTAAGAACACAACTCGTAAGAGTTCAAAAAGAAGGAAGCTCTTGAAAATATGGTCATCTAGATCACTTTTATACAAGACCCATAGACTGACAGAGCATAACAGATATTTATTCCTGAATTCCTCTCAAAGTAACTTTTTCTTTAAAGTCGGTGACAGTAACTTTTTTTCTGACACCACCCAAAATTGTCTGATCCTGACTCCATCTTCACAGCCCTAGTAAAGTATAGGTATGGTCATGTGAAAAAAAACATAAATACAATGGGGAAAAAATGCACACGAACAACAGCCTAGGAGGGCAAAACAACTGAGGCACATAACGGGAGGACAAATGGGGATAGCAGGGGTAGCAGCACATGAAGAATATACCTTACAGTTCTGCAGGTGGCTCGCACACGAGCAGGGACCAGTTCGTCTTCCAACGTAGACTCCAATGCAGATGTGAACATAGCCTTGCCAGATAGGCAAGACAGGATCACAGGGAGTGGAGGGGGAGGTTCTTTTCTCTCTTTACACAGTCAATGCAGAGGGGAGGTTGCAAACATGTCTGCAAATGGTTGCTTTTGTGCAAAAGGCTGAAGATTCTGCGTATTTCACGTCTTACAATGTAAGAAAAGTCTTCTATGTTGTGCTATTTTATGTTATTACAGATGGAATATTATTCACAGACAGAAAGCAGTTTTCCTGACTGTGCTCATAGATTAATCTGTGTCATGTCTTCATATATTTGCCCTATATTTACTGTCTACTTTTCTCAGCTGTTTGCTATTGTACAGTTACTTCTGGCATAATAGCAGAACAGTATCATTAATGGATAGGAAAGGGGGGCAGGCTTCTCCTTATTGTACACACCCACAATCTGAGACAGAAATGTAAAATGTGCTGCAGCGATAATGTGATTATTAGCAGCAATAAAACTGATAGGACACCATGTACAAAGGGTTACATAGTCAGAAAGCAGACTGCCTAGCCAGACCCTGTGCATATTTCAACTTTTCATGTAAACTTAGGTGTCCTTCATGGTGTTTTGGATGGAATTTGTAAGACAAAATCAGGTGTGGGTTAAAAACAAAAAACAAGTGCAAATGTATCTATTATACCTCATTTCTGTGTACAGTAGTCTTCCATCATGGCTTTAGATAAGGCTATATTCACACAATTGTGGAGAGTACGGACGTGAACAGACAATACTGTTTCTTCATGTATGTTTTGTATTAGTCTGTTTTTTTTAAATCCTACATGACATATATAAATATAAATAAAACGTATATCTGGCCCTGCAAAAAAGATACCTTATGTAGCCCCATACATGGAAACAGAAAAAAAAGTTTTTTTTTTTAAAGTTTAGGATTTATATTTATGTGTTAAAACATGACAAAAACTATATGAATTTGGTATTGCTGTAATTGTGCCGACCCACATAATACAGGTAACATGTCAATTGCCTGCAGTGAAAAATGTAAAGAGAAGAAAATATAAAAGCACAAATGCAATTTTTCCCTAATTCCACCCCATTTTGAATTTTTTTCTCCATATCCCCAATACATGGTATTGAGTATTAACCCCTTCCCGATATCCACTGTACTATTACGGCATTTGCAAGGTGTTTAAAGCGGTATTCCCACGTTGCATACTCACCAGTCTTCACCGCTGTAAAATCTTCTTTCTTCCTGGTTTCTTGCATCATTTGGTGGGTGGGGTTTCACATACAACCTGCTCTTTAGCTCCACCCCCAGATTAGTGTGTAGCTCCGCCCACCACATAGCGTGATCCTATGGGGTGGCTGAAGGGCCTGTGATGTCATCAAAGGTCCTCAAACAACACTATATGCACAATATTGGACTATGAAGTACAGGCAGGAGCAACTCCATTCTGTGTTACATACAGAGACTGCCTGTCTCTGCCATAATGAACACAATTGAATTAGCTAGCCTGATAACTGGGAAAACAGAAGACGTTCAGAAATGAAAGCAGCTCCTCTCCGCTATCTGAGAGCAGGGAGCTAGGTCACGTGGTGCAGACACAGGAATAGCTAGAAACACAGGCTCGCTCCCGTGCACTTAGCCCCTCCTCCCTCCCCGCTGAGAGCAGCAGATAAATCACTTGACTTTTGAGCACATAAGTCAAAGGCTGTGTCGACAATAATTGAATAAAGTAAGATAGTGGACAAACAAAGCAGTTTTGCTGAAGCAGTGTATTTAGGAAAAGTCTTACATCCACATTAACAAGCAGTATAGATAGGATCCTTGTGATGGGACAACCCCTTTAACTATATCAGCCGCCCAAAAGCCGGGTGGCCACAATAGCCGCTGGGTCTCTGCTGTTTTATGCTTTTTAATCATATGTTTTATATTTAATGCAGGCATTAACCCCTCTGGCGCCTTGGTGAAAGCTGCCTGAGGCACCGTTTTATCAGCGGCTCATGGGCAAACTCTGAGCCCGGGATTCCGTTGCTAATTCAATGGATTCTATTGTAGACTACTCTATGCACCCTGCAATACTGTAGAATTGCTGTTTTTTTTAAATGCATTAGCATTGTAATGCATTGCATTAGTGATCAGACCCCCTGGGGTTCAAGACCCCCCTAGGGGGTCTAATAAATGAATAATAACAAAAAAGTAAAAAAAATATTAAAAAAAATAAAAAATAATAAAAGTTCAAATCACCCCTCTTTCCATAAAACACATATAAAAGTACTTAAATACTGTGAAACACATACATGTTAGGTATCCTTGTGTCCAAAAACGTCCGGTTTACAAATCTACAAAAAATATTTTTCCCGTACGGTAAACGCCGTAGCCGTAGTTAAAAGCGCCAAACCACCATTTTTTCACTGTTTTACCTCTGATAAAAATTTGAATAAAAAGTGAAAGCCCATAAGAAAGTTGCACAAATGTACTTTTTTTCAAATCCACCCCATTCTAAATTTTTTCGCAGCTTCTCAGTACAATGTACAGAGTAATTAATGGAAGAATCACGAAGAACAATTTGTTCCACAAACATTAAGACATATAGCTCTGAGAGCAGAAAATAAAAAAGTTATGGTGTTAAGAAAGGGGGAAGTCAAAACGAAAAACAAAAATCGAAAAATGCACACGGTGGGAAGGGGTTAAATAGTGCCATTACGAAGTACAAGTCAGGCAAAAATGATGCCCTCACATGGCTGTATAATGGAAGAGATATATCTTTATAGATACATAAATTTATTTTTACACACCAGTACATTATGCAAAAAGTTAAAGTTTTTTTCCAGGCTAAAAATACCTGGCATCATGACTGATCATCTGTCCTCAGCAGCTGAAATGCAAAGAATGGAGCAGGATGCAGACAGCTCTGTTCTCTGTGTTGTGGGCAGACCAGGTACTGCAGATCAGCTCCTATTCATTTCAATGGGATGTAAGCTGCAGTAACTCTGCCACTTACACAGAGATCAGAGCTGTCTGCATCCTGCTCCATTTTCTGTGTATCATCTCACTGGTGAGGGTGCTAGGTGTCAGACTCTCACCAATTTGATAATTATGACCTATTCTTGGGCTAGGTCATCAATATTTTTAGCCTTGTAAAATCCCTTAAGGCTAAGGACACGCTGCGATCTTCTATAACATGGGTGTGCTTGAAAACAGCTTTTCTGCTGTAGATTTTTTTCTACAATGTATGGATGGGATTAGCCAGAATTCCACAAGAAAATGGCCGCTTACACCCGCTTAGTGTGTAAGCGGCCACAAGAAAATGTGTAACCGGCCATTTTCTTGTGGCCCGGGCATAAGCAGTTGGCTCTGCCCAAGACCTAGAAGATTGAAAGCCAGGACTGAAGAAGACACAAGGAGAGAGTGTTCCAGAAGAAGATGGAGGCGTCACTGCAGAGTTCTCTTGCAGCATTGGGGACGCCCCCAGTGCTGAGAGGGAACTCATTTCCATACCAAAGAAAACCCAGATTTCTACCGAACGGCGATGCGGAGAAGACATCTAAAGGTAGGAGAAGAATAGCCTTTCTTAAGGCTATTGCTACGTGTTAGTTAATAAAAATGGTATCCAATGATAGGATCCCTTTAAACTTTGTAGAGTAGATGAATATGTGACATGTAGATGATGTGAATGGTCGTTTATGGCGCCAAGGGCAGACTTCAGCCTGCTGAAACAGGATTGTCCATGCTGGATGTTTTTGGATGGCTCTTGGCTGAAAATATCAGTGTTTGAGCAGATTGGCCAATCATAACAATACATTTTTATTTATATGGGGCTGACATGTTCTAGCTAAAGTAAAATGTCACACTGAAATTGTCATTTTCAGAGCGCTACAGTAAATCTTTTTTTCCAATTTAAATTCTTATTATTTTGGCATTTTACTAATTTGTCGTGACAACAACTTTTTTTTTAATTTCAACATTTTTATTGATTTTACATATTCAATACATATTATGCAGTATATTCTATTACAACTATTTTTGAACTTTTTTTTTTATCAAAAATTAAAATTTCTGCCCCTTACACAAACATATAAAACATTTAGACCCAATTAACATCATAGTGCACCCCTCCCCCTCCCTCCAGTGTAATCTATAAGTAGTTCAGGGACGAAAGAGTAAAATTGGTTTACAGTTACACAACTATCTATTGTAGTGCTTTTTGGTGATTGACCTTGTTCCTCTCCGGGCCATGGATTCTGCAGCTCCATAGACTTCTATGGAGCCTGCAAAATTCACACCTTTGTGCACAAAGAAGTCTATAGAACTGCCAAATCCATGGCCCGGAGGCCGTTAAAAATACTGTAGTGTGCAAGCAGCCACTAAGCATACCAGACGTGTTTTGTCAGGGCATACGTGTATGTATGCGTGTGATCCATGTGTATGTATGTGTGTGTGTGTATGTACGTGTGTGGTCTGTGTATATGTATGTGTGCGCATGCGTGTGATCTATGTGTATGTATGCATGTGTGCATGCACGTGTTTGGACTGTGTATATGTATGCGTGTATGTGCGCATGTGATCCATGTGTTTGTGAAGTGCAAGTGTCTATGCGTGCGGTAGTTGTGTGTGCATACATACTGTATGTTCTCTGTTCGTCTATGTGCGTAGTGTTCATCGATCTGAGTGTGTTTTTCCATGCATGTGTGGTATTTATGGGGTGGTGTTTGTGTATAGTGTTTGTGTGTGGTGGTGCGGCCCCTTTAGCAGCGACTCTTTGGCGCCATCGCTATAATCCGTCCCTGTCAGTCACACTGTTGTTTTCCCCTCAGCACTTTCAAATTTCCCCATTATATATATATAGGGCCTAACTTTGGGGCCCACAATCTCATGACGGGGGGACGCTAGTGATATGTAACGTGCACGGTATTCTGCTCCTGTGGGTGGAGAAGGGGCGTGCCAAATTTCACCCAAATCGGGCGAGAACTGTGGATTTGTATAGAGTGGGCTACTACAGATTTAGAGTTTTATATATATAGATTTAGCCTACTTATATAGCGCCATCATATTCTGTAGCGCTTTACAAAGATACTGTCCCAAGTAGGGCCCACAATCTACATTCCATATCAGTATAGCTATAGGTTCACTGTAGACAGTTTAGTTATTCATATGGAAGGTGGGATTGTCTTATAACCGATCCTATCATCACTCTGGTGGTCCTCATACGTATGACCTTACGGAAGCGCAAACGCCAAAAGTGGTCGGTGAACAGAATGTGACTGTAGCCTTAAGAATTATTATTATCACAGATTATTTTTGTTGATGGGTCACCAATAAGAGACCAGGAGGGATCTGACACCCAGGAATCCCGCTGGTCAGATGTTTGACGTGGCCAAGACACCTATACAAGTGCGGTGACCTCTTTGCTGTTTGGCTGTGTGATGTCATCAGATTCTCACCCCATTCTCTTCTATGGGATGAGACTAAAATGACACATCATTGCTTGGCTACAATGAAACGTGATAGCGTGCAATGTGAAAAACAGAAGACGTCAGGGCACTTCCATGTGTGCCGTGACCCCTTCAAATGGCAGATTATTATGTATTATTATTATGTACTACCTAGGGCAAAGTTCACACTTATTAGGGAGCCTTCACACGGAGTAAACGTGCGTGTATTTTCGCAAAATACACGAGTAAAAATACGCCTGTAAAATGTCATTGAAGTCAATGGGAGTCTTATTTTTAAACGAGTATTTTGCAAAAATACACGCGTGTTTACTCGGTGTGAATGCACACTTAGTCAGTTTTTCAGATCACTATTTTTGAACCAAAATCCAGACACAGACCCTGCAGACAATCCATAACAGGCAGATTTCTATCTCTTGTGTATTTTGTGCCCGCTCCTCGGTCTGGTTTACACATACTGATGCAAATTACGCATCAAAATACACCAGTGTGAACATGGCCTTACACATAAGAACAATGGATCAAAATGGTGGCAAACAATGTGAAGTCGCACTTCTCAATCAAGTCCAGTCTAGATACAAACCTCGCAGGCTCCGGTCCTGTGACCACGCCCTGCTCTAGCCCCGCCTTCGCCCTCTCTACCAATCATCCATGGGTGACTGTAAATCCTTTACACACGGGGGAACTTTCGTATACACACACTATTAATACTTTATTACGTTTCCGTCACTATTATCAATTCACACTGTATTATATATAAGAATATTTCTATACAACTTGTATATATATTACAGTGTGTCTGAGCCTCCAGCATTTACTTCTTGGGTTTAATCATAAATCCTTTCCCTCCCCCGCATTATGTAACACAATGGTACGGCCCGCCTAGTTTCCCGCCCTCAGTGACGTAACACTGACGCGCTCCGGCCTCTCTTTCTCCTGGTCGTCGAGCAGCACAGGGGAATCTCTCGGAAGAGGCCTTCGTTGTTTGTTTTCCGTCACCACCCGCCCCGTCTTTGGCCCGTTTCCTGCCTGCCTTACATTCGGTGAGCTGTGTGCTAGTTACCGTGTGTGAGCGGTGGAGGGTGCGCGGTCTAGGCCTGGCCCCGGAGGCCCCCGCCTCTCTCCTTCCTACGAGCCTGATATTAGATTGTTTCTTTTGTTACCTTGTTTCTCTTTTATTTCCTTCCGTTTAGAGGATGTGAACGGTCGGGCTGGTCCACGTAGGCCGTGACTGGGGGGGGGGGTCCGTCCTGTGGCCGGGCTCAGTACCGAGCTGCGGCTCCTCCCTGCCTTCTCGATGTGTCTCTAGTGGAGCAGTTCCCTCTCCCTCCCTCTGCACTGCTGGCATGAGTTATCTGGGCCTGTGCAGGGCCCGGGCACATGCAGCGCAGTCAGCACTACTGGGACCTCTACAGCACTGTCCTGCTATATCTGCCTGTACACTGCACGGGAAGCTGCCACACAGGAGGACCCCGCTGATCATGAGGGGTTCCCTGCTTAATTCTATGGGGTTGAGTACTGTGCGCCACTATCTGTCCCAGCAGAGGCCACACATGTACTATGGCGCCACACACAGGGAACCTCCGATATTGTGATGGTGGGAGACTCCAGGGGTTGTCTGGGGAGTCTACTCTGACTTGCTTTGGGGACTCTTACTGGCTGTACCTAGGGGGTCCCATGATCAGAAGCAGCCCCGGGTCTCTCGGCGCGTAGGTTTTAATCACTTACCTGTGCTAATGGGACTGACAGACTATAGTGAAGCCTTCCACGTAGTACTGCAGAGTAGGGCAGCCTGGTTCTGATCATGTGACCCAAGATCAACCGGGAACCCCTAGGTATGCACAATGAGTCAACAATCCAGCTCGCCCTTATATCTTTAGACTCTTCCTGGGTTACACGGATAAAGGCGGACTTCGACCCACGAAACCATTCAAAAAATGAAAATCCGGCATCCACCAGACAAGAGGATAAAATGTAACTTTTATTCTTCCATGATAAAATCATTATAGGTTACCCCAGGGTAGTTGCAGTTGACACAGCATTGGAAACGGCTTTTTCCAATGCTGTGTCAACTGCAACTACCCTGGGGTAACCTGTAATGATTTTATCATGGAAGAATAAGTTACATTTTATCCTCTTGTCTGGTGGATGCTAGATTTTCGTTTTTTTGAACCCCTAGGTATACCTGGAAGTAGATCAAATAGACTCATTGGACATCCCCTTTAAAGCCTGAACGCTGGGACTTAGTGAGAAATGGCTGCTGCTTGGCATTGGATGTGGCGATCATAGAAGGATTAACAATAGTATTGTGCCACATGGACGGCAGTGTGACCTCCACTGAAAACCTGACCAGTACCAAATGACAACCATCCGATCCCTGAACTTAATGGTCTTATGACCTTGACAGGGCATCTGAGGGTTAAAACCACTGGCTTTACCGGTGAAATTGCATTACTGCAATTAAAACATACAAAAAATAAAATTTTTAGTAAAAACACAATGTGAACACAGCTTTATCGGCTGCCGGTAGGTGTGGTCATAGTGTCAGCTGATTTTGTGTAAATCCTGACACTTCACAATGTACATGTTCTGGAATAATCCAGGCAGAGTAGCCTAGACCTTACAGTCCGAAGCATGCTCACTATTATTGTATTACACTGTGGCTAATCCATGTGCGGAGCCACTGAAACGGACTTCTGCTGTGGGGCTTCTGTCTGATCCTGGCCTTATATTGGCACCTGTAGCAGACTGTTAGCTGTGGCTCTCTGGGTTCCTGCAACTGGTGACAGCAGTTTCCTAATGCATGCGAAACATGGAGTACTGCAAAGGGCAAATATTTTTGGGAAGTGTACACTCGGCTCTTTAGACGTTACCCCAGCCTTTCGTTCATTTGGAGATGGAGACAAATATATTATCTGGTTTAACAGTAATTTCTGGGATTAGCAGTTGAGGTCATCAATTGAAAATCAGCAGAGGCCTGACAGATGGGGCTCCAGCAGATCAGCTGTTTAAAGTGGCAGCGGTGCACTACAACTACTGTATCACAGGCCGTGTAACGTTGCATTCATCGGATTCGTGGATTTTCAACTCTGTTCCTTTCGAGTGACTATGGTTGAGCCTTGATAACTTGAAAAGTTCACTTTAAATGTTATGGCAGATCAGCGGTATTATATACTGCTAGAAAGCTGACAGTGTGCTGAATTCTGTGCTCTGAGCTTTGCTGTCTGCTCCCTGGGGCCAGAGATGTCAGTTTTGGCCCTTACAGCTCAGTGTCATCGCAGAATGTACTCTTCTGTAGCCTTGTACTGTCAAGGGGGTGTTACTCACTGCCTAGAGATGGTGCTAGGATGTAAGGCCCGCCCTTCTGATAGTGTGTGTGGGGGGGGATATCTGTGCCAAAACTATCAGCACTAATAACTTTAGCAACAACCTACTTGGCTTTCTAGTGGTATATAATACCACCAATCTGAGGACATGAAAGCTCCTCTTTATTATGCCAGGCATAAGATAATCCTTTAATAGTCCCTCCATGGGGAAATTCAGTATTACAGCAACATGGATAATACAGTAATATAATACAAGAAAGAACACATAGAAGCTCAGAATAGCCAATAGAAAAGATACTAGGAATAAACTTCAGGATCATTTAGTTCTCTGTGCGGAGTGATCTTCACTTAGTCTGATGTTGATTATACAGCCTGACCGCGGTTGGGAAGAAGGATCTCTGATAACGCTCCTCCTCACACTTGGGGTGAAGCAGTTGGTCACTGACAGTACTGTCCAGTGCTATTATGGTCTCATACATGGGGTGGGATTGTACTGGGTCCAGGGGGCGCCCCAAGACAGAGCTGGCTCATCCTGTCAAGTCTCTGTCCCTGACCTGTAGGTTACTCCCCCAGCAGGCCACTTTGAAGAAGATGGCTGATGCTACCACAGAGTTGACAAAGGTCCTGATAGTGCAAGGCCAGCTCGAGCCTGTGTGCCTAAATGGACATGTTGGTTAGGAACTGGTGTAAATTTTCATTATAACGCAATAGAAAAATTGAGTTACACTAAGGCTGGTCTTACACAGCCGTAATGTAAGTCCGCAATTGAGGGTTTTCAATTGCGGACCATTATATTCAATGCGGTCTCTTACACCACCGGATATTTTATCCGTGGTGTGGCCAGGCTACAGCCGAGGTCCACAATTTATAGAGCAGGTCCGTAATGGCCATGAATTCACGGCACTGCATGGACTCGCCCATAGAACTCTGTGGGCGAGTGCGGTAGTTCACGGGCATCTGCGGAGTCTATATTGCTGATCAGCAACTTGCGGACCGTAAAATCATTATGGCCGTGTAAGGCCAGCCTCAATGTTAGTCCTAGGCACACCCAGACCTCTCTGCTCCATCCACATTTGCATAATATTACAAGTGAGGTGCAGAACAGGGGTTGTGGGGCAGGAGTGAGCTTATTGTGGCACATTTCACAGTCGTCCTTTTACGCCAGAAAACTGTTGTAGAGGGATTAATAACGTTCATCCATGGTGTTATCAATGCCGCACTTGGTATCCCTTATGCTGTCCCATATTAACTTGTGATAAAGCGCATGCCTTATGTACATGCGTCCTCCAGTCATCATTTATGCCAGAAAACTGATGTAGAGGAGTCTACTGGCGCCTATGGCCATGGCTACATCGCACCGCTTCTCAGAAATGGCGGTGGAGAAAGGAGATGAAAAATATCCCATATTATATCCGGAGACTACATGTTCTGCTATTTCTCTTCTGGTCTCCATACACAGCAATTGCTCTATTGACTTTGATGGGAGAAGGAATAGGCATGAACGGGACCTTAGTAGGTTTTGGACCCGCATCGGCTATCGGCCATTTATACCACACCCTGTATACTGGGTACTAGGCTTAGCTCTGTTATATGCAAGTATGGAGCCCCACCTATCAGACGTGTATGGTAGAGCTGTCCCTATGTCGTCCAAATACCTCTAAGCTAGTTATGTGCAGTATGTGGGTGTATCTTTCCTGATCTTTACCTGTTGGTGCTGTTTGTGTTTACCATTTTTGCTAATTCTTCCTTGTCTTTCCAGGGCATCTTTTTTATGAATAATCAAAAGCAACAAAAGCCAACGCTATCTGGCCAGCGTTTTAAGACCCGAAAAAGAGGTAATGTGTTT
Source organism: Leptodactylus fuscus (assembly GCF_031893055.1). Lineage (NCBI taxonomy): Eukaryota > Metazoa > Chordata > Amphibia > Anura > Leptodactylidae > Leptodactylus > Leptodactylus fuscus. Next base: position 30,767,499 of record NC_134272.1, read on the forward strand.
TTATTTTGAAGGGTTAAACTTCCCATTAGAAATGAGCTGCATGTATAAGACAATCTAAGTAAGCACCAGATCACTTTCTGTTCTTGACTACACGGGCCATATCTTTTTCCTTAGCTTTTATGGGATTTTGATATTTAAAGGGAGTCTGTCATTGATGCCGCCACCTCCTGGGACACTTGTTCATGCCCACTTCATGCAGATTAATTTTTCTCGTCATCCGTTTCTCTGCATACACAGCTGCCTCTGTCCAGCAGCCACATGATACTGTATATGAACAGAACACAAAAAACATGGCCAGAGATGACCCAACCCTACATGTTACATCTCTAATAGATGGACAATAATTCGTACCCTACCAAAGATGCGGACCTCACAGAATATAAGGAAAGCAATCCAGTACACACAAAACATTAATGGATGGGATGCACACATAGACAGACAGGCATTAGGGATATAATCTACATCATAATAAGACAATAAATATATTCAGGATACATAATATTTAATGAGAATACAAATCTCCTACCACAAGAAAGAGTAGATAGAAATATCCCAATGGAACTCAGTAATGTGTTAAAGGATTACGGTAAGTAATGCCCCAACAACATTCGCTAAAGTACTACACCTAGTGGTATAGGGCCAGAAATCAGTGTATCATGAACAGACTTCTAGCTAACAAGTTAGTATAAGTATGCATACCCATGTTGAAGACTGAAAATACAGGCCCATGTGCACACCGCCGGAACACCCCAATGTACGTTTCGTGAACCTTCGTCCGGGGGTGGGTGTATATGAACAGGGCGCCTTCATGCAATTTTGATTTAAAGTGTATGCATTTTATTTAAAAAAAAAAAATAAAAAAAAAAAATGCAAATGTACCGTTTAAGCAGAGACCCCTAATTTTACCACAAAAAACTGGGAAAACGTATTGACTCGAGTGTAAGCTGAGGGGGGGGGGGGGATCCAACATTGCAGATATAAAATCTGGTCATGTGCATTGCAGCTTAGTAACTCTTGTGCCTCATTAATAGCAGTTAACCCCATCATGTCACTCACATTAACCCCCTGTGTGCCTCACATAAGTTACTGATATGTGGGACATATGGAGGTAATACAGTAATTAGGTATCTTCATAATTAAGGTCCTTCATTAGTACCCTCATGTGTCTCACATATTAGTAACCCTTATATGGGGCACACAGGGGTTAATATGAGGGACATGATGGGGTTAACTGTTATTAATGTGAGTCACATGGAGTTACTGAAACTAAATTAATAACCCCAAATGCCTGACATTACTAGGCAGAGTTACTAAAGGAAGGTCCCTGTGTGTGTCACGTTACTGCAGCTTCCTCTCCTCCATACAACAGACATCTTCCATAAGACACAATGAATCCTGGCCACTCATCTGCAGGGTAGATGCTAAATCCTAGTGGGCTAAAGGACCTCTGATGACGTCATGACCATGTGATCGGATTCTGGTGTGGGCGGAGCTAGTAAGATTTAGACTCAACCTTATCTGCAGATGTTACATACCAGTGGCTACAGGACCTTTGATATTAGTCACGTGACCTCATGACAAGCCAATCAGAGCAGTAGCACTAAAGGACCTCTCCCTTCCAGGTCCTTCCAGTTTTCTGTGCTCCGTGGACCCTGACTCGTGTATAAGTCGAGGAGAGCTTTTTCGGTATGAAAAAGTCTGCTTGTACTCGAGTATATACGGTATATTAGTTGCTAAAGGTGGAGACCAAACCATGTCATGCACCAAACCTCCTAAAAACAAGAGTTCAACATGTGCAGAGTTCATTCATATCACTAAGGCCTACACCCGCATGCACATGGCTTCATAAAATCATCAGAACTGCAAAGAACAAGAATATGCTTTGAAGCTGGGAATTCTTTATTTTTTTTTAAAAAGTATCATCCTATAAAATGTAGGGATTACACACCATGAAAGTAAGTGCACCCCTAAACCATATACATTTCTTGATTGTAGACAACCTGAAGATTTCATGTCTCAATGGGTTATCAATAGCCATGTCCTCCTTCATGTAACTTTGTTGCGAAGACAAATTATTTTTTGAAAAAATACACTAAAATCTATATTTGCACCTAAAACTCCCATTCAATCTTACATTCACACACAACGCATAGAAAATAATAGATCAAGGTGTACACAATGTACATATACCGCTAACTACAAGAGCTTGTACTTTCAAAAACACTGATCCAGAAGACAAGCAAAATGTTATTTGTGACTTTGCTTTGGCCCAGGACTTCTAGCCGTAGAATACTGATGAGAAAACTAGTGGGTCGGGAATAGTGTTTGAGTTGCTGACCACCACCATTTGCATGTGGGGTCTCCCGTTCTTTTACCACCAAATGGATGCAGCTTTGCAGCAGTGCCAGCTAACTTGCCCCATTCAGTCCTTGATGCTGAAGTGGAGCCGCTCTGGTGGTCTTGCAGTGACTTTGGCTATATCACATTACATGCCTGCAGTACACAAATAACTACCAATAGTTTTGCTGTTAGCTTCTTTTCATCCTTTGTTCCATATCTCTGAGGCTGTCCTATTACACTTCCAATAAAATGTCCCCATTACTTGCACAGATTGTATATGAGGCTTCTTTTAGCACAAACCAACCACATAGTTGGCAAAGGCTCATTCAGTTTAGGGATTGATTTAACAGTTTTCTGGGACTTGAAGAGACAAAAAAAAAAAGACTGAGAATGAGATGTAATAAAAGATCCCCTGACACTCCATCGTTCATGTGACACCTGTCATATGCTCGACTCAGAGGTATGGCATAAAGAAGGGCAAACAAACCTAAAACAAGTCTATTGTAACATGTAAAGGGTGCGGTTCATAAATTTTGGAGCCCATTTGTTTCTTTAAAATAACTGGCTGCAATATTCTGACATACCCAGGGGCAACACGGTGGCTCAATGGTTAGCACTGCAGCCTTGCAGCACTGGGGTCCTGGGTTTGAATCCCGCCAGGAACAACATCTGCAAGGAGTTTGTATGTTCCCCCCGTGTTTGTGTGGATTTCCTCCCAATCTACAAAGACATACTGATAGGAGGAAAAAAAAGTACATTGTGATCTCGATATGGGGCTCACAATCTACATAAAATAAAAATTCTGACGTACCCAAAACATGTACGGGTTAGTGAGCACCTCCATTCTCAGTTGTTCAGGTAATGGCTAGCGGCTTGCTGTAGTCACAGTTATCGCCCTTATATAACCTGTGGTTATAAATCAGTATTTCCTAACTTGTTGTTTGCTCCACTCTAGATGAAAAGGAGAGGTTTGACCCTACTCAATTTCAAGACTGCATTATTCAAGGCTTAAACGAAACTGGCAACGATTTGGAAGCAGTAGCGAAGTTTCTTGATGCTTCAGGAGCAAAGCTTGACTACCGTCGCTATGCAGAAACCCTCTTTGACATACTGGTGGCCGGCGGGATGCTGGGTATGTGATCATTACACTTCATCGCTTTCCTGCCAATATGGCAATGACATTGAGGACCTCTACAATTCTTTATGCCAGAGAGTTGGAGTAATGGCGTTCTGTATGTTTGTGTTTAGCACCAGGTGGTACTCTGGCCGATGACGTGATCCGTACCAATGTCTGTGTGTTTTCTGCACAGGAAGATCTAGAGACCATGCAAGCATTTGCTCAGGTTTGCAACTATCTTTATATTTTTTTTTCTTGTAACTATGTGTGTTAAAACTGCATTTAACACTTTCTGTCCTGTGTGTAGGTTTTTAACAAGCTAATCAGACGTTACAAATACCTGGAAAAGGGATTTGAAGACGAGGTCAAGAAGGTAAGAAACTTCTTACTATTGCAGCACATGGGCCCGATGTAACATGTCTTGGAGAAAATTCATGGTGCGCTCTTTGATACTTACTGAAAGAATGGTTCTTGCACTTGAAGTCCCATTGGATTGTGCTGCTCTATCTGGTAGAGGGAAAGGGAGGATACATAGGGTTATGACTTTGGGCAATGCACTCCTGTGTTCGGTCAGGGTTTTTAGCAAGAAGTCCTACTCCAAATTATATAAACCTTTACAAAATATACACATACTAAACTCTGATGTAGTTTCAGTGTATACTTTTATATACAATGAGCAGAGGAGTTGATGAAATTGAAACAGTGTGTATGAATGTAACAAAGTGAATACAATATTAGAAACAAAAGATTAGTTTATTGGAGAAAACTGTAGAATTTGAAAGCAGGCCCTAGTACCCTGTAGGGCCATCTCTTGCCTGAATACTAGATGTTTGGGTATGGAGGCATGCAGGTTCTGTGGCACCCTACAGCAACTTTAACAAATGTTGTAACTGGGCCTGTAGCTCCTGCACACACGTAGGTTGCCAAAAGTGGTCCCGTAAGTGATGGATTGGTAATAAATCTGGCACTAGGCAGGCCGAAAAAGTGATGCGACAGATTCTGGGGATACAACACTGTGTGGGCCATTATCCTGCTGAAAAAGGCTGGTTGTTGCCTCTTATGTCATTGCTCCCATGTGGTCACAGGATAGCCTGCACTCATTGCTGAGCTGTTTGTCCCTCATACCACTACTGGTGACCGGTCTGTATGTGTATGTATGTATGCAATAGCTCTCCATATCTTCACATGTCATACCAGCAGTTGGGGCAGTGTACTACTTCACAGTAGAGATGAGTGAGTAGGTATTCGATTGACTACTACGGTATTCGAAATACTTGTACTCGGTCGAATACCACATGGTAAATGCAGTAAAAATTTGATTCCCCTCCCACCTTCCCTGGCGCTTTTTTTTTTTTTTTTTTTTTTTTTTTTTTTTTTACACACCAGTAACTATGCAGGGGAGGTGGGACAGGAACTAGGACAATGTAGGCATTAAAAAAAGTATACAGTAGAGATGAACGAGTAGAGAAATGTTCGATTCAAGTAGACCTCAATATTCGAAATTTGATCAACTACTTGCTCAATCAAGTACTACTTGCTCGTCACTTCCAGGACGCTGGGGGATGGACTACACTTCTGAATTCCCAGGCCCCTCCTGAGCTGCCCCCTTTGGATGCTTGGCGGGGGATGCAACTTCGTCACTTTTTACATTCTCTCCCTGCTCCTGCAGTGTTCCGCGTCGAACCTACCCCCTTGGAGAAGATTTGTGTTGGTGCTGGCCCCCTTCGCCACTCCCTCTCGCTCACTTACCGGATCCTGGTTGAACCTCCAGAGGACTTTGTTCCGCCGTTCTTGTTGAAATGGGAATCTGACTTATCCCTTTCCCTCTCTCAGGAGCAGCGTAGGCGCATTTTTCGCCTTTCTCATACTGCTTCCATCAGCTCTCGCCACCAGGAGGCCAGCTACAAAATCTTGTCCCGATGGTATAGGGTTCCTACGAGACTCCATGCTATGTTTCCTCAGGTCTCCCCATTATGTTGGCGCTGTGGCGACGAGGAAGGCACGCTGCTACACATTTTTTGGTCCTGTCCTGCCCTTTCGTCCTTCTGGGAGGGGGTCAAGCGGATAACCCTCCAGCTTACTGAAACTTCTCACCATTTGGGCCCTGCCCTGTTCCTCCTTAATCATTGTGAGTCTTCTGTAAAGGTCTTTAAGCGTTCCCTACTTAGATTCCTGATCCTCGCTGCCCGGGCTTGTATCCCCCTTTTTTGGAAACGAGTGGATCCTCCTCCTCTCTCCCTCTGGATTTCGAAGGTCAACAAGATAATGCGCATGGAAAATCTCACGTCTTTCCTGCATGGCACGACTGAGGCGTACATCAAAACCTGGTTCTACTGGTTCAGGTTCCAACAGTCTGCAGAGTACCGGACGCTCCTGGGCTCTGACCCCTCCTCTGATTGATGCTCTTGTTGTTCGTCTCAGGTATTTGACCAGTGGTTCCTCCCGAGCCCTTCCCAACTGGCTGTGGTATGGATGACCTGACGAGCGCTCTCACTGGTTTCCTGACTGCTCACACTCACCCCTACCTACCCTTTCACCCCCCACATTTAGTCCTCTCCCCCACTCATCTGTCCCACTAACCCCTCCCCCCCCCTTTTTTCCTTTTTCTTTTTTTTCTATGTTGCTTTCTTTGTCTTTAATTTTTTTATTTTATTTTATTCTTCTGATTGTATTTTGTGTTGCACTGTGTGCTTTTTCTGTTCGCAGGGCGGGTGTTCGCCTTGTAACTTGTAATTGTTTTTTCTTTTCTTATTGTTTAAAAAAAATTTCAATAAAAATTTGAGTTATAAAAAAAAAGTACTACTTGCTCATCTCTACTTCAAAGTAATGGCAGGACTGAGGCCCTCACAATGTGGCTTCTGTTCTGTAACTCAACAGATCCCAAACAATACATTGATTTGCTGTTAGAGCAGAGTTGTATTGCCGTTGTATTAACTGTTCAGGCTTCACATTCATGACATGACGACTGCAAATGAAGATGACAGTGGCTGGCTGTCAATGGCTGGTCATCTAATGGGTGCCATATTATAGCCAAAAATAGCCCTAATTTGGTGAGGGTAGTTATAAATAAAAAGAAACAGAGTCCCTATTGGGACCAAAAAAACCCCCAACTTTCACCTATTGACTTATTCTGATTAACTTACTATTACATTAAAATATAACTTTTATTACACCACAAGTAAGGTTAAAACAAGAATCAATGGCACGGGTGGAAACCTCACCTAGTTACGTATTCTACATTAGTGACTGACTAGGTGAGGGTGTAACTGCGGCATTGACTGGGAGTTCTAATCTTGTGTGGTGCAATAAGTTATGTTTTAATAATGACTGTCACAACTGCAAATGTCCTTCTGTGAGGCTCCTGGAAGTGATCCAGGTAGACTCGGGGATGTGTAATGAAGGTGCCATCTGTGTCTGGTGGACAGGGAGACTTTGTGCTTGTCAGTAAATCAAACAATACTCTGTTGGTCTGTTTAGGCCAGCGGTTCTCAACCTGTGGGTCGCGACCCCGTCGAACGACCAAAACACAGGGGTTGCCACATACCTCCCAACCGTCCCGGTCGGTGGGAGGTATGTCCCGGAGGACGCCGATGAGTTGAAAACACAGGCGATTAAAGCAGGAGCTGACACAGCCAGCTCCTGCTTTAATGCTGTGCTGCGGCTTCTGTATGTGTAGCCGCGATGTGATGACGTCACATCGCGCCTACAACTATATAAGTGAGCGAGACTGAGCGGGGAGCGTTGGAAGGTGAGTGAGGGTTTTTTTTTTTTTTTTTTTTTTTTTTTTTATTTATAAACATTAAGGTGGAACATAATGAAGGGGGGGACGGCATGACACTGGAGGCAGAGATGGAGGGACATGAAGCTCTGGGCAGAGATGGGGAACATGAAACTGGGGGAAGAGATGGGGGGGGGGGGGACATGAAACTGGGCAGATGAAGGGGGGGGGGACGGTTTGATACTGGAGGCAGAGATGGGGGAACATAAAACTGGGGAAGAGATGGGGGACATGAAACTGGGGTTGCTCATGTTCTTGCTTAACCACTTACTACATTTCCTAGTTTGTCTAAACTATCCTCCTTCTCTCAGTTCGGTGATCTGCCCCCTCAGTATGTTAATTGGACAAAATGAATGCATCAGAGATCTGTTGAGTGGTTAACTATTTTTCACCAAGGGGTGCACTACCCAAAAGTAGTAGTTTGTGTTATTTTTATAGGGAATGGCAGAAACTTGCTGTTGCTCTGTGGTAGCCTGTTATACCTAACCCACAATGTCTGAATCTTGTTTTGTAGCTGTTGCTGTTCCTGAAAGGTTTTTCAGAGTCTGAGAGGAATAAGCTGGCCATGCTCACTGGCATACTTCTGGCCAACGGGAATCTTTCTGCATCAATTCTCAACAGTCTCTACAATGAGAACTTGGTTAAAGAAGGTGAGCCCCATTGGGAATGGCCCTAATTGTCTCTTGGCTAAGAAAGGTAAAGAATGACTAGGGAGATTTGGCTTTATTGTGAAGTTATATGCTTCTTTCTGGAGCACTGAACACCAATTTGACCACCTGTTCATACATGAAATGCTGCACTAAAGTAGCAGTAAGGAGGTCTGTACTCCAGAGGGAAGCAGATATTTTCTGTTCAAAGGTATTACACTACACACAGGCCTACTTTCAGATGGAGCAGACAACTTAAAGCACTGCAGTAAAAAAAAAAAGTCCTTTAAAGACTTGTACAGTGTTTCCTCAGGTTGCTGATGTCTGCCACAATTTCTCTATCCTCTATTGCGTGAATGGTCCTTTTACGTTGACACTCACAAGACTGTTTGTTCCCTGCTGCCCATGTAAAAGGCCCTGCCGCCAGCCAATAAAATTTATACAGCGTTAAAAATGATGTGCCGCCAAGAACTGAGATGAGCAGTAAGTAAGATGATTCAGGAGGTTTGTTCCCTGTCCTCAACAGCCTGGTATAAGAATGACTTCAGTCTTCAGCCACAGGTATGACAGCTGTACATGGTCGGTGGTGTCATGACGTAGATGGGACACACTTCTCATTGGTTGGGTATTCCATGGCAAAAGTCTGCCAGTATAAAAGAACTATGAATTGGTGTTCTATAAATTAACAAAAAAATGGATTTATTAGTGTAAAATCTGCAACTATTCTGTTTACAAACATCTCTTGTAGCTCCCCATTCATAACTTGCACATAGGATGTAACCCAAATACAGCAGTGACTGTTTTCTTTCCTTCCGCAGGAGTCTCAGCAGCATTTGCAGTAAAATTATTTAAATCCTGGATCAACGAGAAGGATATCAACGCGGTAGCTGGTATGCTTCGTAAGGTTAACATGGACAACAGGCTTATGGTAAGTATAGCTTAAGGTTGGCCTGTGAGCATCTCGTAGGCCCTTGGATTTCATTATTGTGCTTTTTATGTATGGTCTGTAGTCTTCTCATAGATGTGACTTGCCACGATGTTTGGTGACCACTTTGACCTTCACCACTGTGGAGAATGGAGGCCCAGTCTCCCTGGAGTATACTTAAAGGCTAGTTCACACGGAGTTCCGCGTATACACATTCAATCGCGGCTGCCGCGACAAGATGCTGTTGTAGTGCACTGGCATCCTGTCGTGGCATTCTGCTCTGGATTAGGCCCAAATGAATGGGCCGGAGCCTCACTCTGCGGACGCCGCGGCAAGATAGGGCAGCTCGCATCTTTTTTCTGCTATTAGCTAGCTGAAAAAATAAAAATCGAACAGCTCCCATTGAAGTCCATGGGAGCCATTTTTTTGGTAGCGGATTTTGAGGTGGATTCCGCGTCAAATTTTGCTGCCAAAAGACCCTTTGTGAACTAGCCCTAAGAGTAGTGGTTGTACATGCATGCTGCAACTACTGAAGAGTAGCCAAGTACAGCATTGGGTTCTCTTTGGCAGTCGAACGCCACTGAATTGGGTAGCTGCAAACATGTGGGACTACTGCTGTTTATAGAAGGGTGGTAGAATCCCACAGTTTAATCAATGGGGAACTGACCTCTATAAGGGAAATGACAAACCCTACAATCTAGCTGTTATTTATTGCTCATCAATTTCCAGAATACCCTTTAAGTGCCAAATCTGTTCTGTTCCTGTGATGAGGAAGCCTTTAGTTTCTACTGGTAACACAGATCTATTTTTCAGGAACTTTTCCCTGCAAACAAGCAGAGTTTAGAGCACTTCACAAAATACTTTACGGACGCGGGACTGAAGGAGCTTTCTGAATACGTCAGGAATCAACAAACAATTGGTGCTCGGAAGGAGCTACAGAAAGAACTGCAAGAGATGATGTCTCGAGGAGAGCCTCTTAAAGAGGTAACCTAGGAATCTCGCATGTGCCAGCTGTTGGGTGTACTGTAGGCGTAAGCTAAAGTCTCACCCTTGTACTTTAGATTAGTATGTATGTAAAAGAAGAAATGAAGAAAAGCAACATCTCAGAGCAAACGGTCATTGGTATCCTGTGGTCAAGTGTCATGAGCTGTGTGGAGTGGAATAAAAAGGAGGAGCTGGTTACAGAGCAAGCCATCAAACACTTGAAGGTATAACCTAAGACTTGCATGTCTAATTGTACACCGTATTCCTAGTGCAGAGCTGTGTATTGTTGGATATGGACATGGGGTGTAGAAGATACTGTGAATCCAGGTTGCTGGTTCTTCAACAGGTGCCCTGTATGTAGCAGCCTTTAAACCTTTTGGGGATATCAAGCATGCCACTCATATCCATGTGCCATATCATTAACACACACACACACACACACACACACACACGTACACACACACGTACACACGTTGGTGAGACTTAGCATGCAGGACTCAAATATGACAGGTGATGCCAAGAGTTGGGATTCCTCTGCTGTACAAGGCTAAAAGTGACTAGTGTTGCGTTTTTTTGATAACAGGGCTTCAACTAGGGGTGCAGGTGCTAGATCTGATCTTCTTGGTGCAGCGATTGTTTAGTCATGATGTTCAATGCGTATCTGGCGGTGTCACGGTGCTTAACTCTGTGTGGCTTTCATTCTTGCTTTACTGGTGCACCACAACACATATTGGTTATTGTGTTGCCTTTAGGGTATGTCTATGTATTGGGAATGTAGATATTATTTACGAAGTCTGTGGTGGTGTGACTTAATTTTTTTTTTTTTTTTTGTCCTCTTTTAGCAATACAGCCCTCTTCTTGCTGCCTTTACTACACAAGGTCAGTCTGAGCTGACTTTGCTGCTGAAAATTCAGGAGTATTGTTATGACAACATTCACTTCATGAAATCCTTCCAGAAAATTGTGGTGCTCTTTTACAAAGGTATGTGTCTGAATGGTATCTCTATGGTAAGGGAGAGGCCGCTCTAGGCCGTCATGGGGTAGAAAGTTGCATTATTTCTGCAGATGTTTGAGAACTGCCTTATATAATCCATGGTGAAAGTGGACTACTAGCAACTAAATGGTATAGATGGCAAGTGCTGAGAAGGAGGTGTCCAGTTCCAACCTGATATTAGTCCAGATTTCCTAATGAAAAGCGCAGCCTAGAAGTATGACTGATGTTGGATGATAAGTCTCGTGTATATTTAGACTGTTTCTACCAACTTTAGTTGGCTGGCTTCGAGTCAGAATTTTACAACACTATCATTGTGCATTTAAGCCACACTTTATCTCAGAATCCGAACCCACGACTTCCATATTCAGTACTTTTAGCCCACACTTAATGAATTGATCAGTAAATACTCGCAGCCTTGTCTTTCTCTAATCTGACTTAGAATAGAACATTTGAAACCAGGCTTGGGCTATAGTAGCTGTCCTTACAGAGAACGTTTTAACTTCCATTTCAACACTGTCTTAGCACAAGCCTTCCTAGAGTAAACTTTACCTATTGTGGTCCCTTTACAGCTGAAGTTCTAAGCGAGGAGCCCATTCTGAAGTGGTACAAAGACGCACATGTTGCAAAAGGAAAGAGTGTCTTTCTGGAACAGATGAAAAAATTTGTCGAATGGCTTAAGAATGCTGAAGAAGGTAAGTGTCTGTATAAATAGATTAGATACATCTCTAAATTGGATACTTTTTTTTTCCTTCTCTTGCACTTTAAACATTGCATTGACTCCTTCCCACATTGCGCCATATTAAGATGCACTGGGCGTATAATCATTATGGTAGGGGGCATTGATGGAGCAGGCGTAGTAGCTTTTGGATTCCAGCTGTATTATACAGTTAAGATCTAGGCCTAGCTGCCATTCCAAAAAATGTTGACTCCTGCAGATATGCATTATGCCTTTGACTAATACACTGTGTACAATGTGCTGAAAAACAGAACTATTGTAGTAAATGGTACAGGAGATCACGCTTTTTTAAAGAAAAGCAAACACAAAACCTCTTGGAAATATCCATGTTTTTGTCACTTTCAGTGCTTTCTAAAATAACACAGCAGTATGCAAACTAATCTGTCACCTCTTCACAAATTTTACCAGAAAATTGTACAACTAAAAACTAGTTCTCAATAGCTCAGTCAACAAAAAATAAACTTGACAGAATTTGCAATAGCATTTTATTCAGTAAAACTTGAACAAACTGTTATGATCACGGAGATGTGGTGGTTTTGTCTTTTTTTTTTTTGTTCCCATCCTCCTTGCGCAAATCTGGATATCCCTAAAAAATACCACAATATTGCCAAAGCTTCAAAACATTGGCACTAATCAATCCCTTCTGTAAATAAGTGCTAGAATTGCCTTTCTAAAGACGTTGTCCAGGCAAATGTCTTCTATTTTATAAAGGGGGGGGGGGGGGTGAGGGAATAAATCGCTCGCCTGTCTCTGGTGTCCTCCAGCGTGGTTTGGTCCTAATGATCTGGTGTCTTAAAGTGCTTGCAGTTTGACATCCTGGATCCCTTCTGCTGATTGATATTGGTGGTCAGTGACTGCTGAGGCCAATTTGCAGCCTGGGGAAGAGACCTGGTATATCACAGGTAGTGACATCCATGTCCTTTGCTGAGGCTGCTGGTTGGCCCCAGTGCTCATGTGTGGCCGGAGACTTCTGGCACAAATAAACACTGGACTTGAGAGGACCAGACCACACTGGAAGGGCTGGAGCACCAGGGAAAGAGGGAAAGGAGTATGGTGGTTGGTTTTTTTTTTTTTTGTAACTTAAGTACTTTCATGTTGTTCTAAGCACATACATGACAAATTCAATTCAAAGTATCGCCGGATACTTAGATTGCTCAAGACCAGTTTACTTCATAGATGAAACATCTACTTGCAGTGAACTGTTGGTGCCTGGCTAGATGCTATACACTTATAAAATGCCTTATGTGGCTTACTACTTCAAGGCACCTTACGGCTATCTATAATATTCCTTTAAAGATTGCACTCCTCGATAATGGAGCCTGGGCCGTTGCACTGTTGGGACCTAATGTGTAATCGCTACTTGTTTTTGTTCTTGCAGAATCAGAGTCTGAAACTGAAGAGGGTGACTGAGTTGTCGGATGGCAAACACAGGAGCTGTAGATAAAACTTCTCATGTTCAATTGTGTCTTTCTGGTTATTCTTACATCCTACCTCCTGTATCAAGCATGATATAAGGGCTTTCATCACTCACATTTATTTCCTCCCCTTTATGGTCATGTTTTTAGTTTTAATAACCATGTTTTAAATAGCAACGCTATGTCTATCATGTCTCAAATTTTTGTTACCCTCTACCTCCTGTATTTTCTACTGTAATGTAATTTAAGGCCTTTCAAAATTTAACAATTCGTTTTATCCCCTGGTTTTCTATTAAAAATAAAGTTTAAAATTGCTCTGATTTGGTATATTTGTTATGGAAACTATTTGCAAATTAAATGCCATATTCGACGACAAACTCTGCGTGATTTTTGTTTGCACAACATGGACTCAACCAACTGCAGATAAGGTATCGCCATCTTCCAACAAGATGGCGGGGGTAAACTGAAATGGCCAACCCTATGCTACCTGCTTTAAAAAATGACTTTTGCACCCTAAAGTGAGAAAATCCAAATATTATAAACCGGTGACCTCCTAGAGATAGGTTCTTGCTTCCATTCCTAAGGTAGTAGACTTCTTCTTATGTCTCAGCTGATTCTTAGACTTTCTACCAGTGTAGGTGCCCTCTCTAAAGTCCTCTGCCTGTAGATCCTTGTAGCTGTTGAAGGGTTGGAATGAAGGAGTCCTGGGATCTCAATCTAAACCTTGCCTCATTCCATGTTGGGGGAGATTCCTGGTCTGGCCCAGTGAATGAGATGGTTTGTGCAATATACACACCTACCTACACATTAAAATCAATTGGCTACAAAGCCTCCCAATATTTCAACGTGTAGCGCGCTTATGTTGGCACCCATTGAAATCAATGGGATCTGTTATGAAGCGCTGCGCTCTGATACGTGTCTGAGTGGTGCGTTACTCTGAGAACGGAGCCTTAAATTGTCTCCTTTATGTGAAATCCTGCAAGGTGTGGGGGCTTTTGTTTGTGTTGAGCTCTCCCCGCATGTGGTGTACAGGGCTGTGTAATACGTAGAAAGAATGAGGGGAGGGTCACTTCAAACTTCTCTTATTATAAAATGTACAAACTTGGTGTCATATGAAAGATTCTTTCACATGACTTCAAGGTTACAGTGCAATCTAAATTTATTTCCTGTGGTTGAAAACCGGATATTTCTATGCAGCTCCTGACTGTTTTCAACCAGTGATATCTGGAAATAATTTAGTTTCTTCCATATGACAGGTTGTAGAGCTATCATCATAAAATATACAGACTGACTTGGTGTCATAAGAGAACTGTAGTGACCCTCCCCCATCTCTCATTTTCTCTACCCTTTCCACAGCCCTGTACTCCATGAACAGGTAACATTCAGAGAGGCAGGAAAAAGTCTCAATACAAGAATGAGGGGATTTCACAAAGGTTCCGAAATGTGTTAATAAAATACTGCCAGAAAGTAAAGTTGTCCAAAGCTCTCCTGACCCTGGTGCTCCATCAGCAAGTCTTCAGTCATATCTACCCTTCAGATGCAGGGTGTCCTTGTAAACTTGCCAGATCAGGAAAGCAGCTTCTCATCAGATTCCCTCAGGAAAATAAATGACTGCCAAACAGTAAGATCAGAGAAGGCAGATTCTTATGCTGGTCAGAAGGAGGTTATGACTAAGGATATGTCTTTGCAAGATGTTGTTATAAAGACTCTGGTCTGCCAGAGAACGGGATTTTCTGATACAGGGCACTTTCCTCAGGTGTCACTCTGCAGTGGACAGCTTAGGCCTTTAGGATGAGGACCTTTCTAATCAGGTCATATCCATTTTGGCTAGCAGAACGCAGGTCAATTCGTGTGTTTAAAGAGGACCTTTCATCAGATTGGGCACAGGCAGTGCTATATACTGCTGGAAAGCAGACAGTGCGCTGAATTCGGCACACTGTCGGCTTTCCCGATCTGTGTCCCGGGTAAAGCGCTATTGGTCCCGGTACCATAGCGCTTTACAGTCAGAAGGGCGTTTCTGACAGTCAGGTGTGTCCTTCTCCACAACAGTGGCTATCACACTGTACTGTGTAAGCGGGGAGGAACGCCCCCTCCCTCTGCTCACAGTGCTCGTCCATAGACGAGTATTATCAGGAGGGGAGGGGGTGTTCCTCCCCGCTCACACTGTACAGTACTATAGGTGCTGCTGTGGAGAAGGATGTACCTGACTGACTGTCAGGAAAGCCCTTCTGACTGTAAAGCGCTACGGTACCGGGACCGATAACGCTTTACCCGGGGCACAGATCGGGAAAGCTGACAGTGTGCTGAATTCAGCGCACTGTCTGCTTTCCAGCAGTATATAGAACTGCCTGTGCCCAATCTGATGAAAGGTCCTCTCTAAGGATTTGGAGGGCTTTGTGTAGTTACAGGGCAACTGATCTGTCAGCTCCTGGTATCTCTTCAATACTTTAATTTCGTCATGCTAGCAAAAAATTTGAGGCTATTAACTAGAGATGAGCGAGTACTGTTCGGATCAGCCGATCCCAACAGCACGCTCGCATAGAAATGAATGGACGTAGCCGGCACGCGGGGGGGTTAAGCGGAAGTACCAGGTGCATCCATTCATTTCTATGGAGCGTGCTGTTTGGATCGGCTGATCCGAACAGTACTCGCTCATCTCTAGCTATTACATTAAGAAATTTTTTTTGAACCAAATCCAAGAATTTCTACAAAATGGAAAAGATATAGGAAGTTATACTTTTCCCTTTTTCTCAATCCGCTCCCGGCTCAAAAAAAACACACCAACAAAGCTGTTTTTTTACAACATGGGGCCAGATTTACTAGGGGCATGAGGACTGAAGGTATAAAATTTCAGCATGACCTTTAAGAACAGCTACCAGCCATCACCCTGTTCTAACTTCAACCTTCCCCTTGTGATTTCAATATATTTGAACTTAGTCTAGGATCTATTAGTCAGTGCACACAGTTTTTTGATGCTAAATCTGCCTTAAAAAAAAAAAAAAAAAAAAAAAAAAAAGCCTTCCCATAGAGTACTATAGGGAGGCTGATTTTGAGTCGGATTCAGCATCAAAATCAGTGCCAAAAAAAACTGTGCACTGACCCATAAAGGGGTATTCCAATCTACATTATTTTTTAGTTTGTAGTTGATTAAACGTTAAACATATTTGCAAATGTAAGTAATTAAAAATTCTGCAGTTTTAAAAATTTTCTCTAACTTTCTTAGTGGTGACAGTCTGTTATCTTGATCGTTTGCCATGGATACGACCACCAATGTAGAAACTTTCTAAAGTCAGAAAATCAGCCATGATTTCTTTATTGTGGCCGGGATATCTTCTGATACATATAGTATCCCTGCCTGATAATCCAGGTACAATAAGAACATCATGGCTGGGTTCTGCATTAGTGGTCATATCCATTGGCAACCGATCAAGACAACAGACTGTCACCACTAAGAAAGTTAGAGAAAATCTTTAAAACTCGGCAGAATTTGTAATTACTTATATTTGCAAAAATGTTTAATTTTTAATTATCTACAAATATAGATATGATTATATTCATGGGAATATCCCTTTAAGATTCTCTGGCAGAAACTGGCTTTTTTTTTGCCATTTCTTTGGCCAAGAGGATTGTTCAGATGGACACACTCTTTTAGCCAGCCTTACATGGTTAGATGACGGAGATATCACCAGATCCCTTATTTTTATGTAATGCAGTGTTTAGGTAGCATTGTACTAAGGCAATGGTGCTCCAGTCTCAGTACAGACCAGGAGAGGATGTTTTACTTCTACTTCAATCCCAGTAGTGCAGAAGACTGAAGCATAAGGTCTGGCCAGCTCTTAGATTATGCCAGGCGGATCAGACATGCTATTTGTTTGGCTTACCCCCTCATTCACATCTTCGTTTGGTAATCTGTTCAGGGAATATAAAACGTATTGGCAAGCAGTGTGCAGTGAAAGCACACGGACCCCATACACTATAATGGGGTCCGTGTGCTCTCTGCGCAGTGTCTGCAATGGAACATGTGGACCGAAAAGTACTTTGTGATCTACTTTTATGTCCATATGACTCGTGCGGAGAGCCCTTGGACCCCATTATAGGGTCCATGTGCTTTCACGGCACACCGCTTGTCAATGCGTTTGGGGAGTCCACATGGGGGACCCCCCAGGAACGGAGTACCAAACACAGATGTGAATGAGGGGCTACACGTCTTCAGGCAGACCCCCTCCTTCAGGAGTTGATAACCATTTGTCTACACATGAACTGAGCTGAGACTCGTGTGAATAAGGCCATCTGCAGAGGCCTCTATAGGGCGGCAACCTGGAGCCTCTCTACGGCTTTAAATTCCTTCTAATGATGGGGTTGTCTGTGCCAAGAGTTATTCTAGTTTATTTTCCAGGGGTTCTGGCACTGATGAACGGGAAAGTTTGGGATTACACTTACCAAGTTTTACAGCCTGTTTGCAGGCTCAGTCTCATTCAAGTGAATGAGGATGAGCTTTACTGCCAAACAATATGACGCTGTGCTTAGCATTCAGTGAAGAGGCTGCAACACACAACTAAACTGTGGTCTCTTTGAGATAAATGGTGGGTGTATTCCCCCATGTGATCTCATATCAATGACCTATCCTAAATGAACAGTGCTCAAAGTCCCAGAAAACATCAAGGCTAATCTGCAGTAAAAGACAGCGTTTTTGCAATGCGAGGCTTCAGCCTAATAAAAGTGTCTTAAAGTTTTGTAAGTGTCATTTACCATAAAAATACATAAAAGATAGAATAATAAATATAAATTATATATATATATATATATATATATATATATATATATATATATATATATATATATATATATATATATATATATATATATAAAAAAATAGATAAAAGCTGCTTATCCAGTACACAACACCTATTTATTCTGACACTTGTAGGAAACAATAGAAAAAAATTCATTTCATAACACCATTTAAAATAGGTTAAAATTACACTTTTACATGGAACATATAATATAGGCGATATAGCAAGAGCATTGCCAGTGAAAATGGAGCACTTGCTCATAGCTACCAGATTCCGCTTATAAGTTCCAAAGCACGTCCAAGAAATGAGAAGTAGTAAGTGTCCATTCACACCCGCTGCATTATAACATGCTTATACTCAATGTCAACTGTTTGCCGCACAGCAGCCAATAGAAAATGTAATGTTTCTGCAATGTACATCTCTCAAGAGATCAGAAACTGTTTCACACTGTAGCCCCCAGTCATACAAAACCCCAATATGGCAGGACCTCAGGTTCTCCTGCTGTGTCACTGAGCCTCCTGAGGCTCCGTCAGCAGCTGCTGTTTCCTCATCCTTCCTTGTCTTCCATGTCCAGAAAATCTGTTAAGGTCCCCAAGTCAAGTGGGATAGTGAAATATTCCACACCATCAGGACCCTGTCAATGATAAGGACTAAATTATCAGTTTATTTATGTATTACCATCATGATCTGGCTATACAATTCATTTGGATCTTTGCTTTTTAAAGCTTGGAGGGGAAAAGAAAAAAAAACAAAAACACTACAATGGGGTCCGTGTGCTTTCCGCACAGTCTCCTCACGGAACATGCGGATAGAAAAGTTCACAATCTACTTTCCTGTCCGCATGAGTCGTGAGGAAAGCACACGGACCCCATTATAGTCTATACGGATTACCGGCGCAGATGTGAACAAGGCCTGAGAGAAGCCTTTTAACAGTTCTCCTTTATTAACCCTTAGGGTGCATTCACACTTCAGATACGCTGACTGATTCTGAACGTTAAAACACGTTCAGAATCAGTGCATATAAAGCAGATCCCATTTATTTCAATGGGAGCCGGTATATGAGCGCTCCCCATTGAAATGAATGGGCTGCTTTTTTCTCTACGAGCGCTCCCATTGAAGTGAATGGGAAGTGTTTAGAAGCGCTCACGTGTACGGCTCGGAATGAGCCGAGCGCTTACGCCGTGTGAAGGGGCCCTTAGGTGCTTACAAAAAAAACAAAAAAAAAACAAAACTTGGATTCCTAACATAAAGGATCATTTTTTTTTGGTTGCCTAGTTCTCAATCCAATAACAGGAACATGCGTATAACATGTGGCCACTACGGATCCTTCTGAAGGACAGTGCATGGTGCGCCATTGCTTTCAGCCATAAAACATACCTTTTTAGCTCGTATCAGCTTGTGGTCTCTAAACTCGATCAGCTGAGCTCTTAGCGTCAAGTCGCTGTTAACCAGAAACGCTTCACGGCATTGTTGATAAAAGTCTTGAAATGAGAGTCCTGTAAAAAAAAAAAAAAAAAATAAGTTAAAAACTCAACCATAAGATGTTAAAAAGAACTGGATTTTGTGTAAGTAGAAAGTGAACCCATATAGGACAAGGATCAGTTCCCTGAGTGAACAACTGCCGTCATTGAAATTTCCCAGCAGACGACTCCGCTGTATCCTATACGTTACACAATATACAAGGCTAAAGCACAAAGAGCACATTATGTGTACTGGAGACTGTAGTACACAATGGACGTTATACAAAAAAAATTGGAATATTTCGGTCTACAAAAGGATGTTAGCAGGACTAAACAGAGGACTGCTAGGTGCTGAAGTAGGGTCCCAACACAGGACCAATACTGTATGACAAGGCTTTGCACACCTTTGATGTCAGTGCATTAAAGATTTTCAAGGCAATCGCACTCAGACCCAAAAGAAAAAAAAAATCCAAAATTGTGTGCGGAAATATATATAACACAAGAGGAGTAGGTCCACTGAATGTAATGTAATAAGCTGGGTGCTCCCGATGAATGTGACCATTATAGAGGTGAATATGTAACAGTCACAGTTGAATACCTACCTACACTAGGGGGGTCCCAAACACACGGCCCCTGCTGAGGCTGTTATTTGTGGTCTTCTACCCAACTCAGTTCTAAAGCTTCCTGATTTTGTAGGCTGCAGGGCTATGGATTGTGAACTTGGAAGAAGCTTCTTTGTAGACACTTACCTTTCCACCCCCTGACACCTAGTAGTGAGGCAAGTACTGGCTGGGGGCCACTATAATGGTAAAGGGGCCACTGCTGGGTTTATTTAACAAGTTTGTATTGTTTAGAATTTTAAAGGATTGCGGCCCATCAACTTCAGTTAGTCTTTTTGAGACCCTTGATTATGACGACACAATGCGTATCACAATACCATACGTAACACACGATGGAGCAGATTCATTATGGCTGGCATTTTGCATGCCTGGCTTATATCTGCCACATACCGGTGCACCAGAATAGATATCTGGATACCTCTATAACTCATACCAGAACACTGGTCAGGGATGCAGAATGTGAGATGTGCTGCCACATTATCATCCATCTACAGCTGAAGATTGGCATGAATAAGATAAATGTCACCCATTGTATGAACATATGAAAGAGGATAAATATTTTGTCCACAAGATGTCGCTGTAGTAACATGTAGAGAATACCAAGTCTCAGATCTATGAGTATAGGCATGACAAGGAGAACACTCTAGACCAGGAGTCTTCACCCCAGACTTATCTGCTGGAGGAGTCTCTGTGATCTTAAGACAATGCAGAGCGGCTCCAGGTGGTGCACGCTCTCAGATGAGCGGTAAGATGCACTGGTGGAGGGGAGTGTGAGGTATGAAGTACTAGGGTCTAGGTCAAAGAGTAGCATAGTCAGAGGGCAGCAACTGCCTGTGCAAAGTGTAATATGGAAGCTAAAGATTTGTTCAGATTTTTTTTTTATTTTTTTTTAAAAGGGTGTATGAGTGGGTGCACTTACATAAAGGTGTGCAAAGTCTTGTTATACAATACAGTACCATTGTGAAAAAACACTACACAAAGCACAACCACAACACATACCTGCATATGAAGGGTTCTCTTTGTTGGCCATCTGATACTCTGCAAGAAGACGGAAAATGCCCCTAAAGAATTAAAAAAAAACAACTTTACAGTTACTTGCTGGTAGTCACATATAACCATGGTCTTTGTAGGAAACTGCCTTTTATACCAGTAACAAACAATCAAGTCTCTTACTGTATAAAAGCGCTTATGAACAGTAATGTCTATTTCCTCTAATTAAAAATGACCAATTCATCCCATAGACCTGTTATAACCTACAATAGGGAATTCATTGAGCTAATAAACGTTCATTCACTTGTGTCATGGTAAAGTGATTTTCTTATATCTCACCACCAGTTTCACAACATACCCCAAACTATCTGTATATAAAGGGTATTGTTTTATCTAGTTGTTGTTATCAAATGACCTAAAGAATACAAAACGGACGTGTCGCAAGGGGTTAACTCCTGACGATTTTAATTAACCCTAACTAAAAATAAAAAGGAAGCTGTCCGGTGTATTTACAGCACTATAGCACCAGCAGGTACCCTAAATATCCCTACACTAATAGTGTCCGAGGACAGCAACTTACGCCTTGTTGGACCTTGGGTGTTTTGGAAGTAAAGCAGAGGTGATGTACCGCCCCAGAGTCAGTCAACGCAGCATAAGTTACAGGAGCGCAATGAGAATGACTGGATTTCTCTCTGAGGGTAAAGGATTTTTAATACTGGCCATGGACAGTAATAGTATTAGGGTATTTCAGACATTAAACCACATCTGGATAATAGGTTCCCTTTAAAGGGGTCTGACATCAGACGATTTTTCAAAAGCATCTAGAACCTGTACATGGCCTTTGGGGAGCCTTACAAAACATTTGCAATTGGTCCCATTAACAAAGCATTGCAGCAAACACACAAGAGAGACCAGGACTTACAGAGACAGGTTCAAGCAGCAAGTACTATATACCTGGCATTGGGCGTGAGACTGCGGAGTACATGAGTCAGAGAGCTGAGGGCCAGGGCTCCAGAGCGTTTCACCAGCAAAGAATTTTCATAGGAGGTCTCTTCTACATAGGAACCATAAGTGGTCGTTTCATACCACAGCCAGTTATAGAGGCTTTGCTTTGACTGGTCCCACACTGGATGGAGAAAAACCAATACAAGTCATGTTATACTTGGCAAAAAGGCCATCACGACAATTGCAGATCAGGATTTATTAAGACATCGTATGTACATTTAGGTTTTTCATGGCGCTGCTTTATTGGAAACATGGTAGTAGGAGCATGCAACAGCAAGCAGATGGTTTCTTACACTTTCTGATGGCTCTGATGCCTCCTAGCACAGTCCGGTCCTGCTGCTCAGCTTCTTCTTTTGCTGGAGGCCAATCAGGGGCCTAAGGAAAGGACCCGGGGATATCACAGGTAAGTGAAGTCTCGTGTCCTTCACTAAGGCGACTGACTAGCTTCAGCGGTCGAATTTGGAGAGCCTGGAGCCAATAGAAAACAGCACAGCTGCAGGAACGGACCGCACTAGGAGGCGGCGGAGCATTGGGGACAGGCGATTTTTTTTTCCCCACTTGATTTCACTTTAAATTAAAAAATAAAATTATCCTGGACAACCCCTTTAAGTGTTACTACTTTTGCAAAATAAAAACACTAACACTTAACTTATTTTAAATTCAACGGAGCTATATTTGGAGGATAAGCTATGGTTTGGTACCATTTTGGGGTAGATGACTTTTTGTTCAATTTCCTTTCACACTGCAGTCTATTACACCTGCAGGTTGTCTACAGACAAATGTCCAATAGGCTTCCATAGTTGGCAAAACAAGAGGGCAACATTAGGCCTCTGACTGCGTAAGAAACTTTCATCTTCCACAGCCAAAGGGGCGACACATTAGGAGCCCCCTCCCCTCCATAAACTATTTAGATGCCATGCTCAGCTAGCTCTAATCCTGGTCATTTACAGCAGGATCCGTCACCATCAGTACATCAAGTAATATATATTATGGGGCAGCACGGTGGCTCAGTGGTTAGCACTGTAGCCTTGCAGCGCTGGAGTCCTGGGTTCGAATCCCACCAGGAACAACAGCTGCAAGGAGTTTGTATGTTCTCCCCGTGTTTGTGTGGATTTCCTCCCATTCTACAAAGACATACTGATAGCAAAAAAAAGTGCATTGTGATCCCTATATGGGGCTCACAATGTACATAAAAAAAATAAAAAAAATGTATATACTATTAAGCAGTATTAACATCAAATACATAGTCAGTATTAATAATGGAACCACTTACTTAAAGGGGCGTTTATGTGGTCAATGGAAGCCAGAAGATGGATATTGGGGACAGAAGCCAGCTGCCCAAGCAATTGTTGATTTCTCTCTCCTCTTAACATATGACTGTCCAGATTATGGATGAGAAGATATAGTTTTAGGGACGGATCTGAAAAGGTTGGAAGAGAACCCTCCATTAGCCACAAGAGTTGTCCACTGTGAAATTAACACGTAACATAGGACAAATTCAGTCTCCACAAAATAATAAAAATATTAACATAGAACATGCTGACAGATAACCTGAACCATGCTTAAAGAAGCACTCCGTCTTGATTTTTTTGCCCCTTCATTATTATTGTTTATGTATATAGCACCATTAATTCCATGGTGCTTTACATTTGGGGGTTACATACAATACACAAAATATACAGGTAGATATAATACTGACAGTGATCGGCTGGCACAGTGGGGTAGAGGGCCCTGCCCGCGAGGGCTTACAATCTATGAGGGAAGGGGGGTAGAGACAGAAGGAGAGAGGGAGACTGTACAGATGGCGGTGCGGTGATAGTGTTATTGGAGGTTGTATTCCTTCCTGAATAGGTGAGTCTTCAGGGCCTTCTTGAATCCTGTGATTGTGGGGGTCAGTCTTATGTGTCGTGGTAAGGAGTTCCAGAGTATGGGGGATGCACGGGAGAAATCTTGGAGACGGTTGTGTGAGGAGCGGATGTGGGCAGAGCGGAGCAGGAGGTCATTGGAGGATCGGAGGTTACGTGTGGGCAGGTAGCGGGAGATTAGGTCAGAGATATATGGAGGGGCAGGTTGTGGATGGCTTTGTATGTTAGCGTTAGTAGCTTGAATTCAATTCGCCCGGCTATAGGTAGCCAGTGGAGGGACTGGCAGAGGGGAGCAGCCGATGAAGATCGGGGGGTGAGGTGGATTAAGCGAGCAGCACAGTTTAAGGTGGACTGGAAGGGGGCGAGGGTGTTAGCCATTTCTACATAGGTGGAGTGCTATAAGGGTTAAACTTGCAAAAAGTATTGGTGTCTTATCTGTGAGATATATCAGGCCCCACGTGGTCCTGGCTGCTCAGTGGACTGAGGTTGTGGTCTAGATCAGTGAACTAGAACTCAGACTCAATACTTTTCAATGGGATTCTCTTTTCCAAGTTCCATAGGAGCGCATTTAGTCTCGGACAGAATTCCATAGGAGCGCATTTAGTCTCGGACCGAAGTCCATAGGAGCGCATTTAGTCTCGGACCGAAGTCCATAGGAGCGCATTTAGTCTCGGACTGAGTTCTATAGGAGCGCATTTAGTGTAAACTCAGACACAGGTCACAGACACATGGAGCAGTACCAGACAACATCTTCTGGACAAGGCAACAAGTTTAAAGCGCACCTTCCGTTATGAACAACTTTTCATAATCAAATAATGCAGGTGATAAATAAAACTTTGTATATTTTATTAAGGAAATCGGTTTCTTTCTCCATTTATTACTCTGTCCTCCTGATCTTCATTATGACTGCATGATTACATTATTTGTTTCTGCAGTCAGCCTTACACCTAGTGCTCTATGAAGAAGGGAGGGTGGAGTGATAGGAGCTCATCATTTACCCCAGTGACTATAAGCCATTGCTGTACAGGCTCTTAATACAAGTCAAACTGTACCTCAGCAATCCTTGAACACGCTAATGGATAAGCATTGCAAGAAAAGTAATTACAACATAAACTCTGGTTACCTACATAGTGGAAGGGGATGATCCATGCCTGACTTCAGTCATTACAGTAATAGCATTGCTACAGCGCTAGTTTACGTATGAGAGCCGGAGCAGGAGGTAACGTGCAGCTGCCGCACAGATCAGCAGCTCATTAGGCAGCAAGTCACTGTAAACAGCTTTAATAGAAGCACAAAGCGAACACATTCATTATGGAAATGCCACTGATCAGACAGGCAGCTGCCGCCGTTATGTAACTCGCTAAATGCGACAAAATAAAGGGGAAATTAGGGGAATAAATGACTTCTTGTACTGATTGTGCCACCAAATCCCAATATAAATTATATATCAGTACGAGAAGTCATTTACATTGCTCAGAAGCTGTGTATGTGTATATAACATATCTATCTATCTAGCCATCCATCTCCCATACATGCACAGTATATATTTACATACACACAAGGCAATCAATATACTATTGATTATTACTGATTTTTAGTGGGGGAACAAACACACACTTAAGTAGACCTTTGAACACCTCTATCAGGTGGGCGTGGTTGGGCTAGACACAGAGGGACCACCCACTTGACACTAAAGAGCCTAATTAGCATGTTGAGTGCAGAGAATAAGAGCACAGATTGTTCAGGAACGGCAAGGACTGTTAGGAAAAACAGACAAGACTGGCTTGCGGCTAATACAGCGAGGGCTTTCACAGTTGGGTACATTGTAGAAAACGGAAAAAATGAACAGACAGGAAGAAAAGAATTACACAAGAAGTATTTCCACCATGGCAAGACCAGTAGTGAATGAGAGTCATACCTTGCCCACTCCACCAAGAAGAAAGTGACATATTTTTATCTGACTTACATCTTTCAATGAGGAGAAAGTGCTGCTCACTCCGGTATCTTACGTGGTATTGCTTATACTCCTGCTACATGTTGTTGCTGAAACCCTTATACACCCACTGCCGTTGCATCGATTGCTGGAGACATGACACTTTGTGTGGAAGAGCTGTGGTGCACCACATGTAGCCCCACATGCTGTGTTGTGGGCAGCAAAGTATACCCAGCTGACTCCCATGGACTTATACTGGACTGAGGGGCACTACCATATCCAACTATGAAACAGAGCTGTGCTAGCTAAGGTGCGCTGTCATTCACTAATCTATAGAGAAGCCTGCTAGTGAACAAACACTGGGGGTACGTTCATTTTTTCTTTTTATAGAAATCTCAATCTAGAGAGAGTTATTTTACCTTCTTTGAACTTCTGTACTATAAAGTTCATTTGATCCAGCGGTCTACGAAACGTTCCAGAGTAACCAAGTGCCTCTTCTGTGATGCAGTTCAAGATCTAGATAGAAGCACAAAGAATAGCTAATCAATATTGGAGATCTGGCGTATTCCCCTCATGCACAAGTGTGAGGGGTATAATGGCAACCTCAATAACTATAATAACGCAGTCCTTCTTAAGGAAATAGCAATAAAGGGGTAACAAGGAAGGCCTGACTAAACATCATTTGTTTGCCCTTAGCTGGATACCCCTCAAGCCTTTAAAGTGTACCTACAAAGAGCGGACATCCTCCTGGCCATGCCCTAGTGGCGTGTTTCACGGATTTTCGAAGTCTTGAGTATTGTACTGCTATGCTTACAACCACAACAGATGCCTTCCAATTATTCTGGTCTCCATAAAACGCCTATTGCACACTCCATGGTCTCTGAATCCACCCCCCCCCCTCTCGGTGCCTCATTCTGTGGGGTTTTGTGTTCAGTCTATCCTCATTTGTATTGTTTCTTTGGTTATGTACGCTGTATTTGGATTGCACTGCCTCTCTGTACTTTTAATTTTATAGTAAATATTCAATAAAAATTACAGTTTAAAGTGTAGCTACAAGTTATAAAAGCACGTTTAGTAAAGAATAGAGATGAGCGAGTACTATTCGAAACTCCCATTTCGAATAGCACGCACCCATAGGAATGATTGGACGCAGCCGGCACGCAGGGGGTTAAGCCGGCAAAGTCTGTGTGCTGGCCGCTTCCATTCATTCCTATGGGTCCGTGCTATTCGAAAAGGCCATTTTGAATAGTACCCGCTCATCTCTAGTAAAGAACAGTATACATGAATAAGAAATCTTGTAATATATCTTATTAAAGAAATAGGATTACTTCTCTATTTATCAGGATATTCTTTTCCTTCACTCAGCGTCTTATATCAATAGCCTCACACACAGAAGTCTACGGAAAGGGGAGGCTGCTTTTAGCTAGTTAATATACTGCTTCATTCTGTTCAGTGGTAGATCTTTACCTTGCAACAGTGTCAAAAGAGAGCTCTCACTGAAAGCGTAGCAGTGTCTTTTCCAGCATCCCCCTCCATAGAAGTGTACGGCTCTCAAAAGAGAAGCAATGAGGAAAAAAAGTAAAGAAATGCAAGATTTCACGGGATGGAGCCAATATATATTAATAAAGTATATTACAAAGTGTATTAATGACAAAAATGTTGTCTGAGAAACAAAAGTTGTTGGAAAGTTTAGTTACCTTTTAACTGCTCAATACTTACAGATTTGATTGTGATGCCAGGGAAAAACCCATTGATGACAACATGAAGCAAGTCCTGTAGTAGCGTATTCCTGAACTTTTCCATCAGGTTTCGTTTGGAGCCCAGTCCGTAAAGGACAATGTTGAAGCCTAGACTGAAAAACAGAGAAAAAAAATGAGATCTGGCTCAGTGGTTAGCACGGCAGCCTTGCAGCGCTGGAGTCCTGGGTTCAAATCCTGCCCAGGACAACATCTGCAAGGAGTTTGTATGTTCTCCCCGTTTTTGCGTGGGTTTCCTCTGGGTATTCCGGTTTCCTCCCACACATCAAAAACATACTGATAGAGAATTTAGATTGTGAGCCCTATATGGGACAGTGACTGTCAATGTCTGTAAGGCGCTGCAGAATATGATGGCGCTATATAAGCATAATAAATAAATCTTGCTTACTCTAGGTTCACACCTGCATTCTTCTTTCCGTTCTGTGCTTTCCGTCTTCTGCATGCCAGAAGACGCAAAGCACAGACCAGGTCCAGCCGTGAGCGGCGGTGGGCGTTTTATGCTCTCCGCCGAGAAAACGGATTTTTTAATCCGGACACAGAGTACTGCATGTCCGACTCTGTGTCCGGATTATAAAACCGGTTTCGCGGCGGAGAGCGCAAAATGCTCACCGCCGCTCACGGCCGGACATCTTTCTCACCGATTCAAATGAATGGGTGAGAAAGCCTCCTGCAGGTTTCCGTATCCTGCTCTGTTTTATGCAGGAAACGGAAACCTGCAGAACGGAGACCACAACGCAGATGTGAACGAGCCCTTAATTAAACTGCAACACATTTAAGACATACATAGACCCGACACTAGGAGGAGATGTACCAACTCTATGGTATTGATCACAATGATACATATAGCTGTGTTCATACTGCAATGTGCCATATGCTCCTGCCATATACATGTATCCATACACTCCTATAGACAAGACGTATGCAAAAACAGTCTCCATCAGGCGTGTATTGCTGTACAGTTTGTAGCAGCTGTAACTATTTTTGCAGCTCAGTGCCATTACATAGGAGGCCACTAAGCTGCAATATCAGACACAACCACTGCCAAATGTAAGGAACCATTCCATATAGTGCATACCTAAAATCCACATATTTAATATAAAAAAAAATAAAGAAAAAAGCGAAAGCCATTTGAGTTCCTGATTCAATATTAGTGAATTAGAGATTTACTTACATTATATTTTTATAAGTCTATAAAATAATGCAAATGGAATACTTGCTTCAAATGGTGTTAGATTTTATTTCTCACTTACTGAAGCTGCAGCATCCACTTATAGAATATGGACTCATGTTTTTCAGACAGATGTCGAAGATCATCAGCTAATGCTGATGGGGACTGGTCCAGAAGCTTCCGCAACGTATCCTACAAATTTAATAAGATTGAATATTGCATTATCACAAAACATTGACGTATTCTGTTTGCAACCAGTTTTATTGTGCGCACCAATGGTACTTAACCATCTAGCGTCTCAGAATAACAGTGTCCTAGTAACAACCTCATTCATCATACATGGTAGTGCTGTACTGACAGATGCCCACACAGCAGGGAAACTCCTGCTCCAGTCAGTGATCTTACATCCAAGCACAGGATACAGGGGATGACGTTCAAATTGTACATAGAATTTTTTTTTAAATGTAGCTTGTGAGCCCCATATAGGGACCGCAATGTACATTTTTTTCTTATCAGTATGTCTTTGTAGAATGGGAGGAAATCCATGCAAACACGGGGAGAACATACAAACTCCTTGCAGATGTTGTTCCTGGCGTGATTCGAACCCAGGACTACAGTGCTGCAAGACTGCAGTGCTAACCACTGAGCCACCGTGTTGCCCCCATAAAGAGATTTTATTCTAAAATTTGGATACAACATAACATGGAAAAGAACATGATAAGGAAGGAATTGAATTGCTGTTATTTTTTTCTTTTGTGTACCTTTACACAAGGGGTCCGATTGCTCTAAACATTTGGATAGTCCATTATAATATTTACTTGCCACCAGACACAGGATTCATTGCAAGCATTTTGTCACCATACATTTTTGGAATCACATGAATACCCGCTTCATACCTGATCCAACTTTGGCGTTTGTAACTTCTGTAACGTTCTGTCTGAAGTCAGGACTTTGGAACTGCTGTGGGCTTCAAAGTACTCTTCTACCAAGTTGCTCTGTAAATGATAAAAAAAAGGTGCAGAGAAAACAGACAACAATGAAAATTGAAAAACAGGATTCAGGTAAAGCTGAGTAATAACCTTAGTGAGAGTTGTTACGACACATGGGTTCAATAACCGCATTACTGATGTTATATTTTTGGTTTTACTCTTACCTTTTTCTTTCCCCTCTTGGAGGGAGTTTTACCAGGGGTCTGAGATGCTTCGCTGGGCATCTGTGACACTTTACTTGGTGTTTTAGCTGCAGCTGGCCTATCTTCTATCTCTTCATCAGAGTCGGAGGGAGAGAAGTCACTTTCACTGTCTGATCTTAGGTCTGGTGCTGTGGGTATAAAATAAGGATGCTTTAGTTAGATACAATCACACACGTCAACACTTCAGTGAGCACACATGAAAAGAGAGAAATGGCAGATGTATCCAGGGCACAACAACGTCAAATGATGTAGTATTTTCTACTGGGTGACAGATCCTCTTTAATGCCAGCACTCCTGAATAAAAGAAGGGAAGTTAAATATCAATACATAGGAAAGAAAACTAACATATATAATACCTGATAGTCGCTTCCTCAGTCTATGAGGAGTAGTGGAAATAAATTCAGGTTTCTTCCCCTGAAAGACAAAAAACAATATAATGTAATGAATACCGTTAAGGGCTCGTTCACATCTGCGCCGGCACTCCGTACTTAGGTTTCCGTTTCCTGCCTAAAACAGAGGCAGGAGACGGAAACCTGCAGGAGTCTCTCTCACCCATTCATTTGAATGGGTGAGAAAGCTGTCCGGCCGTGAGCGGCGGTGAGCGTTTTGCGCTCTCCGCCGCGAAATCGGGTTTTATAATCCGGACACAGAGTCGGACATGCAGTACTCTGTGTCCGGATAAAAAAAATCCGGTTTCGCGGCGGAGAGCCTAAAACGCTCACCGCCGCTCACGGCCGGACCCGGTCTATGGTTTCCGTCTTCTGGCATGCAGAAGACGGAAACCATAGAACGGAAAATAGAACGCAGGTGTGAACCTAGCGTAAACTGTATCAAACAAGGTTAGGCTGAACAGCAAGTTTATCTTTCATTCATAGGATAAAGCATAAATAGCTGACCCCCAATGATTCTGAGAATGCAGCCAGGCTGAATGTAGACGGACATGCAAATATATAGACAGATCATGTGTATGGTTTTACTTCCAACACCCATACTATACACAAGCGATTGGAAGCAGTAGGCCCTGTATAGTGGCTGGGCACCAGTAATGCAGCTCAGCATCCACTGACTTAGATTTCTGTTGTGGATTTTCCAAACGGATTTAAACCCTTTCGATATTGGCCTTATATCCACCACAAATATGCATATTATGCTTACAAATTTTGCTACAAATTTGCAGCACAATCTGATGCACATGAACCCACCCTACTAGCTACAGCAATAGATGCAGCAACTAGACTCAAAGAAATCTCATTGAAGGCAAAAGGAGGTTCAAGAAATTTTATGAGCGAACACTGTTCGGATCAGCCGTTCCGAACAGCACGCTCCCATAGAAACGAATGGAAGTACCTGGCACGGCGACCGGCTGCAGGCAAAGTGTACGTGCCAGGTGCTTCCATTCATTTCTATGGGAGCGTGCTGTTCGGAACGGCTGATCCGAACAGTGTTCGCTCATCTCTAGTTTCAAGTCCTTGGAGGTGGATCCTCCTCTCTGTGGGTACTGTCATGTAATGTGTGTGTTTGTTGGGGGGGGGGGGGGAATCTTTATACCTATAGCTGATAAGTTTACATTTATCTTGAAGATTGTTGGTGACATTTCAGATTGGCAGTGCATTTACTTACCTTAGAGGGAGATTTATTGGTGGACTGTTCTGTGAAATGAAACAAAGAACATTATTGATTCATGAAATCTGCTGACAGGTCTGCAAGCCATTGCCTCTTATACAATAATTTAAAATGGAGTAACATACTCTTGCTGCTTGCAGGTGGACTAATGGCTTCCTCGGGACTATCACGTGTGCAGAACGTCACAGTCTTCCCAGGTGTTCGGGCCATTTCAGAAGCTGAAAGAATGTAAAAATATTTATTTACTATTAGTATTAAGAAGTTTTTTATGTTAAGGAATTACCAACAATTCCATCATACAATTTATTTACACAAAAGACTCCTGCTTGTGTCAGCTAGAGATGAAAACTGCAGGAAAACTACCTACGATACCCTCCCTATAGACTGTTTTATATCTGCCCATGGGCTGAAAAATGCAAACTAGCACTACTAAATATTTTACTTACATTGCCCATTTCTTATATCTTTGGTGTACAGCAATGGCTAACATGAAAATCACAGTACTATTTGTTTGAGTTTGAAGGCTTAGTATTGAAGAGGGTTCATTTGAATGGGTTTGAAAGGTGTCCGGCCGTGAGCGTTTTATACTCTCCGCCGCTAAACCGTTTTTTTTTAAACCAGACAGAGTCGGACATGCAGTACTTTGTGTCTGGTTTAGAAAAACTGGTTTCGCGGCGGAGAGCATAAAATGCTCACCGGCGCTCATGGTCTGACAGCTTTCAGTCTTCTGCATGCAGAAGACGGAAAGCTCAGAACGGAGTCCGGGTGCTAGTGTGAACCCAGCGTCACAGGTACCTTGCACTAGGTCTGAAATATTTCTGGTTTTCCTGCCCTACACTGATTTTTCATACTGATGACCTATCCAAACGATAGGTCATCAGTATGTCATCTGTCAGGGTCCGATACCCAGATCCCACATAGATCATGTGTGGTGCCGTAGGCTGCTACTGCACAGGGAGCACATGTGTCATAGCTCCTATTCAACAGGAGCTGTGCAACACCCCAGATATACCGCATAGTGGTGTTTCCACTGAGTTACAGCGCCTCTCCTATCACCTGAATAGGAGTGGTGCTGCACAAGCTCACCACCCAATAGCAGCTTCCAGCACCTGGAGGCTTCTAGAACTTCTGATCTGTGCAGGGTCAGGCCTAGTTCACACGGAGTTTTTTTGGATCGGAACCTGAGGTGGAGGCTGCCTCAGGTTCCGATCCATAAAACGTGTTGCGGAACTGAAAGCCGGTGCACGGCACCGGCTTCAAGCTGCGCACCCGCTTCCGGATCAGGCTCAATGAATGGGCCGAGTCCGGAAGAGGGTGTGACTTCAGACTGACTCGCGAGGCGACTCGGCCGAAGAATGAACACCTCGCTTCTTTTTTCCGGGAGGCGGAAGAAACAGCTCCCGGAAAAAGCTCCTGCGCAGCTCCCATTGATTTCAATGGGAGCCGTCTTTTTGGTCCGGGTTTTGAGGCGTTTACGGCCTCAAAACCCTGACCAAAAAACTCCGTGTGAACTAGGCCTTAGACTCCGACAGATCACATTCTGATGACCTATCCTATGGATAAGTTCTCAGTAGGAAAAATCAGTTTGGGGCCAGAAAATTCCTTTAAAGGGATTATTAAACAATAAGGAAATATTTCAGTATAAAAGAATTGAAAACTATAGACAGTTACCAAGCTGTGCCATCTTGTTCGAGCGCTTTATTGTTTGGAACGTATACACATCCCCGCCTCCTGTTCCAGGCCCATCTTGCAAGATGTCTGCAGTTGGAAAACGAAGAAGTCATACATCTCATAAAGCAACGCGGAAATACACAATTGTCTATTGCTGCTTGTTTAACATACCCCCAGCATCTGTCCCCAAGATATCCACATAGTCCTTTTCCTTCCAAACCTCCAACGTTTCATCTTCAGCAGGAAGAGTATTAAGACTTTTAGCCAAGCTCTTCACATTATTTATGCGCTGGGCTGTGGTGCTGCTTCGCAGTTTGACACCTGAAACAATAAGTTTGTCATTTAACAGTAATGGGATAAAAAGAAGCCATCATTCTATGCGATACTGTGAAATGCAAGCGACACAGGATAACCAAAGAAAATGCACTTTACACAAATTCATTGGATGTACTAGGGTGTAGTGGAGCTGGAAATTATCCCGAGGTTATTCAACAAATTTCTATCAAGCATCTAACTCTGAGGTCTGCAGATGACATGCTGAATCCCAGGGCAGGGAGCCAAGGACTCGGTCCTTATACTCGGCTAGGATTAAGAGGTACCCACCTGCTTGTTTATCAGTGATATGTTCCAAGACATCTTCATCTGGCACAAACTGCACCTGAAGGTTCTTGCTCTCTTTTGCAGTGGCAGAACTCATCTCTCACTCTGGAACTGGAAAAAAATAAATAAAATAAAATAATAATAATAAAAAAAAGCAAACTCACTTGTCCCCAGCAATCTGATGTCCACTGCTGAGGCCTGAGTGCACGACGACTAAAACCAGTGGCCACTAAAGGAGGCGAAGGACCCGGTATGACATAGGTCACCGCTTTCTTACTAGCATCCGCATGTGAGTGATGGCACCGGTCCCTCCCCAGCGATCGCTGAGGCCACTGATTAGTTTCAATAGTCACATGCGGTGCAAAACTTCAGGCATCAACAGTGGATAACAGAACACAGGGGACAGGTCATCACACCGGTCAGTTGCTGTGGCAGGACATGGTGCTTTGCCTGGGCGGTGGAGTCAGGACCAATTTCTGGTGGAGTTGGTTCCGACAAATGTTATAGAAATTTTTATATTGTAGAATTAATTAGATGTATAGTTCGTTACATAGTTACTTTCATAGGAATTCCATCACTAGATTTGTAATAACTTGTAAACTAATAACTTGTAATAACTTGTAACTAATTTGTAAATGACCCCGGCTGTCGGACATTTGGGATGATGTGACACTTTCCTGTCTCCAGCAGACTCACCACACAAGTGTATACTCTATAATATAGCATCTATATACTCTATAGCATCAGTCTATATACTCTACATATACTGGAGCATATTGATGTAGCAGAGCTGAGCTGGTTTATGCTACATCACGTGATAGTATAACCAGCTTATTGGCTTCCTTAGTGCAGTCAGTACAGAACAAGAACTGATACGGCTCTGCTACATCTACACTATGTAATATCTACTACCGCCGGTACACCGAGCCCACATACACATATGCCAGCCCTCCCACTTGCCTCGGTGTCACCGATGCCGCTGCCTCTCGTTTCCCGCCAGCCGGCTGTCACAGGGAAGTGTACAAGTCAGAGGCAAAGGACCAACCAGATCACGAATGAGAGAACCGGAGGCGACTACATGAACCAATCAGGAAGCACGTTATCTGAGAAGACTGCGTCCTTACGCCAAGGGGGAGTGGTTTAGTGGCACGTGTGATCTATGGGCGGCGCCATACTGTGCAGTTGTGTAGGTGAGAGCGGGGGTTTTGTGTGTGTTGTGTGGGGGAGGATTGTACACAAGTGGAG
This sequence comes from Leptodactylus fuscus, assembly GCF_031893055.1. NCBI lineage: Eukaryota > Metazoa > Chordata > Amphibia > Anura > Leptodactylidae > Leptodactylus > Leptodactylus fuscus. The sequence goes on from NC_134272.1 coordinate 30,802,356, forward strand.
TTGTGTTATCTGTCTGACGTGTGTGGGGTCATCGCTGATTCTACCTCTGTGATGTTCCTCAGTTGTCCTATATTGGGATAACTACAATAGATTTGCTTTAAGGGGCTGTCCTGTATGTTTGTACTGATGACCTATCCTCACTAGGCAGTGGACATGTGCATTAAAGGGGTAGTCTCAAGGTTTAACGTTCTCGGCAACAGGGGAGAGCCTTAAGATTTGGGCCAACGTTTAAATGGAAAAAGGTATCTGTAATGTCAATAGTGATTGTAGTCACAAAGGGAAGTATTAAAGAGATTCTATAATTAAAAAGGTGTTTTTTTTCTAGTTGACATGATGGAATAGCCTTAAGAAAGACTATTCTTCTCCTACCTTTCGATGTCTTCTTCGCCCCGCTGTTCGGTTAAAATTCCATTTTCCGTCAGTATGCAAATGAGTTCTCTCTGGGGGCGGTCCTAAGCACTCAAACAGCACTGCGGGCATCCTCAATGCTGCAAAAGAACTCTCCATCTTCTTCAGGAACGTCGTCTTCATACGTCTTCTTCCGGCGCAAGCGGTGAAACTTGTAGACCTCTTGCAGAGCCGACTGCGCATGCCCACAGCACAAGAAAAATGGCCGCTTACTCAGTAAGTAAGTGGCCATTTTCTTGTGGGCATGTGCAGTCGGCTCTGCCCAAGGGCTAGAAGTTTGACTGCCAGCGCCGGAAGAAGACGCATGAAGTGTTGTGAGATTAAAAAAAATGGAATTTTAACCGAACGGCGGGGTGAAGAAGACATCTAAAGGTAGGAGAAGAATAGCCTTTCTTAAGGCTATTCCTATGTGTGACCAACAAAAAGTTTGAATTTAATGGTAAAATCCCTTCAAAACCAGTGGAAAGAAAAGTCCTCAGTCGGTTTCAGTATAAAACTGCAAAATGGCCGATGGAACAGCTGACTGCACGTGTTCCATTGCCATTTTGAGGTAGTCTCGTGTAAGAAGAGGAGGAGACTTGTCAGGAGAAGACAGACGCTGGAATTACCTGTGAGATCAGTAGAGGGGGCAGGGCAGTACAGGATTTGGGGCCTGGTTCTGAACCCCAGATTTTGTGATCAGAACCTGCCTCTATCCCTTGAGTTTGATATCTCCTGATCTCCCAGGTAATTTACCTGTGCTATGGTGGCAGGCTTTACCTTAGTCAGGCAGCCCACATAGCACAGGTAATTAATTACGTCTGAGATTGGGGAAGAAGGAAGGGGGCGCAGCGCTGCCTCCAATAACGTGACCTGGAGGTTATGACTCCAGGTCCATTGATGGAAAATCAGTCAGATACAGCAAGATAAATTTAGGTTCCGAGTTAACCCTTTAAAAGGGTTGTCCTGGTTATACAGATTTGATCAAGGAGGCCGTGGAAGGTGCGGGAAAAAAAATTCCATATTGTCCTGTACCCAAAGCTATGATGTCTCCCACCGAGGTCCGGTCCTGCTGCTCCAAGAGTTGTCTTCTAGTGGAAGTCTTTGTGTCATGTGACTGCTGAAGCCAATCCGTGGCCTAAAGAAAGGAACCAGGACAACGCTCACATACTTCGCCCCGTGTCTTTTCCTTAGGCAGCTGATTGACCTTAGCAGTCATATGAGGCGAAGACTTCTGTGGGAAGAAGACCCCAAGAGCAGCAGGTCTGGACTGGAATTTCATAGCAAATAACTATTTGTATTATTAAATTTGAGGTGTAAAATTTGGATAAAGTCACTGAATAGCCACACAGATGCAGGACTGAAATATGTAAGGTGCGCAGCTATAACCACTGGAGGTAACCCCAAGGCGATATGCTCAGCTGGTCCTCCCGGGTATAGCAATACCAAAAATGTCTTCTGCCTGGGCACATAGCCGGGCTAAGAAGGGAAAGAGTGATATGTGGCAGAATGTTACTGCAGCTGTGCAGAGTACATCAGAGATGTATATCACACTGCTAGATGGTATCTGCCCCTTTTTAAAGCATATGGTTTTTGGCTATTTGGGGAACAAATATTGTCCTGATACAATTGCATTGCATTATAACCGATCCACCTCCTGAAATTCCAGGAAGGTTATTATTATTATTATTATTATTGTTTATTTATATAGCTCCATTAATTCCATGGTGCTTTACATTTGGTTCCCAACTGGCCTGCACATCTGAGTAGCATGTATACAATGTATAGTGCCAGCTTCTTGGACAACATTCTCAATTTGCACATGGCATTGTATGGCTGGCAGAATATTCCATTTATTTACAGGTATTGTCATTGATGTTTTCAGTAGGGCTCACAATCTAAATTAACTATTAGTATGTAGCCATGAACAGAAGACTCCAGCGCTACAAGGCAATAGTGCTAACCACTGAGCCACAATATTTGATCTCAGAGATCAACCCCCTCACATGTGCTTGCTGTAGTCAATAATGCAGTTGGGTTTGGTGCTCTCTGTACTGGTACCTCATAGGGACTCTGTTGCTGCTCTGGTCATGAATAAGGACACACTATAGATTGTTACTGGAAACAAGGCTTTTGAAAAGTAGTACTCAGGTATAAGGAAAATGTTTGTTCTCCTACCGTGTTAGCCAGTGGGTAGGAAATATATTACCTACTCAGGTATAGTAATTGTCCAGGTAGAGGTGATAGCCTTTAACCAGCAGTGGATGTACCAAATCCCCCACTATCTTGGTGTTAACTCCCAAGAAGGTGGATGCTGAATGGTGGTGGTATCAGACCCCCGTTCTCCTTGACATAATACATATGTACATCACGGGGTGGGAAGCGGATAAAGGGGTATTCCGTTTTCAGACGTATAGCTGGTATATGCCATAAGTATTCAATAGGTGGAGAATTCTGACATATGAGTCCAGGTCTCCAGATACAGTGTGGTCTAGCCAATAAGAGTGATAGAAGGACCATAACACTGTATGACTTTTGCATTGCACAATATCTCTTTGAAGCTTATCTGTACAGTATAAAAGCCTAATAATGTTATATTAGATAATAAAGGAATGTTAATGATCATTATCCAGAATGTATCAGTTAGCGTGGACTTCGCCTTCTATGGTCCTTGGCTGGTTTGTAATTTTTAGCTTTTCTATCTAGTCTCATAGTTGCATACCTGCTTGTAAGTATTGTAAGCTGATGGCTGGTCAGGTAATGGAGGGGGTGTACATCTCACCCAGACTACTAAGGTGGGTGAGATGAGAAAACTCCAGAAGGAATGTTTGTTCTCAGCAGACAACTTTCGTCTGCTGAGCATTTTGATAAATACTCAGTATTGGGCTGGATTTTTAGGAATGGCAGGTAGGATTGGTAGTGGGACTTGTCATTCCACCCCCCTCCAGTCCACACTTTGGGGATGTTCCGGCAGCGACTCAGCTGCAGAGAGTCTCCTCGTCAAGGAGGCTTAAGAAGTTGCTCCAGCAGCAGACTTTGGCAGAGATTGGCTGGAGAGCCAACAGAGAGGTCATATATTTGGAGCTGTGTCCTGAGTGATTCTACTGGCTTTTTTGGATTTCTGTTCTTCTAGGTGAGGTAACCTATTCTATGTTTAGTTAGAGCCTAGCCGGGCAGGGATTTATCTTTGTATTGTTTCCTTTTGTTGCTGCACTACACTTTTGAGTGAAAATAAAACTCTACCTTTGTTTTGGACTAAAAGAAACTGGACTTTTGTGTCTATGCCACCCCACCTAGCAACCCCAGACCCGGACAGTATATTTTAGTGAATATTAGCAATGGATCTGTCCTGTGTGGCTTCAGCTAAGTGGTACAGCATCATACGCTGGTCATGCACATTAGATATTGGACGGTCGTCGTGTGACCAGCTGATTAATGATGGGTTTGTTCATACCCTGTTTCCCCGAAAATAAGACAGTCTCTTATAATTAATTATCTAACGAAATATATGACCTTTCTTATTTTTGGGGGATGTCTTATGCAGCGGCTGGAGCGGGGAACAATTGGCAGTCATGCTGATGTCTCCTTAGCGGAGTGCCGGCATGACTGCCGGTTGTATGTGATCCAGAAGGTGAAGGTTAATATACCGCTAGAAAGCCAACAGTGCACTGAATTCATCGGCTTTCACGATCTGTGCCCCCGGTAGAGAGCTATTGGTGCCGGTACCGTAGCTCTTCACCGTCAGAAGGGTGTTCCTGACAGTCAATCAGGAATGTCCTTCTTCACAGCGTCGCCTATAGCGCTGTACTGTGAAAGCGGGAAGAAACGCCCCCTCCCCTCCTCATAGTACTAGTACTGGAGGGGACGCTCCTCCCTGCTCTCACAGTACAGTGCTATAGACCCTTCTGACGGTGAAGTGCTACGGTACCGATACTTTTTAGCGGTATATAAAACCACATGTGCCCCAAGTGATGAAAGGTCTTTAAACTATAAATCCCATTTATAGAGGGGGTGACACAAGAGGTAGCAGGGAGCGTATAGGAGGTATCATTGCTTATACAGTGGTGCATAAATATGGAGTGTTTCTAGAAGCTCCAAAATTCTGACTCCAATACTGTCCAACTAAAAGTGTCGTGCTTTACCATAAAACAAATTTTTGGTGCAAAACATGTAGATAAAAAAAAGGTAACTCACAGGCTGTTAGGAACAAATATTTGGCGCATGCATCAAAAACCCTACAGTTTTTAGCCTGAAATAAGCAGGCAGATAACGTCTCTCGCTTATTGATAAAACAAATATTTTTTGCACAACGGGAATTTATTCTCAGAGTGAATTGTTGGAAATTCATAAATTTGCACAATTTTAGACTTGGTCTACTTTGCACAAGAAAATTTGCACCATATTCGTTCTCTACTAAACCTTACCCATTCCGGTGGCCATTTTTCAAAGGTTTGCAGCCTGTCGTATAGTTCCTGCTCTCCTAGCACACATTTTACATAAATATGTCATAAATGCTGTGCACCATAAATTTTGGCACAAATGTAGACAGAACACTTGACATATATGCCCCAATATGTAATAAAGGTGGTGCCACATGATGTCCCTGCAGTGGCTTCTACATTCATTTCATGGGCTGCCGGTGCTTTCATTTGTCGCCAGCGGAGGCTTGGGTCAGACGTTGCTGAAAAGCTGAAGAAGTATAGGAGCTTCCTTTTTATATTTTCCATTGCTTTTGAAGCTACTGTTGGTTTTGTCTCATAAGATGCAGCAAAATCTGTGATAAATAAATAAAAAAAACCCAGCTTTTCCACAACTTGTGGCCTCATCCTAATGGAGTTCACTGGTTCTTAGTCTAAGTCTTATCCACAGTGCTGCCGCTGCAGATTGAAGCCACCATGTACCACTGGACTAAAACTTCTATTACTTTCTCTTTTATTTTTTAATAGACGAACAAGGTACAGAATGGCTGCTCCACTTTTACCCAGAGATGCTGGCAAGTTCATCACTGACAACAGCAAGGATGTGTTTGTGGACATGAAGGGTGTACACTCCCTCGCTGAGAAGCTCTTTGAGAAGATTGGACGCAAGGAGATCACCTTGAAGGGATGGAAATCCCTTCATGAGTTGAACCCACAGGACTCTGGGGAAGATGCTGTGAATTGGGTCTTTTTTGCTGACACTTTAAACTTCTCCTTTTGGTCTGAAGAGGAAGATAAAAAGTTTTTGGTCAAATACAAGGGGAAGGAATATAGTGGCTACTGGTCATTCTGTGCTGCCATGAACAGGGCATTGGACGAAGGTTGGTATACGGCTAATGGCACATTTGTGTGACTGTATTTTCTGTCCATATTACATCTACTTATTATACGTATTATACATATCTACTTATTTTGCCTAAATATTCAGCAGCTTCTTCACTGAATAGCGAACACCACCACCTACCACATTACAGCAGTATCCTGACTCTTAGGCCTCTTGCAGACATCAGTGTGCTATCCGTGTTTTTCCTGGATATCACACTGACCCATTCATTTCTATGGGCCCATACACACAACTGTGAATTACATGCCGACAATCTAGGCCGCAAAATATAGAACAGGTCCTATTCCTGTTCTGTTTTGTGGCCCTGCTTCCGTGTCCCCCGTGCACCGCTTGTGCCTTTAATTCAGGGCCAGCCAGAATCACACAATTGTCTGCAACCGGCCTTTTGTTGGGAATCGAAGGATGAAGTCTGATTTAAACACATATTTAGGAGAGACATTTCTTTAGGGGAGAAGGGTTGCAAAACATAATACAGGTTAATAATTGTTGTCAGCAAGTTGAAAGACTTGGCCGTAGCTGCGGATGTGACCGTGCACTCGGCTTGTTTGTATCACGCAATAAAAAGTCATTTGTAGGATTGATGAGTGCCAAGGTCACTTTCTATCTTTTGTTTTTTTTTGTTTTTTTTTTTTGGGGGGGGGGTTGGAAAGTGTACCTGCATTACCTAACTGGTTTGTTTTACAACTCAATGAACATATACAGCTATTTTTGGATTTTGCAGTTCTTTGTGGACAGTTGCCATGTTGGTAGGAGAGTGGTTACCTAAGTTGGCACACAGTGATATATTTGTAGCATGCACATGGGGATTGGTAGAGTCAGCTGCAGAAACAATACCAGTTTACGGTACTCAAAGATTTCTCAATTATTTTTTTATTAACCTCATCCTCCTTGAAGTCACATCTTTGGCGCAAGAAAGGACTGCCTGCTGAGATGCACCACATTAAAGAGGACCTTTCATGGATCTGGGCATAGGCAGTTTTATATATTGCTGTAAAGCCGACAGTGCGCTGACTATGGACGAGCACTGTGAGCAGAGGGAGGGGGGCGTTCCTCCCCGCTCACACACTACAGCGCGATAGGCGCTGCTGTGGAGAATGACGTTCCTGACAGACTGTCAGGAACGCCCTTCTGACTGTAAAGAACTACGGGACCAGCACCGATAGCGCTTTACCCGGGCACAGATCGGGAAAGCCAACAGTGCACTGAATTCAGCGCACTGTCGGCTTTCCAGCAGTATATAGAACTGCCTGTGCCCCAAATCCATAAAAGGTCCTCTTTAAAAGCCATCTATGCAAGATACCTGGCGTAGATAGGTTGATTAATTCCCTCCAGTGTTTCCTGAATAAAATAAATTGGTCAAACTCTGATTTATTAAGTCCTTATGGAAAGGGGAAAATAAATCTTGATAAATCTCAGAAGTGCCTAGAGGACAGTGCTCCTTAGGGGAGCAGATAACTTCTCAATAAAGTGATCAGTAACGTATTCATTAACATTATAGTACACACAGATATGCAAAATGTGTCTTTGAAGGGGCAGTTGCCATATATGTGTTAAAAATAGTGCCTACACGCTATATAAAATAATTTCTATAGATCTGAGAATTCTGTTTTGTAAACTTCTTTGCATTAAAGGAATTCTATCATTGGTGTCAGTGGTTTTGAGATAAAGACATTCCTGGATAGCCTGTAGAAAGGCTATTCTGCTATTACCTTCTTTTTTTGATACTCCCCACCATTCCGTTATAATCCCGATTAATTACTTTATGCAAATGAGCCTATTGAGCGCACACCCCCACGTCATACCTTTATTCACGCCCCTCCACTGCTTGTGCTCCCTTTTTTTTTTTTTTTTTTTTTTCCATAGGAATACCTCTCACCACCGCCACATATTATTCCAACATCACCATGGAGCAGCTGAAGCATGTCCTGCGTAGTGACTCCGATTTTCCTATCCCAATGATTGAGGAGCGTCTGGAGATCCTTCGGCAAACAGGAAAGATTCTTCTGGAGAAATTTGGAGGATCTTTTCTTAATTGTTTGAGAATGAGTGAGAGAAGTGCAGTGAAACTGATGCAGCTGGTTGTGGACAATTTCCCATCTTATAGAGATGAAGGAGTCTTTCAGGTAACAAAACTCACTTTATTTCATCGATATGTACTTTAAAGGGGTATTCCCATGACGCTTGTTCACTAACCTGCAGGCTGTTGTGCTCTCTTCACTTCCTGCTTCTCTCGGCACATAGGTGGGCGGGGTTTCACTTGCACGGGATTGGTTGTAAATGCATTACCACAGTGTGAAGCTGATGTAGCAGAGCTTAATTTGAGTCAGTTTGCATTACATACAGAGGTAACGGACTCCCTATCTCAACCCTTATTAGCCAAATTCAATTAAACCGACTGATAAGAGCTCAGAAATCCCGGAGCTCTCACCTCCCCTATCTGTGTCATTAAAGTAGCGAAGCTTCTCAAACAGCTCAGAGCTGCTCCCAGCCCCCCTCCCCCTGAGAGCAGGCAGCTACATCACTTGACAAATGAGCAGATAATCCCAAGGGCCAAAGAAACGGAGTGTAAACAATGAAGTGAATAAATTACGATAGCGGCCAAACAAAGCAGTTTTGATAAAGCAATGCATTTAGGAAAAGTCTTAAATCCACATAAACTAGCAGTATAGATAGGTTCCTTGTGATGGGACAACCCCTTTAATGTAAATTGCCACAGATTTATGGATCCACATACTTAGACCAGTGGTCTCAAACTCGGTCAGGCAAATGGACCGCACGTAGCACACATTCCTTTCAAATTCTATACAAAGGAATTACTGTATATACTCGAGTATAAGCCGACCCGAATACAAGCCGAGACCCCTAATTTTACCACAAAAAACTGGGAAAACTTATTGACTCGAGTATAAGCCGAGGGGGGGGGGGAATTCCACCATTGCAGATAAAAAGTCTGGTCATGTGCATTGCAGCTTAGCAACTCCATGTGCCTCATAGTAATAGCAGTTAACCCCATCATGTCCCTCCCATTAACCCCATGTGTGCCTCACATAAGAGTTACTGATATGTAAGCTCCTTCATTAGTACCCCCATGTGTCTCACATATTAGTAACCCTTATATGGGGCACACATGGGTTAATATGAGGGACATGATGGGGTTAACTGCTATTAATGTGAGGCACATGGAGTTACTGAAACTAAATTAATAACCCCAAATGCCTGACATTAATAGGCCGAGTAACGAAAGGAAGGTCCCTGTGTGTGTCACGTTACTGTAGCTTCCTCTCCTCCATACAACAGACATCTTCCATAAGACACAATGAATCCTGGCCACTCATCTGCAGGGGAGATGCTAAATCCTAGTGTGCTAATGGACCTCTGATGACGTCATGACCATGTGATCAGACTCTGGTGTGGGCGGAGCTTCAAGGATTTAGACTCAACCTTATCTGCAGATGTTACATACCAGTGGCTACAGGACCTTTGATGATATCACAGGCACGTGACCTCATGACAAGCCAATCACAGAGCAGTAGTACTAAAGGACCTCCCCCATCCAGGTCCTTCCAGTTTTCTGTGCTCTGTGGACCCTGACTCGTGTATAAGCAGAGGAGAGCTTTATCAGCATGAAAAATGTGCTGAAAATGTTGGCTTATACTCGAGTATATATGGTATTATTAAATAACTCCAGCTTTGGCCTCATAAAGTTTAATTTTCCCAACAATTGCCCCACATCGTTAATTGACTCTTGGGTTTCCATGGTCTGGCAACCTCATGGGTCCAAAACTCTCCCACACCCATAGTGCTTGCACAAATTTATGGGCAAACCGAAGTATTACCTGCAAATTTCTGCAGCCATTGGCCTTCTTCAATGGCTGGAACATTTGGCAATTGCTCCGCCATGAAACAAGCTTAACCACTTCAGTACCGACTATTTTTCCTTGTACAGGGCCGGACACATTCTTGGGTTTTTTCGTGCATACAGTTTCGAGGGCCATAACTTTCTCCTTTGAGTTTATTCAAATGATTTTTAAGCTTTTTTTCAGTGTTTAAAAATGGCTTTATTTTAATGTTTTTATTTTTTCCATGTTTTAATATCCTGAAAAATAGAAACAAAAAAGAGAAAAAATGTCTTGTTTCTCGATGCTACTAAGAAAAAAGAAAAAGAGAGAAATGAAATGGTTTTTCCTCTCCCTTATGGTCATTTATACTTTGGTGACACTTATTGTTGTGTCGCTTGGGGTGTGGTGATCATGGCATGAAGTCGTGCAGTAGGCTAACCTAACAATGGCATACGGGTACATCCTTGCAGGGTTAGAAGTGGAGTGTCCAGACATGTAGTCTATCGGCAATCCGGAACTGGTTTAGGGATTTGTAACAAGTTAAGAACTTGCCCCTTATCGATAGGGCAGGGAATAACTTCATGAACAGTGTGGATCCGACTGCTGAGACCCCCCACCGATCTTAAGGATAGGGGTCTGGTTCCACCATCCTGATGGAGTAGCAGGCGGAGTAGTGAGACTGAGATAATGTCCTAGCCAAGTATCCCTACAATAGTGATTACTAGAGATGAGCGAACAGTAACAGTGCAGAGTTTGGCCGTCTCCGGCGCTCCCATTTTATATTTGCTTTGTAATGTTTTAGTTATAGTTTTATATCCTGGAGAGCCGCACAAAAAGCGTAATTGTCCTTTGGCGCCTTTGAGGCTGTAAATAGCAGCCAGTCGTTAATCCTCCTATTACTGTACAGATGAAAGCAGTTTGTATGACTTTATCTTATTGGGTGGGTGCCATAGCATTCCGCTTACTACAGATATTGTGCTGCTAATTATTTTATCTATAAACGAAAGTCCTAAGGCTAGGTTCATACCTGCGCATTTCTTTCTGCATTTTATCGGGCGTAAACCATTAGCCTATGTGGGCCGCGGGTAAGCGCTTTTTAAGCGGATTAGGTTTCCGTTTTTTGGATCCCTAAGTGGACCTGAAGAAAGGAAAGCTGAATGCTAGTGTGAACCTAGCGTTACTCATTCTATTATACACATAGTTGGTAATTCTTGTTAAGCTGAGGCCCCATGTTGAGGAAACGCAGCTTTTTTTGTTGCAGATTTTGTGGTGTTTTTTAAGCCAGAGCCAGGAGTGTATAAAGCAGAAGGTAGACGTATAAGAACTTCTTATATATTTCCCAATCCCTTTGTGGTCACTTCTGGCTTTGGCTCAAAAAAACGCAACAAAATCTGCAACAAAAGAAGCTGCGTTTCTGCAACGTAGGGCCTTAGTCTTATAAAGTTGTTTGTTTTTTTTTTGTTTTTTTTTTGTCTTTCTCCAATTGTAGGGTCAGAAGGTAGCCTTTTACAAGCGCGCACAGATTCTTGTAGGAGACACTTGGGGAGTATTAGAAGGACAAAATGAAGGCTGCTTCCATGACATTGATAAAATAACCATGTTCGCTGATTATAGAATCCCCCAAGCTCTTGTACATTTTGGGGCTATGAGTTATTCAGAAGATCTACTGAAAAAGCTGAAAGAAGGTTTGTATACTGTATACTCCGGTTTGTATGTGTACCTTTATGTCTTGGTAACAGACTACAATTAAACCCTTTGTAGTCTGGCCTGCTGTTATACTCTTATGTTCCCCTTACTATTTATTGACCTACCAAACATATATGTAACCAAATGTATTAACACAAAGCAAGTGCCTTACTTCTACTGCATTTGGGATGCTTAGGGACCCTTCAATATTCAGTGGCCAACCCTGTTCTCCTAGATGCTTTTTACAGATTTTTGGTAGTCTGGCAGACATGGAGTAAATTTATTTATGGAGTACTAGCATTTACCCGCGACTTCATCCGCGTGTTGTCACTTTTGCTGACCTGCGTATGCAATTGCTGCTGGCTATGAGGCGCCCACGTTCCCTCCTGGGAGTGTTGGCGCTCCCTCCCGCCAACACTCCCACTTGCCTCCCCCTTCCTCTAGCTTTCCCCCCCATACCAACCCCAGGCCCCACGTCCCCACCGTCATGCTGCCCCCACACCCCTGCACCACCACCCTCACACGCACTCCCCCCAGTTTGTCAGTTTTATAATCCCTCTTAATATGTAATGAATTTACTAGTATTTAGCAAGTGGCTACCGTTTTTGGTGACCATGACCTCTCAGTCCTTGTACATAGTTAGACATGTTCTAATTTACTTTTAGGTTGGCTTTTCAAAAACGGAGATCGTGAAGAGATGGAGATCCGTGGTTGTTCAATTTGGGCCGTTGAGCTGGTTTGTGACTACCTACGGGAGCTGTTTGAGAAGAATGGACAGAAAATGAGCAACGAAATTAACCCTGTCTTAATCGATCACTTCCTCTGGGATTATGCGCGGGATTATCGGGAGGAAATTCGGGAAGTTCCTTTTCATAGGGTCAGATGTATCTACTATTAGCTAGGTAGATAGAAAGCGGCGACTAAATCAGCCCGTACTGATGTAGCTGCTAATTGATGTGACGCTTAATTGCACCTTAGATAGATATAGCAGGAAATGTTTCCAAGTTGCTGTGTATCTCGAAATATGGCAGAAAACATAGGGCACCTTACATCTTGTCTCCGCGCAACCAGCCAAAAAATATTCGCCATGTTTATGGTCTGTTTACATTTTTGGATATCTTTTGTAGGGTGAAGACGTGTTCTGTCTCTATGACATGTTAAGCGATGATATTACTTCACTTTAGGTTCTAAGACCTAAACTTGTGTGCTGTTTTAGGATCACAAAGTTTTTCCTACAAATGCGTTTGGTGTTGTGGAAGCTGACTGCAAAAAAACACTTTTCAGTCAATAACCTAGATAATGCGGCTGCCACTGCCTTTTTTAGGTTTAGGCACCAAGCAAGAGGTCAAAGGTGCAAGCTCTGCATGTTTGGGCTATGAAGGGGTGGGACGCCTCCTTCAGGATATGTGAACTGTATGGTTGCTACTGTCACTACTTTACACTGATTCTTATCATTACTGTATTGAGTATACTTGTACCACCATGCTTAAAAGCATACCTGTCGTTTTAGGTGAATTTTCATGGTAAACATGTGTGTATGTGAAGACTATGACTATATTTGGCCCCTATATAACTGGTATATGGCTTTATTGCTAATTTTTGCCAGTTTCCTTTCTGCAGCCTCTCACTAATTTTCAGTTGTTCCTTAGCTATTGGGTATAGACCAACTGTACACAGAAAGTAAAGGAGATCCTGCTCCCATATCTTTTACTCTCATATACAAAGAAGCAACATGGAGGGTATAATAGAGATGTACTGAACAGTATGGATGTCATTTAAAGCTCTGGCGTGACATAAAAAAACTTAGCTTCATCAATATACCTGCTTTTATCTCCTACAGCCCCCCCTCTCCATAGACTTCTATAAGCAACATATAATGTTTGAGATGAAAGTCCATCTAGTCTTCCAAGACTGTTTTGCAAGGAATACAGAGTCGATATTTTAAGGGGGTCTGATAAGTGGAGAAAGAGGCATATACTGCAGGTATTTCACATCTGCTTGTACTATAGGTTTATACAAAGGCGTTCTACCCCTGAAGTCTTGCTTACTGAATGGCAGTAAAGTATGTGTTGGCTTCTCTTCTCCCCTTGCTTATTCGTTTTCTAGTAAAAGTGATGGGATCTGCTGTTAGCGGCAGCGCACAATTGCAAATAGAAGTGTCTGTGAATTACGGTGTGCAGTAAAGTACAGGTGGTGGTTTTTGTTTTCTCAGATTTTTATCAAAGTAAAAAACCATCTCTTTGTAAAACATGTGAACTATATGGAGGTGCAGTATAGGCCCTGCATTCGATATCTGCGTATTACAAACCTGAAATGCAGTCATGTGAATGAGACTTAACTAGTGGCATTGCTTTCCAGGGGACCAAACGTGATCAGTTTACTTGGTTAGAAGAATTTTTCAGTCTATTAACTTGCCGTCCAATTCTCAGTTTTGGTCTTTTTTCTTCTCTCTTCAATTTTTCTCGAATTTTGTTCTCAAATTTTCATGATAATACCAAATAAAATCAATAACTTTAAAATTTTGTTTCCGGTGTTTTTTACGTTTGTGTTTTTTTTTTGTTTTTTTTTTTTTTTTTAATATGTGTATAGTTTAATTTTTGTCCTATTACTATTTCTTGTCCATCTGCTGTGTATTAATCTAGAAGCTATACAGTAAACCTATAGAAAGTAACTTGGAGTGTGCCTAAACTTTTAGTGCTGGTGAGAATATAAACTTTGTAATATATTTTATTATAAAAAATCTTAGTTTTTTTTCTTCCTCTCCCTCCCCTATTCCACTGCACTGATCACTGTTACATCAAATTCGTACCCAGTGGGTCCATATACAGTATACAACAGAAGTCTATGGAGGCGGGAGGAGAATGACTAGCAGAAAGAGTACAGACATAGCTGTATCTTTGAAGCTACAGTCGTGTCTCTTGCATTTCTTCTCTGCTGGCCTTTCCCCCCATAGACTTCAGTAGGCTGCAGCTGTAAACTGTGCATGGAATACAAGCTTGGACAGTGAGTTCAGATGCAGTGGATTAGCGCAGAGGAAAAAATAAAAAAAACAAGAAAAAGCAGCATTCTGTAAAGGGAGTCTGTCACCAGTATCTAGCACGTCCACCTAGTCCCATTAATAGTTTAAGCTCGGTGTTTTCTTATTGTGAATTGGGACATCCATTGCAGAGATATTGGGGTTTGTGTTGATAATAAAAACTCTTCTGTCACTTACCTCTATTGAGCAATGGCAACGCCCTTCTTGCTCCAAAGAGCTCATTTGCATATTCCCATTATTATATTACAGCACACTGTAATATAACAATGTAAAGTATAACCAAAATTTGAGATAGTCATGGGTCTCAGAGCTACACCACCATAGGGATCTTTGGTAAATTCTTTTACACCAAGCGTGTCCAGGGGTTCCATCTGCAATATCGTCGGTTACATATAGATCCAATATGTTTTTAGCACTGCCTAACTGAGCTCATCCTAGATTTGTACTTTATATAAAGACTACACGATACTGTCATATGTCAGCTCTGTAGGTTGCAGAATTGTGAATGCAGCTCTACAGTATAAAACAGACTGTAACTCAGGACAAGTACAATATACATTTAGGACAGTGAGATAATCTTCATCATTTGGGCTCGACTTGTCACTACATTGGATTTGAACGGAAACAACTCAGATGCAATTGACTTGTATACTTTTTATGTTTAAAGCAAAGGGTTAACCAAAAGTGTCCTGTGAAAAGTTTAGGAATTGCAGCCATATTTCTACAAACCTCTTTATTTAAGGGCTCAAAAGTAATTGAAATAATTGGAGAAATTAACATTAAATAAGATGTTCATCTTAATACCTTGTAGAGAATCCTATGCGGGCAATGGCTGGCTGAAGTCTGGAACCCATGGACATCACCAAACGCTGGGTTTCCTCCTTTGTGATGCTTTGCCAGGCCTTCACTGCAGCGGTTTTCTGCCTTAAGTTTTATCTTCAGCAAATGATAGACATGCTCAGTCAGGGTGAGATCTGGTGATTGACATCACAGAATATTCCACTTCTTTGCCCTAAAAAACTTCTGTATAGTTTTCGCAGTATGTTTTGGGTCATTGACCATCTACCCGATCCAACTTGTTGCATTTGGTTGAATCTCAGGCAAAAAGTCTACACTGCTGTACACTTCAGAATTCATCCCACTTCTGTCACATGATCAATAAACACTAGGGACCCTGCACCATCGGAAGACATGCATGTTCATGCGGTGGTGTGCTTTTAATCATGAGCCGTTCCATCTCTAGAGCCGGGTGATGGGAGTACGTTTCCCTCTTTCTCCCAGGACATATCTTCTTAATCTCCCCCTGGTTAAACTGCTCAAGCTAGTCTATTCTTGTTTCTTCTCCCCTCTGCTCGGTGTTTAATTGCTAAGTATTGCTGCCAGGCGGCCCCCCCCCCCATCACTTGAAGAGTTATACTGCAGGATCAGGAGTTTGCGATCTCTGGAATATCTGACGGCTGTGCTTAATAACGAGGAGGAGCGCTTTCATACTATCTGATATTTGTCGGACACGTTTTGGGCCACCCAGCCTTTGTGATTACGCTACCCCCTTGGAACCTCATGCCACCCCTCTGTTGTTTCTTACCCCCTTGTTTTCTTGTTTCGTCCTTGTCTATTAGTCTTGTCTTTTTCCCTGTCCTGTGGCTTGTTACTCATTTTTTCTGTGTGTTTTTGGATTAGTACTGGCCTTTCGATCTTGTTGCTTTCTTTTATTTAAAAAAAACCCCTCTTAAATAAACAATTTATAAGAAAAAATCATGAGCCATTCCAAGCTTTCTCCATACTTTCTTCTTCCCATCATTCGTGCACAAGTTGAACTCAGTTTCACCTCTCCAAAGAATGCTGTTCCGGAACTGGGCTGGCTTTTTTTAGATGTTTTTTGGCAAATTTTAATTTGGCCTTTCTCTTTTTGAGGCTGATTAATAGTTTTCACCTTGTGAACCCTCTGTATTTTCTCTTGTGAAATCTTCACTTTATGGTAGATGTAGATACTGATACACCTAGTTCCTGAAGAGCGTTTTTCACTTGGGTAGATGTTGTGAAGGGGTTTTTCTTCACCATTATGTGATCATTTTGTGGATGTTCAGGCCTTTTGAGTTCCTGAGCTCACCAGTGTAGTTGTACCAAATTGTTGGTTTGGCCAGTCCTAACATTTCTGCTATCTCACTGGTGAATTTCTTATTCATTACAGAATACAATATAAACGTATCCCCCTCATCGACAATGCCGCACCTCCCTACATTTCCTCCTTCATCTCTGTCTACGGCCCAACCTGTGTTCTCTGTTCACTCAATGACCTAACACTTACATCCTCTATCAGAACCTCCCACGCTCGTATACAAGACTTCTCCCGAGCTGCACCACTTCTCTGGAATGCTCTACCCCAGACAATCAGATTAACTCCTAATTTCTAAGGCTTCAAGCGCAGACTAAGACAAATTTTTTCAGACAGGCCGATCACAATTCCTAATGTAAACCCTTCCGTACCGTAATTAGAATCCCCAAAATATAACCCTCCTCTGTTCCCGCTCCTACATTACCCCACATGATATGATGCCATTTCAGCCTAACTTTAAATGTCCAGGCACCATCCACATGTTAAAGGACACAACTGGTGACTCATAAAGTTTTATGTTTGTGTAATGACAGTAACCTCTATTACAAATTTGTCTGATGCCGCCCCTGCTACCTCTTGTGTCACCCCTTCTACCTCATAGATTGTAAGCTCTTGCGAGCAGGGCCCTCAGTCCCATTGTGTGAAATAACTTTCTTTGTAATGTATCTTTCTGTCTGTATTTGAACCCTAGAAATTGTACAGCGCTGCGGAATACGTGCTATATAAATAAAATGTATTATTATTATTGTGAATACCCTCAAAGTAAAGCGGAGAGTCTGCACCTCAAGCCCATATTCATTATATAACTGTATCTCGCATATTTTTAGTAAACTTCTAAAATGCCAAAACTTGTGTTACTGTCCAATGATTCCTCGACCTGTCTGTAAGAACATGTTACAGTATAAAGTCTGAACATGTCCAAGGCTTGTACTATGTCTTTATAAATGGAGACGATCTCCTGTACTGCTGAGTAATATTGCCTTAACATGTTAGGACATGCAGCTAGTTTGTTAGATTTTTGAGTTTTATTTGTGTATATACTAAATAAATCACCTGTATTAATACATGACTGCAGCAACAAAGGTATATACAGGTGTAACAGGGTTAACCCCAACTTCTGCTGCAGCGTGATATCTCATCACAGAAGACAAAAAAAATAAATATGAAAAGTCATAAACTATTTTTCCAATGATTTTCATTGTTTTTGTAGCGTTCTGTGAGAAGAGATCACATGGCAGCAGTTTAACCAACTGCAGAAGTTCAGGATAACTCGGTTACATCTGTACATGTACATTTATTGCTGACTGTGTTCATAATTGTGGCAAAAAATGTGGAAATTTAGGAGAAAATCTCTGCGGACTTTCTCTGAAAAGCACTGAGGGAAAAACGTGATGCGTTGCCACCGGGGTATATCATGCATTAGAGGGAAGCTGTCAAATATTCAGGACTATAAACCACCCACACATCCTTATAGACCATTATAATGGTGATTTGGCACACTAAACCCCCTATAAGGACCTGTGTATGGTTTAGTGTTCTAGCCGCAACGGGATGCAGTGCACAGGCAACCAGTTGTGGCTCCTGATTAGGCCCAAATGAAAGGACCTAATTGGGAGTGAGTTTCACGCTGTGGCTGAGTCAGCCATGGAAGCCGTGGGAAGATAGAAAGATGTCGCTTCTAGAGATGAGCGAACACTGTTCGGATCAGACGATCCGAACAGCACGCTCCCATAGAAATGAATTGAAGCACCTGGCACGTACACTTTGCCGGCAGCCGATCGCCGTGCCAGGTGCTTCCATTCATTTCTATGGGAGCGTGCTGTTTGGATCGTCTGATCCGAACAGTGTTTGCTCATCTCTAGTCGCTTCTATTTCCCGCTAGCTGAAAAAAAAGCGAGCGGCTCCCATTGAAGTATATGGGAGCCTCAAATCCGCCTCTATGTGAACAGACCCTAAGAGGACAGGACCATCAACATGAGAGCGCTAAGAGAGTGTAACAGTTAGTCATGTAAATCATTGCTTTAACCAATATCCTACTTATTTGGTCTCAACAAGTGCAGCGTCAAGTGACCTTTCCTAAGCTTTCTGTTGCTGCAAAGTCATATTATGTGAAGCTGGCAGTAAAGTATGGCATCAGCCTGATATCTGACATGTCAATCACTCCGCACTGGGTTACACCATAGACAAGGCCATTACTTGATGCTACATGTGCTAGGGCTAGTTTAGGGTAGAAAAAAAAAAGTACCTGACAGATTCCCTTTAAGTAAGCTGCCTGTCTGTCTTGGGTAATCAAGATGGATTGAGCAGAGTGTGGATGTGAACAGTGGAGAGAGGACATTTTTCTCTGATAAAATACAGTATATAGTATAAAGTTTCTTACCACTTGTCCTATTTATGAGAAGTTCCCAACCATTTGTAGGAGCAATTGGTGCGGCTTATGTAGAAACAACCGGAATTTCATGTGAAATAAGAAACAAGTCCTAGAAAACCTGCAGCTTCCACCATGTTGTGTTGATCGAATTCTTTGAAATCGTATTCGCTACACTGTAACACTTTGCTATAATATTTCTTCACCACACCAGCCGAAACGCCATAACACAGAGTGTGAGCAACATTTGTACATATATATTGGTTTTAGCAGATATGAGATTTTGGGATACGTCAGTAGAAAACAAGTCCAGACTAGCCGTCCTCTCTATAAACATGTTTCCTCATTTTAGTTATCTGTGATTATATTAAATGCTCTGTTCTTTGCAAACTAATTTATATTGCGTAATACCATGTGACCTCTGCCGTTCACGTGCCAGGCTTCCTGCCTGTTTATATTCCTCTCTGCCGGACCGTTCACACATTGTTCCTGTAGAGGGCACGGTAAGTCTGACTATGAGTTCAGTCTGCTGTGTGTATACTATAAGGGTAGACATTTGTGGATTCCATATATTCTGTAGATTTTCTGCTTCATTTGTGTATCCATTTCATCATGTATTTTATGTGTCGATGTGAATGTCTTAATAGCACGAAGTCTAGTAGTCCCGAACTCGCTAATTCTTTAGGTTGTCAGTGGGGAAAAAGTGGGAGACAAAATATTGTTCTTAAAGATATTAGTCGTAATTGAAGACTAAATTATTTGGCCCTATGTACAGAATTTGGGTACAAAGGTAAATGTAACTATTAACTGTTGACTCTTCTACCAGGTTCCATACCAGAATGGCAGCTGTTCTTGGACCCAGAGAGACCGGCAAGTTCATCTCAGAGAGCAGCAAGGATGTCTCTGTGGATGAGGACGGTGCCCGTCATCTCGCTGAGAAGCTGTTTGACAAGATTAATCGCAAGGAACTCACTTTGAAGGGATGGAAGTTCCTTCATGAACTGAACCCGCAGGGCTCTGGAGAAGATGCTGTCAATTGGGTGTTTTTTGCAGACACTTTAAACTTCTCTTTTTGGTCAGAAAATCAAGATAAGAAATACCTGGTCAAGTACAAGGGGAAGGAATATAGTGGCTACTGGTCATTCTGTGCCGCCATAAATCGTGCCTTGGATGAAGGTTAGTAAGCTAGCTGTAATATCCGTACATCTTGTTGTTATCTGTCTGATAGTCAGGAGAACCTGTCATATTTCAGGCTTTTCTTACTGTATGTCTCTGAACATCTCAGAGGTCTTATTATATTGTAATGTTTCCCTGTATGTACTGACCAGTAGTGTATTAGAGAAGAAGCTCACTACCTGCAGCAAGTACAACCAGCAGAAGGAAACAAGTGGGGGGAGGAAAACAATCAAACCTATTAACATCTTAGATGCCACAGTCTATGGGGACCATGGGACCTTTGACAGCTGCAATGACACCCACTATACAGTTGTGGGATTCTGATGGCACCTGTGCCTAACTATGGGCAGAACCCTATCAGATCTAGTCAAAAGTTGGGTCTGATAAGCTTTCTGTCTAAAATTGACAGCTATAATATACTACAATATGGACCGAAAAGAAAAACAAAAGGTTAATAAAAAAAAAAAAGTCTCAAAACTATTTAAAGGGAACCTATCGGGGTGATTTGCAATACTGAACCACCCACAGGGCCTTATAGAACGGGGGTTTAGTGTCCCGAATTGCCCTGTAATAAAGCCGTCTGTGCCCACAATGAAAAAACAAACAAAAAAAACCTACTTTGCCCTCACCCTGGCACTGTACGCAGGCACAGTGTCTCACCAAAGGCAGAGGAGTACACCTGGGCTTCAGTGTGCATGCCCTCAGTGTATATCCTCAGCTTCACTGAAGAACTGGACAGACGGCGGGAGAACCAGAGATGAATGCGAAGAATCTCATCAGACTCCTCTCTCGATAAAGGTTTATTTTTTTGTTAGTTGTGGGCACAGATGGCTTTGTAACAGGTCGATCTGGGATATTAAACCACCCACAGGTCCTTATAGACCTGGGGTTTGTGTCCATAATCAACCTGACAAGTTTTCTTTAAAGAAAAGTTAAAAAGATAAACACGTTTCCCCCATAAGATGATTTGGTGTCACCGTATCCGTAACAAATTTAAATGATAAATTATTAAATGTGTAAAATAGAGAAAAGTTTGGGGCCACTCACCAAGGCTGGATGTTACTTAAAAAAAAAGAGTCCTTTATTCAGAAAATCATAAAAACATGGGAGAAAATGATAGCAGCCGGGCAGTGAGATAAGGCAACAGCCGTTTCGCACTCCTAGTGCTTTCTCAAGCCATCTGTGTATTGTATCTGCTTTTTCTGGGTGTAGAGCACCACCGTCTATAAGGCTAAGGGCGGGTTCACATCTGCGTCCCGATCTCTATTATGCAGGTTTCTGTTTCCTGCCCGAAACTGGACAGGAGACGGAAAACATTCATTTGAATGGGTTTGGAAAGTGTCCGGCCGTGAGCGCCGGTGAGTGTTTTGTGCTTTCCGCGGCTAAACCATTTTTTTTTTTAACCGGACACAGAGTCCGACATGCAGGACTTTGTGTCCAGTTAAAAAAAAAAACGGTTTCGCCGCGGAGAGCACAAAACGCTCACCGGCGCTCACGGCTGGACATGGTCTGGCAGGTTTCCGTCTTCTGTCAGCTGAAAACGGAGTTCGGGCGCTGGTGTGAACCCGCCCTAAGCCAGTTAATGGCTATAAGTCCAGATATAAACGCCACTTTAAATATGCTGCGAATGAATCCATAAGAAAAATCTGCTTTGCTGTCAGTAGCGCCAGCCATTCTCTCTTTTGTCTACTACAATTATTAAATGTATTGTGTTAATTTTTTCTACTACATAATTAAGCATTTTTGAATCAGAATTTTTTGTTTTGGGTTTGTTTATTTATTTTATGTATTTAATTATTATATCTGTATAATTTCTATTTGATTTTTTTTTTTTTTTTCTAATTTATTTTTTTGTCCCAAGAAGGGAGCGGGGCTCAGCAACCTTTTTTGTATTGTGTGTGTGCCAACTTAAAAAAAAAAAAAAAAAAAAAAAAAGCTGCAGTAGTCAGTGTGCCATTCAATAATTGTTAGGTTATTGTGAAGACATAATTTTATAAATTGTTGCAGAATTATTTCAAAATGTATTAAAAATTTATAATTTTGCATGGACATAAGTATTTGGTTCCGGTCCAAAAAAACGGGCAGCTGCGCCTGAATACCGATGCACTGCACTGGCATCCAGTCATGCGCTCCGCTCCGCTCTGGGCCTAGTCGGGAGGAGGGAGTGTCTTCAGGCCAAATCATGAGCATCTAGCTTCTTTTTTCGGAAACCAGGGGGGGGGGGGGCATTTTTGCTGAACTAAGCCAGTCCAGGACGGCTTTCTGACATCCGCACTCAGGCAGCAGAAACCCATGGTTCACCCCTGTTCACAACTGGGACAGGGAAACTGGTCAGGGTTGAGGGGAGGGAAAGCTAAATGAAGCAAAATGTAGAGAGATTTGTATTTTTTTTTTATAAAAACCTGATCCAGAAGATTCTCCTTTCAACAAGACAATGAGAGTTAGGTTCTTGAATGGCCCAGCCATGGTCCTGACTTGAACCCAATCAAACATTGGTGGACAGACTTGAAAATGGCTCCTCATCCATGACAGAATTTGAGAGGATCTGAAGTGAAGAATAGCAGAAAATCCCTAAATCTCAGTATGTAAACCTTGTGGTGTCCTATCCAAGTCAACTGAAGGCTGTAATCGCTGCCAAAGGTATCAGAAATTAGGGAATTATGGTGGCCCCACTGTATAGCTACATGCACCAATGCCCAATGGTGGATTCACTTGTGACCAAGGACAGGAAGAGGGATGATCAGTAAAAATTTCTGTTGAAGGGAGTCTGTCAGCAAGAAAATTGTAATTAAAGTAATGACCGTACCTGTTTGGCCTCTCTGCTGCTGATTGGGACCGTTGTTTCCTCCTCTCACACAAGCTGCCTTTACCTTGTAGTGCTCAGGAGAAGAACTTCAAATTGCTGACCCGATGGTATCGCTGCCCTACCATCCTCCATAAGATCTATTCGTCGGTCTCTGACCGCTGTTGGCGCTGTGGTTCTGCGGAGGGCTCTCTCCTTTATGTGTGGTGGGAATGTGAGGAGATCAAGCCATTTTGGTCGGCTGTGTTCTCGTTGTATGTAAAGGTTACCGGCCGCTCTCTGACCCCTTCCCCGCAATTGGCCCTCCTCTCCCTCATCCCCGGCAAGATTCCAGGGTTAAGGGCGATCTTCTGCGTCACTTACTCACGGCTGCCAGGACGGTCATTCCCGCCAGTTCTGTCCCTCCCTCCCTCCCTTCTGGAGTGGCTGCAGGAGATTCTCCTTATCCGCAGAATAGAGTTCCTTGTGGTGGAGGATATGCCCGACACCTCCAAATTTAATGCCCTCTGGCAGCCGTGGGTGGTGTTCCAGGAGTCCTCAGACTTCACCTCCCTCTTTGCCTGATATCCTTGTTTCTTGTGTTGTTTGCCCTGAGTCTTGCCGCTCCGGGCTATGCTCTCTCTTTGACCTTCCCCCCTCTCCCTTGGATTCTGTTGCACCTCCTGTTTGTTCCACCTTCCTTCTGTGTCTTGTGCTTTCGTCTTGGCTTGCAGGGGCGGATCCAGGGCCCCGCGGTGAGGCCTGGACCTAACAAAACGGTCCCGGTCGGCATGTCCTACGGAGGCCGATGAGCTGAATACATAGGCGTTTAAAGCAGGAGTTGTCACAACTCAGCTACTGCTTTAACGCTGCGCTCCGGCATTTGTAGCCGCGATGT
Source organism: Leptodactylus fuscus (assembly GCF_031893055.1). Taxonomy (NCBI): domain Eukaryota; kingdom Metazoa; phylum Chordata; class Amphibia; order Anura; family Leptodactylidae; genus Leptodactylus; species Leptodactylus fuscus. The sequence goes on from NC_134272.1 coordinate 30,825,967, forward strand.
GATGACGTCACATCGCGCTACAACTATGTGTATGAGGGAGAGAGCGGCGGGGGAGCGAGGGAAGGTGAGTGTGGTTTTTTTGTGTTAAACATTAAGATAGCGCGCCACACAATTTGTCCCTCTTTCTAATCTTCAAAAGTTGGGAGATATGGGTTAGAAGCGCGGCGCCCTTAAAGGGGTATTCACATGTCATTTACTCACCAGTCTTCGCTTCTGTAAACTCTTCTTTCTTCCTGGTTTTCTTGTGTCATTTGGTGGGCAGGGTTTCATATGCAAAGCCAGCAGCAAGATGACGTTGCTTCTATGCCGCTGGCCTTGTGTGCGTGCTCCCAATGCAGCTAATAGTACACAAATAAGGTCAGTTTTATAAGTTGGTCAAACACAGCTAGCTAGTTAAAAAAACGCCTTTTTGGGCTAATTTTTTTTAAAAACTCCCCATTCCCCTGGGGGGTATTCCAGACCCCCCGGTATGTAGGGCCCCGCAAAGCCTGGATCCGCCACTATTGTCTTGTCCTCCCCCTTCCCTTCTTGCCTTTTGTTTTGCAGCTTTTCTATTTTGGCCCATGCGCATCCTGTTGAGGTTTTCTCCGTTTTTCGCCTTTTCTTTCGGCCCTGCGCAGTCGTATTGTCTGTTCCCGAGACTTGTTTCCCCCTCCCCTGTAGTTCTGATATGTTATATGTTTATTTTACTTTTACTGCAAAAATCTTAATAAAATTTGATTACACCTAAAGTAATGAAAGTACCTTGTAGTGCTCCTTACACATTTAAATTATATCTCTTTGCTATTCATCATTGCTACTCCATTAATTAATATTCATATTAGGTGAAAAAAGGCTTTTGGGGCATTCCTTCTTAAAGAGGACCTTTCATCAGATCGGGCACAGGCAGTTGTATATACTGCTGGAAAGCCGACAGTGCGCTAAATTCAGCGCACTGTCGGCTTTCCCGATCTCTGCCCCGGGTAAAGCACTATCAGTCACGGTACCGTAGCTCTTTACAGTCAGAAGGGCGTTTCTGACAGTCTCTCAGGTACTTCCTTTTCCACAGCAGCGCCTATCGCACTGTACAATGTAAGCGGGGAGGAACGCCCCCTCCCTCTGCTCACAGTGCTCGTCCATAGACGAGTATTATCAAGATAATTCAGCGCACTGTCGGCTTTCCAGCAGTATATGGAACTGCCTGTGCCCAATCTGATGATAGGTCCTCTTTAATGTGGTATCATGTAAATATGGTCTTCTTTCAGTTATATTTTATGTCTTTTTTCGGTGAAATTTGTTCTAACGTAAGGATATAGGAAACTGTAGCGTGAACAGGGTCATAGCTATTGGAGACACAGGAGCCCCTATCATACCTAGTGTCATAAATGGCACAAGTAGGGGCCTGGTGCAGAGCTGCATTGAGCTTCAAGTTGATTTCTAAAGCTGAACATCATGAAGATCTTTAATGAATATTACTTTGTACATTTGCAGGAATTCCTATCACTTCGGCATCGTATTATTCCAGTGTCACCCTGGACCAGCTCAAGCATGTTTTCCGCTCTGACACGGACATTCCCATCACCATGATTGAAACCCGTCTTGAGATTCTTCACCAGACTGGAAAGATACTGATGGAAAAATTTGGAGGCTCTTTTCTGAACTGTGTAAAGAAGAGTGAGAGAAGTGCAGTGAAACTCCTGCAGCTGGTGGTGGAGAATTTCCCTTCGTACAGAGATGAAGCCGTCTACCAGGTTAGTGCACGGGTAACTTTACAAAGATTTGTTATATGCAAACTCATTAGCAAAAAATATTCATGCTGAAATGTTGGATGGCTGCAAAACTAGGGTCACCTTGCAGTGATATAAGAGATCCTAACTAGAGATGAGCGAGTACTGTTCGGATCAGCCGATCCGAACAGCACGCTCCATAGAAATGAATGGATGCACCTGGTACTTCCGCTTTGACGGCGGCCGGCCGCTTAACCCCCCGCGTGCTGGCTACGTCCATTCATTTCTATGCGAGCGTGCTGTTCAGATCGGCTGATCCGAACAGTACTCGCTCATCTCTAATCCTAACAGCTCGGCGGTATGTGGCGGACAATCTGTGACCACGACTTGCCTCTCATGGCAAGGGTTTCCCAGGAATGCAACACTCCCTTGGCTTGCCGGGACCTGTCACCGGTTTGGCACTTATGGGACCTGCTGGGATGCCAGCTTTAGCAATCTACAAGTGTGCGGGATCTGCAGGCCCACCTGAAACATCTGTGACACCATGTGGAACCGGTACGCCTCCATGCCCAACCCTCTCTCAAATTTTCATTTGCTTCTAACGCTTCCTTCCTGGTGCATGACCTCATATCAACCGTATTAACAAGACAATCCAACACATACTATATATCTTGTGGTCCATTACGGTATTCTTATATGTCCATTGAAAGACTAATAAGATGTTGGATTCTGTAGTTTAGTCTACTGACTACTAACCCTACACCTGAATGGCTCCCTATTTATACAGCACTAGACTGGTTTGTTGATCAGAAATGTGGGATAGCGCCTGTATGACCCATAATGGCAGCCATATTGGGTTACCCAATATAAAAAGTGGACATATATATGTAACCAACCAAGGTATGGCGCCTCAATCGTTTCATAACCATTATCTTCATCCTTTTGCAGGGTAAGAAGGTAGCCTTTTACAAGCGGGCTCAGATCCTTGTGGGAGACACCTGGGCAGTTCTAGAAGGAAAAGATGAGGGCTCCTTCAATGACATCCATGAAATTACCATGTTTGCTGACTATCGGGTTCCTCAAACTTTGCTTCACTTTGGAGTCATCAAATATTCAGACCAGCTGGTGAAAAAGCTAAAAGAAGGTCAGTACACATCCAGGAGCGCCATTACTGATTTATGTGTCACCAGAGCTCTATGATAAGAGCTGTAATCACACTTGATAGATACGGGACAGTGTTCATGAAAATCCAGTAACACTTCCCATATTACTATCGCGTTTTTTTGTGTCAAGTGAAATGGCAAACCTCCGATCTGTGCATTCACTGGATGTTTCTGAATCGTTCCTCTTTCGTCTTGCAGGTTGGTTATTCCAGAATGGAGATCGAGAAGAGATGGAGATCAGGGGCTGCTCTGTCTGGGCTGTGGAACTGATCAATGAGCATGTGCAAGAACTATTCAAGAAGAAAGGGGGCAGAATAAGCAATGAGGTCAATCCTATTCTCATCAACAACTTCTTGTGGGACTTTGCCCGGGACAACAGAAAGCTCGTAGATGTTGTTCCCTTTCATAGGGTTCGCTGCATCTATTACTAGTCTGGATTTTAAATTACATGGCTTCATCAAATAGCTTTCAAATAGAAATGATAACTGCAACATGTTGTTTTTTATATTGAATGTAATTAAATGTAATTTTAACCATTTAAAAATCCTCATCTGATATTTGTTTTTTTTTGTCCTGAGTATTTTCTGCATGGGTGTGAGCTGCAGTAGCGTACACTAACTGTGTGCCGCAGATTTTAGAAGAAAGCAGCGATGTGTGTGTAACTAAATCCTTGAAATAAACACAAAACCAAATGTAAACTATAGAATTATAGGACAAGTTGTGATAACCAAGTTATCAGATTGTATCAGGATAAGTGCAGCCTGCTGGCTCAGTCGTTATGCACATTTGACTTGGAGCGCTGGAGTCCGAGGCTCCAATAAAGCCAAGGACACCATCACCATAGTGTTCACTCCATGTTTGCTTGGGTTTCCTCCATACTGACAGAGAATGTAGGATGTAGATTGTCCCATATCAGGCTCACAATCTGTACAGCGCTGCAGAATATGTTGACACTAGACACTATATAATTAAAGGGGTATTCCCATGACATTTGTTCACTAACCTGCAGGCTGTTGTGCTCTCTTCACTTCCTGCTTTTCTCAGCACATAGGTGGGCGGGGTTTCACTTGCATGGGATTGGTTGTAAATGAATTACCACAGTGTGAAGCTGATGTAGCAGAGCTGGATTTGAGTCATTTTGCATTACATACAGAGGTAACGGACTCCCTATCTCAGCCCTTATCAGCCAAATTCAATTAAACCGATTGATAAGAGCTCAGAAATCCTGGAACGCTCACCTCCCCTATCTGAGAAGCTCCGCTACTTAAAAGACACAAACAGCTCAGAGCTGCTACCAGCCCCTCCCCCCCTGAGAGCAGGAAGCTACATCACTTGACAAATGAGCAGATAATCCCAAGGGCTATAGCAACGGATTGTAAAAAATGAAGTGAATAAAATTAAGATATCGGCCAAACAAAGCAGTTTTGCTAAAGCAATGTATTTAGGAAAAGTCTTAAATCCACATAAACTAGCACACAACCATGTACTAGGTGCCAGTCGTGATTGGGTAGCACATGGAAGTAATCCATGCTCGGCCTTGCACCAGCTGCAGCCCCATGGAAGCATGGACGCAAAACCAGACACGGGACCGTGTAATTCACGGTTGTGTGCATGGACCGACAGAAAACAATAGATCAGTGTGCCAACAGGCGGAAAACCCGAGATAGCTCACTGAATTAGCATACGGTCGTGTGCAAGGGGTCTAATCTAAATAAACATAAATGTCGGTCAGAGCACTGTACAAAGGCTATGAGTATTAGGACCCACATTGTACACAGCAACCGACTGTAGGGAACTACAGATGTCAAAAATGCTGATCTTCAATTATTTAGGCTGGAAGACCCCTTTAATGCTTGTAACCTGTGACCTAAAAGCAGTAGATGATCGCAACCTAAAGGATCTCGGCCCAATATAGCAATGCGAGTCCTATCTTACCCTGTGGCCTGGCCTTTCCCAGTGCGAAAAGTGGAAACTTGCCATTCACAGAGCAGACCGCAGCAGCCAGAAACAGAACAATATTTATTTAACATAGTATAGATATTCTGAATGATTCAGAAATTTGTACATCTCTATATACAATGAATTAAAATATTTATTTTACTCTCTGGTAGATATTTACATTTGTTAACAGCAACTAAGTTTCACATTTTCAACGACAGTGAACAGCATTTACCAGCTTCCATTGAGACAGATAGAATATAAATATGTCTGACATGCAGCAGTAATGTGATCTTCCACAGTTTTGCATTAATTCTGCACTAAATAGAAAAATACAATGGTCCCGGGAGGCAGGAATAATGCCACCAAATCCACGCCAGAGGGCCACGGCATAGCTTACTTGTCATACAAACACTGGCCTGCAGTATACCGCAGGGGGAGGAAGCAGCACCTTGTCCTTATACACTTGGATTCATACAGCATGCTAAGGAATGCCTGGGGGGGGAGGGGAGGGGGTACCAGCAAAAACCGCAGCAATGGTAGAAATCAGATATTGCAGAAACTCTTTGGTAGAGGAGACACATTTTTCTTTATTGGTCTGGTCAGGTGGATATCAGTGATATATGGGATATGCATGTCCAGAAGAACACCTTTGTGCCTGGCACTGCAACACATCTAGAGGGTAAGGCTACCTGGCGACTTTGGCGACAACACCCATTACGTATCCAAAGATTGCTGGGTCAACCTGTTACCCCTTTATTAATATTAGTGAATGGAGTTGCATGGCAGACCCTGGCTTTCTGCATTTGCAAGTTTGAGTCCAACATTGCTCCTCACTGAGGTCACAGAGTATTAGGGGTCACCATATGACTCCATTCATTATCAATTAAGGAGTCGCAAGGTGACCCGACAATATTTGGTCACATGACAAAAGTTGTGGCCAACATTGTTGTTTAGCCCTAATTCTAGTGAAACAGCTGCATTACCAGACACGGCCACATGACAAGTGTGGTGCTAATTTAAGAAAAAGTGCAGGCCATTTATGTATTCAACAAAATAATAAAACGGTTCTTAAACACTTAGCTGATGGAACTATGTAATAGGCTGGACATTATAGAAATTTGGGCCACAACCTTGTTCACACAAGGTTCTTTTAGTGCAGCTGCTTTCAGCATTTTGTATCCAAACTCTGAGTGCATCCTAAAGGAAGGGGAAGAAGTGAGAAAGAACATCAGATAGAATTAACCAAAAACCGTATGTTGAACTTCTATGTGTGCACAGTGTCCTAATGCCTATAGTACTAATGTATGCGGAGGTACCAATAAGTGCTTGTTCACACCAGTGTACATTCATGCTGTTTTGTCAACCATTCTCCTTTGTGAAAAAACAGGATTAAACATCTTCAGGAATAAGAAAAACTGAGTTTGTTGTAACGTATTCCCAGATTTGGTGACGCAAAAGACAAAAACAAGAAAAAATAAATAAATAAATTCAACACTAAAGGCCATTTCCAAAATCTTGAGCCTGAATTCATTTTCAGGAGATATATTTAGATATATTGTGAACATATAACAAACACAAAGTCTGCCTAAGACTGGGGCGGTGCGTATTACAGTACCTGCAACGTGGATGAGATTCTGGCTAATCCCATCCGCACATTTCAGGGGCCTCAGTAATCAGATACTCATACACCCTCCCCAACAGAGATCCCTAGAATCAGACACCCTGAAAGAATCCAAAGTATCTCTAAAATCTGTCCCCTCTATGAAACAGCAAATCCTCTGCAGAATGTGGGTATTTTGCCCACAATTGACCAATTACAGTGTGACAATACTGGCGTCAATAAGGAGCGGAACATCTTATCACATGTAACGGAGTAGAAGCGACTGTATGAGCAGATCCTGAGATTCTAATAGTAGACTATTCATAGGCAATACTAAAAAAAGGGAAAAATGAGTCTACAGGCTGATAAAGGGCCAAGCTATGAATCCTAGAAAACAAAAACCATACAATATACAGCAAAGTGTGTACAGCAACCGAAACCTGGATGACGTAATAAGAGCGGTCAGGGCCGCCGTAGAATTGTGTCCTGGACGGCTGTGAGCGGACAGGTCACCAATAAACAGCAAGACTAAGCTATAGTCGGAATAGGGAGGCATTGGGAATGCGGTTATATTGTACAAAGAGTCACTCCGCATATCAGAAGCATTGGGAACAAAGAGTTTATTCCCATCTCTGCAACTGTAATGAACAGGACTTTACCGTAAAACCCAGAAAGGGTTAAAGGATCTCTACACTTAAAATTCTTGTTGCTGCTCAGAGCCAAAATGGAGCTCTAAGGACATCCTATGGTACGGGGGGGGGGGGGGGGGGGGGGGGGCCTGGAGGTCTCATATATTCTGGGCCGGGGATGCCTGACTGGCTGTGGCTTCCTAGTAAATCAGCTGTTACCATTAGGGTTCCCCTTTAACACTTTCAGCTGCTATCTGCCTACGCTTCCACATCTGTACGCTACACCCAATGTGGTGATCCCATAAATCCTGTAGTATACGGCAGGTGTGTAGTATATGACTGCACCTGGCAGTAACACTAGTGCAAATATCCACCTGAAGCTAAGGCCCCACGCAGCGGTTTTTCCCAGCAGTGCATTTCACAGAAAGTCTGCAGAGGTTTTCTGACCACATCGTACCCAACGAGCGTATTTTTCGGCAAGGTGTGGATAGAATTCATTAGAATCCCCCTCCACCTTGCAATGACTATAAGACTATGCAGATGTTTTCGCCACGTGGGGCTCCGGCCTGTAAGACCCCTGACCCAAGGGCAATTTCCTTTTGGCCTGCTTTGACTGCTGGAGTAAATTTGCCGCATTGTCCAGAATTGCTATTGTAATAATCCCATGCGTACAACGCTGGTCTTCTATAGATCATACTGCACATGTACTGTATCTACTTTGTGTATACACACGGCTGTGTCATAGCTGCAGACAATGGGGTCTTGGAGTGTTGGGAATAGACAAATATTTATATTTGTTTTACACCCACCACAGCTTTCCCTAAGTTTCCTACAATTCGTGGACAACCCCTGTAAGACTGAGGCCCCACGGTGCGGAAAAGCAGCTTCTTTTGTTGCAGATTTTGTTGCGGTTTTTTGAGTCAAAGACAGGAGTGGATTGTCAAGAAGATAGAAGTGTAAGAGTTTCCTATATATTGCCCATTCCTTTTGAAGCCATTCTTGGCTTTGGCTCAAAAAACGCTACAAAATAAGCTGTGTTTCTGCAATGTGGGGCATCAGCCTAAAGCAATGCCCAATGAAAGATACTTGGATATTGACTCCCACTGATTCCAAGAACAGAGGGCTGAATCACAGATCACACACAGATCACACGTCTATGGACCTGCTAAAGATAGTCGAGTACAGAAAGTGTCTTTCTTGAGACAACACCTTTAGTCTGAGGCCCCATGTCATGGGAAATGCAGCTTTTTGTGCTGTGTTTTTTTGAGCCAAAACCAAGAATGGCTACCAACGGAATGGGAAATATAAAGGAAGCTCTTATACTTCTCTCTTCTGCTCAATCCACTCCTGGCTTTGGCTCAAAAAACTGCAGCAAAAGCTGCAACACAAAAAGCTGTGTTTCTGCAATGTGGGGCCTCAGCCTTAAAGGGGTTGCCAGGCTAAAAAAAAAAAAATAATTTAATTAGGCTGGTGGATATGTGAAAAAAAAAAATCCATATTCACCATTGCTCCGATGTCTCCCAGTGCTGCTGTTTTCCTCCAGCAGAAGTCTCCACTGCATGTGACTGCACCAGGACCGAGCTGGGAGAACACGGAGTATCAGGGACAGAGGAGTGGGTTCCCCCCCCCCCCCCAACATAAATAAAAAAGAAAGCCGGGATAACCCCTTTAAGCTGATCCTGAAAAGGCTTTACTCGGTTAACTTTCACTATCAGGGACCTAAAATACCACAGAGCACGCCCTGAAATCCATTATTTGTTAATGGACGCGGCACTTAGTCCTGATCAGACGCCCCTCCCCATGAAAAGAAAAAGTTCTCAGGGATTGACCAACAAGGAGAAATGAGAAGAAGCGGTTTATATTTTGGTTGGAAAAGCCATAATAAAATGATAAAACAGAATATGTACAGAAATGTGCTCGGCCTACAACTAATATACAACTAAATATAATAAGACTCAGCAAAAGATTTTTATAGGCTGAGGCCCCACGTTGTGGAAACGCAGCTTTTTTTAGTTGCAGATTTTTGTTGCAGTTTTTTGAGCCAAAGCCAATAATGTCTACAAGAGGAATGGGAAATATATAGGGAGCTCTTATACTTCTCCCTTCTGCTCAATCCACTCCGGGCTTTGGCTCAAAAAACTGCAACTAAAAAAGCTGTGTTTCTGCAACGTAGGGTCTCAGCCATAATCGGGATCTGTTCTCATGAGATCTCCTCACCCATCTCCAGGTACCCTGAGCACTAGGTAACATATACAATGACTTACTTCCACAATACCTTATCGCAGGACTGACACATTTATTTTATAGTCCACAACCGCATTCACAATTTTGTGAGCTGAAATCTTGGATTCAAGTGTTGCTTGCCTTATGCCAGCAACAGAAATGAGATTTTGGGGAAGCAAACTGCTCCCACTTTATTAGAGGAGGTCAGCCGGCAAGCATGCTGACTGTTTCCACTAGTGAATCGGCAGAACTGTATAGCCCTTTTCACACTCTGCATGCAGTATATGTTTACTGTGCGTGTCTGGACAGCTGAAACATACGCTGGACAAACACAGTGTGAAAAGAGCCCAATTCGGCCTCTAACAGAGGTGATAAATCAGGATAGATATAGTGTATTTATGTTTCTCTACATTTTATGTAGATCTGATGCTAGGTTCACACCTGCGTTTGGGTTTTGTTCGGGCGATCCGCACTCACTCACTCACCAGAAGCCTCCATGTTTTTCTGATCCTGGACAGTCCCTTTAGGTAACAGCATGAATGTACCCAAGTAATAGGGGGGTCAGTGGGGGACATTGGTGCACCATTTCCAGCTGCTGTCAGGACGCTGTATTGAGGCTTTATCTACCATGTTAGACTGTCACACATTCATCCATCTACTTCCAGCCGAGCTTAAAGTGTGATAAATACAGTTTGTGAGATTTGTAATTATACTTAGAAAAATATATATACTTGCTTATTTTACATAAATTCTCTTTAAATAATGGATAGAATAATTTAATCTATCAAAATGAGTTAGTGAAGGCAATTGTTTCTTCTGCGTACGCTCAGCCGCTCGGCTACATACCACTGTCCGTAGTCTTATCCGATTTAGGTCAGAGCAATCCTTGGAAAGGCGCGCTTGGACACCTGAAGTGAAAACCTATGGATCTCTTACATAAGAGCACACACACAAAAATAATACAAAATGCAGAGATTGTACATGCGAGAACAGTGACATATGGAAGTACTGCACCACAAGCTTAGCAGAATCAACATTAACCTTGTACGTGAGCCAACGGCGGCCTTGGCTGTCGACGCTACGGCTAAAGAAACCGCATATGCACAGTAGATTCATTTCTCTTATTGCCAGTTCCATAGCAGCAGCCCAGTGCACAACTTGCAGCCAACATTACATCCACTTGTTGATACAGTATTATGCCCCCTCCATTATTTCAGCTGGGGGTTATTTAGCAGCTACTTGTTCTCTCAAGCTTCATCTGACTGACGGCTGCAAGTTGGACCGTTGCCATTCTGTATTATCAAACATGCAGAGAACAAAAATTAAAAAAAAAAAAAAATCAGAATGAAATCACTATACAGCAACTACACAGCATAAAATGGAAATGTCTGCATTCACGAGAAATAAGCCATAACATCTGGGTAACCCGCATACAAAAAAATAAAATAAAATAAAACCCAGTACATATTGGTAACATCTGCAGTTGCAAAAAAACCCAAACTTAGTTGCCCAAACAAATGACTCGAGGCGATAGGCTGGCCTTTGAACAGAAACCCTGTAAACATCTAAAAACCAAGGAACACAAGCGGGCGAGATCTGCCCGTTCCTATAAAACTGAGCTACCAGACAGAGACTTCTTAGCTTCGAGCAGACAGTATTCTCATGGGTAATGGTAGAGGTGCCAAGTCTTGCCATGTAACATCCCAATACATTCACACCCAGGTCAGTGGAAGGGAACCTAAACATTTCAAGTGTACCGAGGATTATAAATGTTCCTTAAAGAGGACCTTTCATGTCTTCTAAGACAGGGGAATTGCTATATACTGTGAATTTAGCACGTTGTCAGTTTTTCAGGCATGTACCCCGGTTCCAGAGATATCAGTGCCGTTAGTTTTGGCTACCAATATCACTACACAGAGGGGCTCAGTGTCATTGCTGGGCGGTAGGGATCACCCCTTCACAGTACAAGATTATAGAAATGTATCATCCGGGGGGGCGTTCCTCCCCTCCTAGTAATGACGCGGAGCCCCCTCTCACAGAGCAATTATATCAGTAGCCAAAAATGGCACAATATCTCTGGAACTGGGGCGGATACCGCAAAAACAAGCCCCGTCTTAAAGGATCTGAAAGGTCCTCTTTAAATCAATGTTACAATAAAATATAAGAATCTATCTTTTTCATTTAGAGAAAAATGCTTCTTTCTCCACCCAGGCTTGCATCCCTTCTCCCCATGTCTTATTAAACGTTAGAATCCATATTGAGAAAGGACACAGGTCTTGCTTCAATGAAAGACCAGGTTAAGAGGAAGAAGAGGGAGACATAGAGAGAGTCTCACAGATGCTAACACACTATTTCCCACCCCCAGAAGCATGAAGGAGAAGAGTGCAGCAGCGTGCCCCCACCCTTCCCCATAGACTTCTATGGGTAGTTGTAATCTGATCTTTCAGATGGTCTGTTTGCATTCAGGATACAGATTCTAACAATTAATAAGGTAAAGGGGTGGGGAGAAAGGAGTCTGATAAGTTGAGAAAGGAGCATTTATATTATAAAGTTTCTTATCTGCCTTTGTTGACTGATTTACTGAAAGTTTTTTATAAATCGGCGCACTAAGATTACTTACATTTTTGGGAATAAAACAGCAATGATCAGCACACCCTTCCACAGCTAGGTAAGTTTAGGGAAGTCATTACACGTTACAAAATGAATGATTATAACAAAGGCAGTGTGGTCAAGAGGATCACCAAGAAAACAGAGAACACACTTCCACTTTGTACAACAGCAATCCCAGTAGGCTGACATTCTCTGAAGAGTTCTCACGAGTGGCCAGCTGGACTGACAAACTACTGTGCAAGGATCTCAGATCTCAATAGTAACAGGGGAGAGGGAACAAAGGGGAGCAGCTGAGAAGGCTCTTTGGCCGAACAAACACAGCCTATAGAGTCCTTCATTTACCCGACATTGAACTTGACATCCAACTGCATACATGAGCGAGTAGGGGACATGATTATCCTAATATTACACACCACTTCCTTGAAGGATTTTCTCTCCAGGTGTATGTCCCTGGATAAAACAAAGCCCACATATGTGGGAAGAAGGGAAGACACATGATGGGTTATGGAAACTGGGACCATATTTGTAACCAAAGTGTGGACGAATCAAAAAAATAATCCTGTCTGGATTGTTGTCGTCGAAGGGAAACATCTACGGATTGTCCAAAGGTGCGAAAAGAAAGGAGGTAACATTAATCCCACTAGAACGAGAATCAAGTGACCTTTCATAAATCCAAATTTCTGCAGGAAAAGTCATCCCATCCTATGTTAGCAAGCACATTCCCCGATCTTCATCTTTCTTGTAGAAAGGACTCACAGTGATGTAATGGGACTGACGGCTTCTACATTGCACAACACCCAAATTATAAATGAGACTGCACGGACAGTACGTAGATTTGGGATTAGGCGATGGGGGGAGAGGGGGAACAGAAATCTGTATTGCTCTTGGTATAATTTACAGAATTATATAGAAGGAAAAATAAATCACTGGAAATGCATTAACTCTTTGTTTCCTAAACTGTGCAAATGAGCACAGGAACAGAGGAGGGGACACCCTACACCTGGGAGATCAACTGCATATTGAAACTTGGGGATCGAGACTGTTTGGTCAAGGGGGCACCGGCAGACAGCAGGTCTTTGCCTTCTCCTCCTAAACGGTCCTCTTGTAAGCTTATAGTGGAAAACCGATTGGTGTTGCAGGCAGACAGATTAGTAACTCCATCGATTCCTCCACTTCCACCAGCTTGACTGCCATTTACATAGTCAAAGGATTTACTAGACGAAGTGCTGGAGGTTCGGATGAGGCTTAAGCTATTCGCTTTTGGCACCACATGGCCTGCTGGAAGGCTCAGGTGCTTCTTCATGGGTGACAGCTCTATAGCTTCAAGTGAGGAATCTGCAGTTGCGGATGGAGGAGAAGGTTGCTTCCTTGGAGTGGAATCCCGACTTTCACTCGCTTTAACATGAACAGGCGTATCTTTTTCTTTATTGGATCGCACACTTCCTCCTTTCCTTGAACCGCTTCTCTGGGACATAGCTGAAGATTGCTTGGCGCCAAGAGGCTGGCTACTAACAGAGGCTCCCGATGAAAACCCTTCATCTGCATCATTAAAATTAATGGAGTCTTCTCCCGTCACTGTGCCATCGGGTCCTAGAACACAAACACTGGCCATTAGAACCAATAAGATTATAAATGTGCATTTTATTTTATATGATTTTATAGGCACGCTCTGCGGTTTTTAATTGAAATTGCATTAAAATTATTACAATCAGTACCTTGAGAAAAACACAAAAGCAACAAATGAAAGCAGAGTCATTGGGAGGTCTAAGAATAGAATGACAGCAAAACCTATATATAGTCATGTGTTCTCAATAAGAAGAGCAAACTGTTACTTGGCTCGCTTCTAGCTAGTACGATTTCTCACTCCTGGATTTCACTGGAATTTATTTCTGGGTACTAAACCTCAGTACAACATCTGTATTGAGCCCTATCCAGGAAAAGCGATGCTTTAAAATACCGACATTTAATGTCCCTCTTGGTGCCTCAAAGTCAAAAGACGAAAACTTAAAGTGTTTTTTTCTCAAAGGAGGCCAGATGACAAAAATGGGGGCCGGACTATTTTTACTTTCATTTGTATCAGACTGCCTTAGATAGCTGATCCAGCACTCCATTCTCAAATTCTTAAAGGTCCTTGTTCTTCTGACCAATGCCCCATATAAACATGGCAGGATGGAGGATATGACTGGAATGATAATTCATAGGGAGACATATATATATATATATATATATATATATATATATACACTCACCGGCCACTTTATTAGGTACACCTGTCCAACTGCTCGTTAACACTTAATTTCTAATCAGCCAATCACATGGCGGCAACTCAGTGCATTTAGGCATGTAGACATGGTCAAGACAATCTCCTGCAGTTCAAACTGAGCATCAGTATGGGGAAGAAAGGTGATTTGAGTGCCTTTGAACGTGGCATGGTTGTTGGTGCCAGAAGGGCTGGTCTGAGTATTTCAGAAACTGCTGATCTACTGGGATTTTCACACACAACCATCTCTAGGGTTTACAGAGAATGGTCCGAAAAAGAAAAAACATCCAGTGAGCGGCAGTTCTGTGGGCGGAAATGCGTTGTTGATGCCAGAGGTCAGAGGAGAATGGCCAGACTGGTTCGAGCTGATAGAAAGGCAACAGTGACTCAAATAGCCACCCGTTACAACCAAGGTAGCCACAAGAGCATCTCTGAACGCACAGTACGTCGAACTTTGAGGCAGATGGGCTACAGCAGCAGAAGACCACACTGGGTGCCACTCCTTTCAGCTAAGAACAGGAAACTGAGGCTACAATTTGCACAAGCTCATCGAAATTGGACAATTGAAGATTGGAAAAACGTTGCCTGGTCTGATGAGTCTCGATTTCTGCTGCGACATTCGGATGGTAGGGTCAGAATTTGGCGTCAACAACATGAAAGCATGGATCCATCCTGCCTTGTATCAACGGTTCAGGCTGGTGGTGGTGGTGTCATGGTGTGGGGAATATTTTCTTGGCACTCTTTGGGCCCCAATTGAGCATCGTTGCAACGCCAAAGCCTACCTGAGTATTGTTGCTGACCATGTCCATCCCTTTATGACCACAATGTACCCAACATCTGATGGCTACTTTCAGCAGGATAATGCGCCATGTCATAAAGCTGGAATCATCTCAGACTGGTTTCTTGAACATGACAATGAGTTCACTGTACTCCAATGGCCTCCACAGTCACCAGATCTCAATCCAATAGAGCATCTTTGGGATGTGGTGGAACGGGAGATTCGCATCATGGATGTGCAGCCGACAAATCTGCGGCAACTGTGTGATGCCATCATGTCAATATGGACCAAAATCTCTGAGGAATGCTTCCAGCACCTTGTTGAATCTATGCCACGAAGAATTGAGGCAGTTCTGAAGGCAAAAGGGGGTCCAACCCGTTACTAGCATGGTGTACCTAATAAAGTGGCCGGTGAGTGTATGTGTATATATATATATATATATATATATATATATATATATATATATATATATATATGTAAAGGGGCCTCAACCACCAAGATTACCTCTGCA
This sequence comes from Leptodactylus fuscus, assembly GCF_031893055.1. NCBI lineage: Eukaryota > Metazoa > Chordata > Amphibia > Anura > Leptodactylidae > Leptodactylus > Leptodactylus fuscus. The sequence continues at coordinate 30,841,388 of NC_134272.1, forward strand.
TAAACAATTGGCAGGATGACGGCGGACGTTATCCACGGGCAGCGAATAAATTCTCTGATTGTGAATTTCTCTTTTATATAATGTAAAATCAGGTAAAAACAAAATCATGTCCTATTTGTAATATTAACTAATATGAGAGGCTCATATTAAAGCTTACCTCTAGTTTTAAACCTGTTTTCATAAATGAATAGTATATAATTGTAGATAAATGAATAAAAGAAACTTTGTAATATATCTTATTAAGGAGATCTATTTCCTTCACCACTTATTAAACTATTCTCCTGCTCCTTATCTTCAATCTGCTTCTTTACATTAGATTTGTCTCCGTATTCAGCCTCACACACAGAGCGCTATGGAGAAGGGAGGGGTGGAGTAAGATTCTCCTGCCCGATTGATTTATTGCCTTATTTTGTGTACTTGCAGCCTCTTATCTACAACCTAGCAGTAGAAATAAATTTGATTGTCTTTTCTACCCCCTCCTCTCCTTCTGACAAATAACTCTGCCTGAAAAGAGAAGAAAACATACTTCTTTAGTAAGATATAGTACAAAGTTTCATATATTAACCCGTACGAGTCAGAGGTTTAGAACTGTAGGTACACTTTGAGCATAAAGTTGTTTTTTTATTATCTGATCTAGTGTAGGTAATGTTAGTCACAGTCAGAAATAATGTTCTAGCTACAATGTCTGTAGAAAAGGTTAGACAATGAAACTGGGTTGCCAAGTTCAATGCCGCTGTCTTTTTATTTCTGCAGTTTCCAATAGAATTTCCCGCAGTGAGCAAATCTAACAAAAATGACGGTCAGCTCATGGCCCTATACATGTACCCATGATAATACACGGGTGTATATAAAGGACCATATAAAATATAATAGGAAATAAATAAATAAAATATTTTCCATATGATTAGAACAAAATAATAGTCAAAAACTGATTGAATAATTCTAATGAATGCTTTGATAAATCTGGAATGAATGAATGAGACGTATGCACTCATAGACTACAATATATTCCAGGAGGGTGGTAGGCACGGGTTTGCAGTTTTAAGCTTTCCTATAGTTCACAACATGTAAGACAAGGCACATTTTAGGTTACCGCACAGTTATACATCATCCTCACCTACCTGATACTGGCCTATCAAGGAATAGATTGCTCATTCGAGGAAAGCCGAGGTTTGTAGGCATACATATAGATGGGCGCACAGCCGGTAGAATTAGTGTCGGGGTCATGCACCCATGCAGACACAGGAAGTAATACATCACACATGCAGCAGTGGTTCTCAAGCTGGAACCATTTCCGAATGTCTGAGCCCGGACAGCCAAGCTTACCGGTAAGCTGGTGATCAATGCAGCCATTTGTAAAGAACTGTTCCATTCGTACACTGAAATAAGTGCTGTCATGGCCGCCATCCAACCCATTATAGATATGAGACACAGGAACGGTATGAGAATCACGGAGATGGATCATTCCCATCCAGGCAGCATGAAATATTTAAGATGAAGAAACCAGGCGCAGGGAAGCAGATTCTCGAGCTTAAAAGGCATCTCCATCATGTTATAAAGAGCAGCGTTCTTACAATTGTTAAGTTCTATCAATTATGTATAATACAAAAAATAATGACTGTCCTCATAAATAGGTAATCCGCCATTAATATATGCCCACTAGATCACATAATACACTATATGCCAATGCCATTAGATTAAAGCCCCCTTCACGTGCAATGTTTAACCCCAAACGAGCAGGTAAGTCACATGATGGGATTTGCACATGTAAACTCTTCCAGCAGCTGAGACAACCATCCTAAAATCCTGATCTAGGATCTAGAACTAGGAGGACGTGATCTCTAAGGGGCGGATAACGTGTCCTGCCAGTTAGCAAGCAGTGCAGGCATGTAAAGGAGGTCTCAATGTTAGGGCGACAAGTATCCGTCCGTCTACCAACCAAACACATCAGTAGAGAGCATGCAGAAAAAAACAAAAACCTGAGCACCGTCAATGGTGCCCTGTAAATAAAAAACATAAAAGCCAAGTGCCCATCCTCCCTGATCGGTTTGGAGCCATGCGCATGCAGTGTTATTTCAGAAGTGATCGATTCCTGCCCAGTTTTTGTCTGGCTATCTGGCTACTAGGGTGCAGTGTCCCTATTTGTGTGCAATACAACGCTGTTACATTGGACGATTAGAAAAATAGCAATATCATTACAATATTATTTTTGCCGATAAAGATCATAAAGACTGTAGTTCTGACTACGGAGCAACTGAACAGACTGTGCCCGCAGGTAGATACAAGGCTCGTTGCTTCCACTGCAGGGAGGATTTCTGTCACCATGACCTCATTCATTTGGTTTTTCCTTGCTGTAAGCGGAGCCATTATGTAACGGGAACACATACAAAGCTGCAGTCAGTCTCCTCCATACACAGTCTGGAGGATACAGCCTGAAATGAGCCCGCTTTGACATTTTGGCTATGTAGATACAAATGTAACTAGGTCTAGGGAATACCTGCATTATGCCAAATGTCTTTTAAAGCAGCGCAATAAAAATCAGAGAATCTGTCAGGTGAGAGACGACTAGCCAATGACTCAGCGCTTGGTAGGGGACTTAGCCCCGTCCCAACATCTGCCATACATGTACAGCCTGTGTGAGTGATGTACTCACAGGTGCACCATGCATGTGCCACATCCAATTTAATGCAGCGTACACTGACATTGCCTAAGGCTGATGGTATCAGTAGCCTGTACCTGTAATACTAAGCTTCTCTGGGGGATCACTTCAGTTTGGGAGTTCTGGTCTGTGCTGCCTGGGTTTGGTGTTTGCACCATGTTCATCACTCTCATGGGGACTTTGGTCTATGCCACGTGCACCAGCCAAATAACAACTACGTACGGCTTGATGGCACCAGTAAGGCCAAGGAGGAGACATTAGGTGGAATTTACCAGTAATGCTTGCAGCACTTGCTATTCTTTGGACCATCCCTTGAGAACTTGCAAACAAAATTTCCAACCCCCCTCTACAATGGAAACCATATGATACAACAAGTACGTTGTGTGTCCAAATGGCTTCAAGTGCCCTACCAAGTGCTGCTCGACATCTGGTACCCCAGACGGACTCCTGATAAGATCAGTGTACACAACGCTTTAACAAATAGCCTAAAACAGTTACACCATTTTTTTATCTCTAGTTATAAAATATATTGTGGTTATAAAACATTTCAATATTCTTTTTATCAATGTTCTGTATGAAAACTAAAGACATAAGTGATAAAGATCACAGAACACATATGCAAGGGCTAAAATGGCATATAGCATGTGTGGAATGACTTATATGGAGTAAAACCTTCAGTACCAAGCAACTTTTTGTCTTTGCCTTACCCTTAAGATGGAAAATATTCATGAACGTTACAGAGATGTAGGATGTACCAAAACTGGGCAGCGACAAAGTAAGCACATAGTGAAATAAGAGCTCGCCATGCCTTCAGCTTATCTGCAGATATCGCTCAATGCATTTCATAGCCATGCCAAGCATGTCTGCCGGGGGAATACAGCGGACCACAGGCTGAGCAGGGCCAATTACCAGAATGTTAGTACCCGGCCTTCAGCTTGGACCATAGATTTGGAGGCCCTATCGCATTGTTAGGGGATGCATGAAAGCACTAAGAGAAGAAGGGGTCTCTACAATCACAGAGAGTGGGGATGTTCCACAACCCTCTTATAGGTGCCTGTCTCCACATCTCTGGCCTACCCTCTGTGGCAGCTTCTGGAGAGATGATCTCAGGAGTCAGGTACACAAGAACATCCCCTTCGGGAGTGTCCCTTAGGTTTGGAGTGCTGCTCAAGTTCGGGGAGCCCGGGTTCGAGTCAGTTGTGAGGTCAAAACCATCTGGGATTCAACACAGGAACATTTTAGTGTATTTCTGCAGACAGACTACTTCTTGCACTTGATGCCTGCTTGTGGCTTCTCCAAAACAAGATCAAAATACAGAAAATCTCAAGTAGATTGTACAGTGTATAACAAGCAGACTAATAGACGTGCACAAGTAAATACAACTTAGTACTTTACAATGAAAGGTAAATGAAAGAAATGTATGAAAAATGAATGAAGTGATGTACATTGGCGCCTAATAATACCCTGATATTCACATTACTGGACATACTGTAAATAAACAAGCCTTAGGGCTCATGCACATGGCTGTATTAGGCTTTTCTTATATTAGGGCCTCCGCAGAGGTGCATGAGCCGCTTTCTATCATATACCTTTGTATGGTTCACGATTTCTTATTGAGGCATACAATTTTTTTTTTTTTTTCCAAAAAGTTTAACATTTTCCACTATACTCTGTACATGTCTTAGTACCGTACCCTAGACACTTGCTTGTTCTAAGTGATTATCTTCAGACATGTGGAATCCAATGACTCCCATATAGCAATGCATGGCGGATATGTAAGGCTGCTGTACAGGTTTCGTGCACAAGGCTCTGCCATGTGCATAAGCCCTATAGGCTGAACACGAACATTGAAAAACACATCAAGAGTCAAAAGAGATTGTTCAATTCAGAACTTAAAACATAAAAACCTAAACAAACCCATCACAGTTCCAGAAACCGACATTTCGTTCACATGCAACAAAGATTGTCAAGCATCTTGTACAAAGAATCAAAAAAACATGGCAAAGGAGACAAGAAATCAAAGAAAACCTAAAGAAACCGTAAGTTTAAAAATAACAGATGGGTTCACCTGGCGCTTTTTAACAAAATACTCATCGGAAAAATCTGATGCCTATTTCGCCTGTGGAAACCTTCTGTTTTCGGCTGTATCTGGGTTGCATGTGCTGATCAGCGTTTGGCGAGACAAGGCAGGACGCTATTCCCCCCCCCCCCCCCAGAGTCTGTCAATGTCTCGCATTGAAAACAATGAGAGGTTTATATTGGGGGATTTTTTGGAGTGGATTTTAAGGCAGAAACTGCTTCAATATCAGCTCCAAAAAACGAAGAGTGAACTTAGCCTAAAGATTTTTGGAGATGATGGACCTAAAGAGCTGAAGGAAGGTCCAGTACTAGAGATATAACCAATAATAGCAGACACCTAAAGAAGGTGCTCACCTTATACATATAAATAATCTACATAAAAGGCTGTAGTGGAACAAGGGTACAGATCTGTTACAAAGGACAAAACCGCATTCTGCATTTTGGTATTGGAACCAGTAGACACCCTCATAACTTCTGAGGAGAACTCTGAGAAGGTAATGTTATTTATTGCACTACAATCTGGTTTGCATTGTTTCTGATCAGTTGATTGTATGATGCCCGGTGTAAGACTACACATCCCAGAAAGCAAATAAGCTCAACACGCCATGTGTAGAAAAGAACAGCGAGGAGCATTAGGGCAGACATAGCGTGCCTTGTCAGACAGTTTTCTGCATTAAAAGTCACAATTTATTGCTCAAATGATTGTGACTTTATTCTCTTTCATGCCGTCCATAAACGATGCCCTGATATCTAGACCAGTTATAGAGTTTGGCGCCGTGGAAGTTGCACCTCCTTGTATACAGTAATAGGTGTACTGTCCAACAGAAAATATTCAGAAATCTTTCCCCATTGTGCACTCTGATATACATTATAATGGGCTATAAATATTTCATGCTGTAAGGGCGTACACTTATAGTTAATCCTTGTATGTAGGTTATATCTATATATTACTGCATAACAACGGTCCGAGGTGAATCTATGTGTTACTACTTATGTAAACTTAAAACAGTTGTGCAGCACTCCGAAAATGTGGCTGCTTTCTTCTTCTCGGGAAGTAACATGTCCTTTGGTCAGATGGCGATGCTACAGCTCAGTCCCATTTTAATGCGACCACTGTGTGGCATTGCCATGTGACCATTGGACATTGTGCAACTTCCTGAAAAATAGAAAGCGGACATGTTTTCGAGTCCTGCACAACCTCTTTAATACTTATGCATGTAGTTGTTCACATTTTGGTTTAACAGTATCATATATGTATGGCCAGCCTACCGCAAATATATTTACATCAGTGACTAGACCAGGATAGTACAGGCCAAGTACAGACTGGAGATTTTTGCGTCTACTGCAGTTAAGTGGACAAAAGGAATGTTGCGATTCATTTAGAAGAAACGTCACTGTCATAAAAAGTGGTGATCTGGGCATATTGATTACTCAGGGACTGGAACATGAAAAGAAATTAGGTGGCCATACACCACACATAGATGTCATCCAAACACTTATTCATCTGACTGCTATCCCTCTAAACTTTTCCATACACACACATGCTTGGCTCAGCTGAGTGGGGACAAAGCCATTACCAGACATGTCTGGTGACACGCAGCTTATCTATTAGAAAAAAGGAATGGGTGTGCTGAAATCTAAGATGCCCAGTCCTTTGTGATGGACGTCGGAGAGTCAGGACACTCTTGCACACATTAGATGCTTACAGCATCTCACTAGAATTGTCAGGTTTAGCCAATGGACGCCTAATGGTCATTGCTATCTCTACAACATACTCTAAGCATATTGTCATAGACTACAAAGAACATGCCCTTATTCCAGACTACCAACAGATCGGGATCTCACATTAAAGGGTTCTCCTGGATTAAAAAAAATCATGGCTGCCTTCAAGACATACAGCCCCTTCTGTCTACAGGTTGTGTAGTACAGCCATTTTTTTTCTAATACTAAACAATACTTTTAAGCCCAGTCTAGCTCCCGTCCGTAGACTCAGTTTTATTATTAGAACTATTTGTTGTCCTAGTATCTTACCATATTATATTTATTAATAAAGTTTGGTAGAATTTTACTATTTAGATTTTGTCCTTATTACTTGACCTTCTTTTGGGCTTGTTCGTTTTCATTGTGGCTTATGTATTCTTAGCCCATGTTTTGTGTATTATTTTGAGGTGTTTTTTTCTTGCATTATTATTAGAATTAGTAATAGACCGGGAAATTTAACAAAAACAAAACCTTTTAAAAAAAGCGCTAACTATGTGATAAAACAAACACATTAAAGGAACACTAAACCTAGAACTGAATTGAAGCAGTATAGTCTGCAGAATTTTCTGCATGATCCTAGCACAAATCGTGCAGAGAACACAGGGCTTAATCCGATTCTGATCTACTCCATCTTTGGATGGAGACCAACCTGGGGCGCAGGGCTTAGCCAAGTGTCCTACTGCAGACAGAACAGCAGTGAAGAATCTACTTCAGCCAGTTGTCTTGCAGCCAAATACAGGACAGTGAGAAGAAAGAGGAGGATGGGAAATATGGCTAGGTTCCTGAGACAGAGAGAAGGTTATACTCTTTATATATGTGTCCGCTGTAACTGTAATATGCACTAAATAAAGACCAATTAAATGGAGAATATAAGAAGAAGAGCTGGGCTAAATTTTAGTTGGTGCATTTTCTACATTTAGCGTTCCTTTAAGGGTTTTCCTATGTGTTACTATTGGTGTAAAACCCATTCCAGATCTTAGATTAGTACTATTACCTTCTCTCCTCCAGCGGTGCCTTCGTATTGAAGCCGTAGTGATGGCCGTTCTAGAGATGCGAGGGACTGTTGGGGTCACTTCGACTTTCAGTACTTTTTGCCCTTGTTGTGAGGAGTCAGGCGCATCAAACGGTAGCGAGTTTTTCATTGCATTTGCAACCTAGGTAGCAGAGGGAAAAAAAAATGTCCATAATGAAAAGAACTGCGATCTGTCAGCGCTTTCTCCTCATTCAGCGCTCCAAGTCTCTGGTGATTAATGAGATCATATGCTGAAAAATAAAATCTGTGCTATACAATTCCAAAACTATTGTGGGACAGACTGTGAGGTGCGGCAGGTCACTTACCAGCAAGGGCTGAGAATAAAGCTCCAGCTGGGCACGATAGATGATGTCATCCAGAACCTCCTGCCCTAGCTCCCACTCCCCATTGTATCTGTACAAGGGACAAACATAAAATACAAGTCACAGAATCAGAATGACAAGGACAATGAAAAAGGACCACAGAAGTCTAGAATCCCTCCTCTTTTGCGAAATCATGGTATATTTAATGGACTGAGCACTTAACTATTTCATGATTTCACAAAGACTTCTTCCACCCCAAAAATAGCAGTGCTGGAGCCCCCAAATCCTACGCCAGCTACGTCAGTGCCGGTGCCCCCAAATTGTACGTAGAACACCAGCTGCGCCATTTACCTATTATTCCTACTGGGAAAGCATAACCAGTTGTCAATAGGAGACATCTATACCCAGTCCAGTCTGTGGTGACAGTATAGACTGTGTAACATCACACCCGACCGACACAAGAAATAGTAACACCCAGAGGTCAATTTATTTAGTAATTTTCCAAAAAGGAATAACAGAGGAACGGCACAATCCAGATATTATCCAGAACGGCTGTCCACAATGTCATAGGGAATGTAACTATGTACTGAAACAGACATGTCAGGAGAACGGACAGGTCCTCTGTAATAATGTACCAAATACTGTAGGATTTCTATAGGTGAAAGGCCAGAAACATTTTTTCCCATTGTACTATAGCTTAAAGGTATGGAAGTCTTGTATTTTTTTTATCATCATTTACAACAATCATACCACTCTCCGCTATTTGCAATAAGTTATATGTGACAATGTATAACAAAACTTCAGAAATGGTATAAATCGTGTACTCACAAGTTCTAAAAATGTTCACTCCTTATCCTGGCACACATGCTCAAGCCATCTATAGTGCTCATGGGTCCCTTGTGCAAACAGTGAACATCACATCCATGGCTCCTTTGATCCCATGTGTAAATACTGCACACATTCATATGCTTTAGGGCGGGTTCACACCTGCACCCGTGTCCGCGTTACGCAATCCTGCTGGGTTTCCATCTTCTGCCCCGAGAAACTGGACAGGGGACGGAAACCCGGCAGTCAGTTTTCAAACCCATTCATTTGAATGGGTTTGCAAAGTGACCGCCCATCACAAAGTCCTGCATGTCTGACTTTGTGTCTGGTTAAAAAAAAAAGTTTTGCCGCGGACAATGCTCACGGGCAGTCACGTTACAAACCCATTCAAGTGAATGGTTTTGAAAACTGACCGCCGAGTTTTCATCCTCTGTCCAGTTTCTCAGGGCAGAAGACGGAAACCAGCAGGATTGCCTAACACGGGCATGGGCGCAGGTGTGAACCCGCCCTTACCTACATGACCGGCTCATTAGCTATATCCTCTTCTGCACCAGTACTGAACTAACTCACCACAGTCACAGATATATTGCTTGAATTTGTGCATGTGATGTACGTTTTCAGTGTTCGCAGAAAGGACTTGGCTTGGGAGACAGTCATTTGGGCAATTCATGTCACTGCTACCATACTGTGAGCTGTAGACAGCGCCGCACCACCCATGAGGCGACCTGAAGCGACCGCTTCAGGCGGGGCGATGCCAGGGCCCCGGGGAAGGCGGCATTTTTGCTTAGCGTCACCGTCACCGAGTGGTGGTTTGGGGAGGCCCTGTGGACGCAACGCTGCTCCAGCGGCCTCCCCTCATGCTGAGGCAGAGAGAAGGTCCTCTCCGTGCCTGCTCTCTGCCTGCTAATGCCGCTCCACCACGCCCCCTTCGCTCCGCCCCAACCCCTCCGCTTCGCCCCCTCCTCCCGGAGAGGGTGGCGGCTTTCTCTCGTCCGCCTCAGGCGGCGAAAAAGTCAGGTTCACCCCTGGCTGTAGATATGTCCGGTGTTCACAAAAGCGACCAATGGGCAGCAGAGTAAGCTTCAGCATATGTGCCAGAATAAGGAGTGACTACTAGAGATGAGCGTTCCGAATAGCACACTCCCATAGAAATGAATGGACGTAGCTGGCACGCGAGGGGTTAAGCGACCAGCCGCCGGCAAAGTCTGCGTGCCGGCCGCTTCCATTCATTTCTATGGGAGCGTGCTATTCAGAACGGCTGATCCGAATAGTGTTCGCTCATCTCTAGTGACTACCTTTGGTCTATACAATTTCTGAAAGGTTATTGAAAGTAGCCAACCCCTTTAATATCTATGTAAATGGCCATACATTGGGGTACATGACTAATCAATAGACCCCATTAATTTCTGATCAAACATGAACTTACTCTAAGAAAAAGACTGTACTTTTATATAAGAATACCATCTTAATGGGAATCATCGCTTAAACATATCTTATGTCATTGTATCACAACACAATACAATACAGTCCTTTTACAGATCTGATAAGAAAACAAAGGGAAAGTTAGTTGAGCGACAAACCCACCCCTTCTATGTATTGAGAATGTGGGTCACAAGACAGCGATGCCCAACACATCTGATGGTCGCAGGGGAACCTTTAAAGTCAATGTACCGTAGTTATATTTCCCATATAAAGGAAAATCAGTAAGATGTTGTTTTAAAGCGAACAGAAGTGTTTTAGATCCATGCCATATATTACAATTCCCAATGTTTATGTTTATTTGACCTCTGAAAAATCGGGTCTACCTTAGATATTAAAGAAGACTTACATAGCATGATAAACACCAGTGAGCAGCTGGACCATGAAAGCAGGATCCAACACCACACGACCACACAGTTCCTTCCAGCGTTTCTCATGCTGCCTAGGAAAGCCACTCACGCACAATCTGGAGTGAAAAAAAAAATGAACAAACTGGCTTCTTCCTCATTCAATATTAATGACATACACAAACTAACGAAAAAGAGTTTCATCATACAATACTTCCTGTATGTGGTAGAGGGGATATTCGCCCCAATGATAGAAATCAATAGGGTGAAGGTGTACTGCTCCGGCTTCAATGAAAAACTGGTCTGTCAGTAAGTGTAGGCCTGTTCTTTACCCCACCCCCCACCACCGACAACAGCTCCACCACAGATAGGCACAATATAGGCATATTTAAAGACGACCTTTCACCATCTGGGGTATATCCGTTCTGTGCCCCCGGTGAAGCACTATCAGTGCCGGTACCGTAGCTCTTCACTGTCAGAAGGGCGTTTCTGACAGTCAGTCAGGAACACCCTTCTTCACAGCAGTGCCTATAGCGCTGTACTGTCCGCGCTTACTGTCCAGTGATGATGCCGAGTGGTGAGGAACGCCACCCCCCCACCCCACCCCCGGTCTATGGACGAGCACTATCAGGAGGGGAGGGGAGGGGACGTTCTCACTGCACTCACAGTACAGCACAATAGACGCTGCTGTGAGGAAGGGCGTGCCTGACTGTCAGAAACACCCTTCTGACAGTGAAGAGCTATGGTACCGGCACCGATAGCTCCTCACCTGGGGCACAAAATGTGAAAGCCGATTCAGTGAATTCACTGCACTGTCGGCTTTCTAGCAGTGTATTAAACCGCATGTGCCCCAGAATGTGAAAGGTCCTCTTTAAGAATCTAAGCCACCAACCAATAAGGGCATGCCGGAGGTTTAGTGTCCCAAATTAACCTGACAGGTTACCTTTAAATACTAAACTAGACCATGTCCTTAAAGGAGTTTTTCCTTTCTGCTGTGTTTCAAAAAGCTCCAGACCATAGAAAATTACTGTATTCATGGACGTATTCGCTGGCAAATCATCAAGATAAAAGAGGTCACCGAGAAAAATGAAAATGTCTGCAATTTTTTTTTTTTATAATTGCAAAAAATTTTCAAGAAAAATCACTTTAATGTGTTATATCGTCACTTTCTAAGGATATGTTCCCTTTGAAATGAAAGGTATCCTTAAAGTTTTATGGTGGTCTTGTACAGACTATGCTGAAAACAACTCTTGCAGCAATTTCCTGCAGGTTTTTTTTTTTTAGACCAAGAAGTAGATACAAAATGAATAAGAAAGTGTGAACGGCCTTATAGGATTCCTTTCTGCTGGGTCCCTTCTGGCCTTACTGCGCCCCACAGCCATCACTTAGGTAAAAACTATTGATCGTTGCTCCTTACCTGGAGCCCATCCTGCATAGTGACTGGTAGGAAGAAGGCGGCAGGTACACAATCGCAGAGTTGTAGCACAACATAAGAAAACTTAGTATTTCAAACCTGTAGAGAAATAAAATGCTGCAAATCAGCCCCAGCGCACAAGGAACAGTTAATATACATTGTGACGGCCGCGATATCCTCCTCACCTGTTCTGCGCTGTGAAGGTTTCTCTCTGGGGGTGAAGATCGCTGTAAACCACTCGGATGAGATCATGCTGACTCAATGCTCCCTCCGTCAGAGCCATGGACCCCAAGGATGACGGCTAAGGCCACAAAGATAGAGACAGAAATTGCTAAATAAATTACAGTTGTGAACATTTGACCTTTCCAATCTTCACCTCCATTTTCAATGGGCAGCAATCTGACTTGATGGCTAGTATTGGTTGTTTTGTACCTGGAGTAGGAAATGTGCTGTAAAAATAACCGTGACTGTCCCAGGAGGAAAAGAGAGACTTGTAAGAACTCTGGGTAAGGAATAGGCCTTGGTGAAAAAGGAATCCTAGCGCCACCTACTCGAAAGTAGCTCCCTATAGTTTAGTCATCTGAACTTGGCTGGCAGAAATCCATGCATACGCTGCAACATGTTCTGCAATCCATATCTTGTAATATTTGGGGGACTACTGCCTCTCTTTGTGGTGACTGGTAGCTGGAATAGTGGGTGTTGTAAGCCAAGCAATGCAGGTAGATTCTCCTCATGAAGGAAATAAAGCTGCCTCTCTAGTGCCACCTATTGGAGGTGGCTACCCTAGGTTTGGCTAAAGATTATTAAATTAAATGATTAAATGGCATTTTAGGGTAGTAAAAAAGCTCCCAACAGATGGCACTAGAGAGGCAGCTTTCTTCCACCACGAAGATGCAGTTCTTATAGGATTATTATCTAGACTACCAATAGTTCCAATATCACCTCCTCCATTCCTGCACTAGATCCAAATGATATTGAACTGCTTTTCTTTACGTATATTGGATTCATATATAGGAAAGATGAATAAAAAAAAAAAAAAAAAACAAAAAAAAAACAAACCATACTTACCTGTTCCCCATGCTCCAGTGTCTCCCACCACAGTCTAGTCCTGCTACTCCCAGGGTCTTCACTGCATGTGACCACTGTGGCCTAAGGAAAAGACACGGGACATCACAGGTGATATATGTAAGCGACAATCCCATTTCCTTTTCTTAGCCACTGGACCAGGCAGCGTTGGAGTGGAGGGGAGGACACTGGAGCACTGGGGACAGGTGAGTATGGGGTTTCTTTTTTTTTTCTCCATCTTCCCCGGTCCCTTGCAGAAAATTGTATATCCAGGACATAGCCTTTATTTTTTTTTTATGGCCTATCCTCTGTATAAACCATACATACCTAATCGGTAGGGGGACAACACCTAGACCCCGGAGCAATCAGCTGTATTTAGCCACTTCCAGCACGTTACTGTGGCCAGGAGCCTTTACTGACTTCAATGAGATCCGAGCTGCAGTGACAGCACACGGCCATGATACAGCGGATAGAGCTTTCTGATTCTGGCCCTGTATTGTGTACAGGACAGGCGGCGAAAGCTCGGTATCAGTCCCCAACCAATCAGATATTGATGGCCTATCCTGAGGAGTGTGTGTGTCTGTACATATGTATATATATACATACATACATATCATACATACATACATACATACATACATACATATATATATATATATATATATACACACACACACACACACACACTAATAATATATATATATAATATATATATATATATATATATATATATATATATATATATATATATATATATATATATACCGTATATACTCGAGTATAAGCCGACCCGAATATAAGCCGAGACCCCTAATTTTACCACAGAAAACTGGGAAATTTATTGACTCGAGTATAAGCCAAGGGGGGGGGGGGTATCCACCATTGCAGATAAAAAGTCTGGTCATGTGCATTGCAGCTTAGTAACTCCATGGGGATCATAGTAATAGCAGTTACCCCATCATGTCCCTCACATTAACCCCGTGTGCCTCACATAAGAGTTACTGATATGTTGGATATATGGAGGTAATAGTTAGGTATCTTCATAATTAAGGTCCTTCATTAGTACCCTCATGTGTCTCACATATTAGTATCCCTTATATGGGGCACACAGGGGTTAATATGAGGGACATGATGGGGTAACTGTTATTAATGTGAGGCACATGAAGTTACTGAAAGTAAATTAATAACCCAAATGCCTGACAGTAATAGGCAGAATAACTACAGGAAGGTCCCTGTGTGTCACGTTACTGTAGCTTCCTCTCCTCCATACAACAGACATCTTCCATAAGACACAATGAATCCTGGCCACTCATCTGCAGGGTAGATGCTAAATCCTAGTGTGCTAAAGGACCTCTGATGATGTCATGACCATGTGATCAGACTCTGGTGTGGGCGGAGCTACTAGGATTTAGACTCAACCTTATCTGCAGATGTTACATACCAGTGGCTACAGGACCTTTGATGACATCACAGTCACGTGACCTCATGACAAGCCAATCACAGAGCAGTAGCTCTAAAGGACCTCCCCCATCCAGGTCCTTCCAGTTTTCTGTGCTCCGTGGACCCTGACTCGTGTATAAGCCGAGGAGAGATTTTTCAGCATGAAAAATGTGCTGAAAAAGTCGGCTTATACTTGAGTATTTACAGTATGTATATATATATATATATATATATATATATATATATATATATATATATATATATATATATAAACAGTATGTATTCAGGCCTGCAAATATTCTCAGTTATTTTTTTCCTATACACTAAAACAATTTTTTTTAAAAAAACCATAAGACCAGAATTTCATGGTTTAATTTCATTTTCTTACCTCGTGGTATATAGAAGGCTTGGATAATGATGGAATAGTAAAAGATAACACCTTATTGTTTCCATCTTTATCAGCAATTTCCTGTAAATAAGAGAAGACTTTGTACAAAGGTTGTTTTATTTATAGCTACGCTAATAGAGTGCATGTAGTACAGAGGTCCCTCAAGTTACAACGGCCTCAGGTTACAATATTTTCACCTTACGGCGGCCCATGCCATTCGTTTAGTTAACTCTATAAACTGTTTGTTCTCACCAGGTTATAAATGCCCAACAAAAGAGCTTCAATGCAGCCATTGCTCTGCCTATCACGACTGGCGGTTAGCCGCAGGTAGATGGAAATCAGCTCCGGAAGGAATTGCATGGTAAATCTCTTTAGTCGCACTTCAGAACTGCGATACAGCTCAAATAGCTGGTGACAGATCGGTTCCAGAAGCTGCAAAAATAGGAAAAACAGAAAAGGAAGGGTTATGAGGATATTTAAATGGTAAAAAGTTCAAAGAGCAAGGTAAACCTGAAGCAAGAATATTCATCATTCTTAGCCAAAAAGTCATCTAGAAAAGTGACCATACATAAAATGAGTATCCACAGCCGCCTGGGGTTATGGACCTGGTCCCTTATTCATCACTACATCACCATTTGTGTACATACGCCCTGTTCAGGAGGCAGCTTGCTTACAATATAAAGTTCAAAGCAGGATATATTATATGCATAGGTTTTTACAATACTGATCCGTAGTTACTGCTGTATTGTAGTCCAGAGTTGAATTCACAGTTCTTCTGGTTGTTATTGGAAACAGCTGACAAGTTTGACGTCAAACACACCTCTAGAAGCTAAACTTAGCTTGTGTAACGCACTGGGACGGTTCCTTTCTCTACATCAGATTACTTTGTAGTGCATGGGTACACATTCGACAATGTACCAGGGGAAACTAGATGTAAACATTCAGCCACCAGTGAATATTTACAGATGTTCGCTCTGAAGCCTGCAGAATTAATAATGCAGCTCTGGGTAATAATACAAAGACAAAGTAATCCAAGAGCAGTAAGGAATAAATGGCACAATGTACTTACAAAGTCACTCAACGGTTGATGGTAATGTTGATTATATGCAATAGTGACAATTTATAGAGCATTTTCCACTCTACACAGTCCTCAAGACATCTCATTGAGTTCAAACTAGAATGTGGGTTTCAGTCCTTTTGGTCCACGTGGGGACCCGAAAAAGAGAGAAAGCCTGTCCGCTTAAAAAATGGTTATACGTGGAAACCCAGGGGCCCCATAGACTAAAACCTGGAGTATCTCACTGCCACGCTCTGCAACACAACGGATACCTTTCAGGCGATCTGGTCCCCATGGGATACATAGTGCTCTATCCATGGTCTCTGATCTCCCCTCTCCCGCACCCCCCCCCCCCATTCCTTGTCGTTTCCCAACCTTGTATGTGTCGTGTTTTACATTGTGTTCTAATTCTCCTTGTTCAGGCAATTATTTTTCTTGGTTAATTGTTTCATGCAGTTTTTTTTTCCTGGGATTTCTCCGCCCCCCCCCCCTTCCTTAATTTTTCTTGTATTTTGGATAGCTTAACTTATTTTACTGTTTGTATTCCAAAACTTTTTTGTAAAAACGTAATAAAAATTACAGTTTAAAAAACCCCTTGGATTCTGCATTTTCACCCTACCATTAAGCCTTTACAATAGGCTAGCACTTCCAGTTCTGTACACTATTCAGCAGCCATGTTTCGCTAATCACAAGTAGGATTACAATACAAGAGAACACCTCTATAATAGAATCCACCATTCACAACAGCTGATGGACTCAGATTATTTACTCCCCTCTCTGTACAATAAGCTATACACAGGTCACAGCTGAATATTTGTAGGAAAATTTGTAAAGCTCTGTGGGGATAAATGGTAAAAAAAAAAGTTATGCTGTATTGATTCCTTAGTATGAACTAGACATACTAGACACACTGATGTGATAAAATTCATTGAACACTTTGCAACTAGCCATTGTCTTTTAACAGTGGGCAATGCAGGTCCTTCATTATTACAGCAACGTCTATGGTAAGTGCTTCAGTGGTTACTCCTGCTCCAAGAACACTTACAGCTCATATTCCTAGAGAAACCTCCTGACTGTGGCAGGGACTAGAAGAACCTTCAAACCCAATAGTTTAACCCACTGACTGCCACCATCTGAGGACTACAGAAACTACTTTAATTTGGTCACTGGACCTCCCAGACTGATCACAGACTGGGGAACCCCTTTACAGTCAGCTCTGGGGACAAAGACAAGACCCCAGGGATGTCTGTTCAGTATGCCTGCTTGCTAGAGTACTTTCAGTGATACCCTATCATTATTCTGTGACACCAAGTGTAAAGTACTAAATATTAAAAATTATCTATTAAAATATTAATTTAAAAAAAAGTGGTAAAATATACAATTTCTCCTGCATAAACTCATTTGTCCTGTCCGGAGCAGTGTGTGTGTGTGTGTGTGTGTGTGTGTGTGTGTGTGTGTATATATATGTATGTATATATATATATATATATATATATATATATATATATATATATATATATATATATGTATATATATATATATATATACACACACATACATACATACATACATATTATACATATATAGTCATAATAATGGCTGCTAAAATGCATCGAGACAAAATTAAACAAAATTAATGGGTCACGAAGAGATTAATCATTGGGCGTAAAATGGGGAAATAGAGAGCATATATTATTATGGCTATCATGTTATGGGAAGAGGGACTACACACAAGAGTACAGGATGAAACCCAAGTTATATAGATTGTTATAAGCTAATCCGCAATATATGAACAACATCTGAAATATCCCCCCTCTCCGCCTGATCTGTCTGCCCAAATCCACAGGCGAGTTGCAAGGGAAATGACAGAGGCAATTATTATGGTAGCATGTAATGAATCTGCCTGTGAACACAATTACTTGCTTGCTCTCCAGCCTCATTGATAAAATATCAAAGCTGTTTCAGTGTCTTTGCTAATGACCCGTGATCTCCCATCGGGCATCTATGCCAGCAGGCTGAATGTGCCACAGCGGAGACTGCACAGGCTCAATCCTTCTGTAATGTTCTTGTCTACTTCTATCAAGTCAGCATTTGATCTGCGAATGTGAGAACATCCTGATCTGAAAGGTTATTTTAGACACTCAATTCGTTAACATTCCATTTATCTTCCTACTTTAGTAAATGAATGTGGGGGAAGTGACGTTAATGGGATTACCTCCACCTCAACACATACCCAAAACAGCAAGGTAAACCAGAGGGCAATCTAGAATGTTCCTTCAGAAAAGGAGGGACTACCACCCAGGTCTAACCCATCATATAAGGAATATCACAATGGGGGAACCCATCAATTGTGGAAGCACCTCAAGGTCTACCTGGGGAAAACAGCCCTGATATGTGATTATTTCTTCCTTATTATCCAGACCCTTATTTGCTTCCTATGAATGATATCATTCTTGGTTAGGCTACACGCACCGACAGCACATAAATGGTATTCGTTTGATCTGTGTCCTCCATGGACCCTCAGACTGTAATGAATGGGAAGAAAAATGGAAAGGAATAGGATTTGTCCGGGTTATGCCCTCCGGGCTCATGGTGCTTTACCCAGGCCAGTCTCATGTCTGGGGCCAGGGTGCTGTCTAGTCTAAACATGGCTAGCACACAGTCTGGTGCATGTACACTCGTATCCTCTCTAGGGAATTCTCTGCAAGCTAAATACAAAGAAGATATACAATAATGTATCAGCAGAAGTAGCTCCCAGAGCACGGTCTATACTAGATACAATTATATCCACTGAGAGCAGGACTAGCTATGCGCAGGTTTACAGCCACTGAATAAACACAAGATTACTTTGTATATCAAGAACAAGTTTTCATACAAAGGTCTTAAAGGGAACTTGTCAGACTGATATGGGACACTAAATCGCCCACAGGTATGGTTTAGTGCCCCATATAGACCTACAAACAACGCCATCCGTGCCCACATAAAAAAAAAAATCTCTAAACCTAATTTATTCTTCCCTAAAGATGAGCCTGATGAGTTGCATTCTTGGCTTTGTCTAAAAAAAACCGGAGCAAAACATGCAACAAAAAAAGTTGTTTTTAGGCTAAGGCTCCACGTTGCTAAGACACTTAAGTAGTGGTAAGAAAAGGTAAAAGCGAATTGAGCCACTCCTCTGTTATTCCTCTTGGCAGTGAGTAACTAAACAGACAACTGGGTGTTACTGGTTCCCTTGTCAACAAGGCGTGGCCTACACAGTCTGACACTGTCGGCATTTATTAGTCTAGGACGGCGGGACATGCTGCATTGCCCAGGGAAATGGAAGCAACCAGTAAGTCAATTCAGTGACGAGTTCTAAGAAGAGATGCTCCAGAATGATTATTTTATGGAAAATATAGAATATATACTTTCACAGACATGTCAACCGAGCTGACAGCCTTGCTTAACAGATCAATCCTACTCAAAAGAAGCAAGTTTAATAATAGAATCACAGTAGAAATATCCTGTCTATGCAAAATCTGTGCTATAAAAGATTCTTTCTGTAACATAAGAGCAGGCTCAGGTTGTATACAGTGCAGTGTCCATGGCAGAGTGTCAGGATCCTGGGAATTACACTGTGCGCAATGTATATACAACAAAGACAGCACGTAGTATAGTGAGTAACACGTCCCAGAAGCCCTAGAGACACTGTACTACGTCAGCAGTGTATCCTATGTATTATGGATGGTACCTCATTATTTGGGTCCTGAATGACTTTATACAGTGCAGACACTAGACTTTTCTTGCGATGAAGAGTTGCAGCATACGCAGACAGCTGCGTTTCAGGTAATACCTGTTAATCATACAAAAGATCAGCTTGTTAGAAAATGTAGATTTAGGTTTTTTTTTGTTTTTTAAAAAAAAAATAAAAAATTGCAACACAATAAAAAAAAAAAAAACATTCAAGAGTCATGTAAGATTAGTAATGGTACATGGTCATGAAGCAGTGGTTCTTCAAAAAAAAAAAAAAGGGGTAGTCCAGCCCCCTCTCCTTCATTCTCACAACATGCCGTATGTCAGATGGGGCAAGAACGAGGTTCAGGACAACCAAGATATAGTGTAAATGCCGTTTGACTTTTGGTGAACATTTTTGTAACATACTTTATTAGCCTCTCTTACTTTTTTTAGTGCATGAATGAACAAAAAAAAAAAAAAAACAACCCACAAGTACTGTAAAGCACTCCCTAGTCTGTATTATAGCTGTATCTCCAGTTCTACACCATCCAGTACAAAGGTCATATCAAAGCTGCCGGGTCTGCAGTTCTAGTTCTTAAACCACTGGAGATATCACTCCATGTGTATGTGATTTTGTATAAAACATCAAAATTCTTGCGTTTTCGACTACTGATCTCTCTGCTCGCTATTCCGAGGACCAATCAAAGACTCTCCACTGGATTCCCAGCTGAACAGACAGGGGAGTATACAGTGCTTGTTATATTAAGCCTCTCTATGGATAAAAAAAATGGAGCTGGAAGACCCCTTTAACTAGTACACTAATAAATATTGTGACACATTCCCTTTAAATTAATAGTAATAATAACATAGTCACCTTGTATTCTGAGAGCCATTCTTCCACTACTCCACGTTCAGATCCCAGCATCTTCTTACCACGTCCACTGCTCTATTACTAATGGGGGGGGGGGAGAAGAAATATTTGGTTACTCTTTACAACCTGTTAATAGCAGCTGTATATTACTGACAAAGTCTTTAAGTGAAGCAATTAACTCTTTCTGGTGTAAAGTTTTTTTTGTGGTTACACAATGCTGATCAGTATCCTTAGGAAAAGCCATCAGTATCAGGTCAGTGGGCGTCCATCTTCCAGCATCCATTGCTGTTCCATTGCTTCTGGTATAGTTGCAATTATTTCTCTAACCCCCACGGTTTCTGAGCAGTCAGTTTTTGTGCTTCATATGTTGCTTAGGTTCAGGTGGACGGTGTCAGAGAGGAGCAGACAAGGGGTGCGATTCTGACTTCTGACACTGTCCAATCTGCAGAAGTTGAGAATGACACCCCCTGCCTAGGATATCAGGCACCAAAACTGCCTGCACCAATTGCTCAGTGGGTGTTACAGAGAGAATTCCAACTGGAGTCTGCTAAGCCTCATTGTTATTTACATGGGTGCGTCTAGCTGCACACTATCCTCTCAGTAGCATTGCTGGAGGGTATTACAACTCGGTCACATTCAATGAATGAACAAACCTGTAAGACTCTGCACCATAAATGCCAAATTGCCAGCAGGGCTATGGAGTCAGAGTTGAAGTCAAGGCCAATATTGAGTGGACTGTTAGGCCACATTCACAAAGAGTTCTGTCTTCTGCTTTTATTGTGATTTATCTTTTGCTTTTCTTGCCATTGAAATTGCCGTGCAGCAATGGTAGAAGCCATGGTGTATATATGAACAGAGGCAGGAGGGGCTGTATACGCCTGGTGCTAGCTAACACGCCACTCTTCTTCTGGAAGGCTACTTAGATACCCAGTAAGTTCTTGCCCTGAGTGAAGGACAGCTGAGCTAGTGTAATAAATCAGACCTGAGCCCTCATCGTTCAGAGATCCTACAGAACAGAAGACCTTGGTGGATCAACCGAAACCACAAAACACCTGCATTTTCTTTCTACCAACTTCCTACAGTTTAAGTGTTGAGATGAATGATCACAGAATGTTTTTAGGAAATTGAGAAGATTTGCATAACCAAGACTGAACGCTCAGATGGTTTGATGGTTTTACATGTTCCTATTTATAACTTAACAGTTTGGACTTGCTAATGGCCTCAATACTGACAGCAAGTTCACTTGTGCTTTTTATACTCTTGTTGAAACGCACATCTGTCCTCCCGTGACGTGCATGATATAAAAAGAGTATGAGTGCGCGGGGTTAAACGGTTTACCCCCTGGCATAAGAAAAGAGTCCTCGAAACAGAAAGATGCAGCAGAACACTTTAAATATACATGAGGCCGAGTGAAAGGAGATCTTCCTGGACGGAACAAAGGACGAAGAAAAGTGCAACACAATTCTAGATAGAAATTGAGCAATGATTTGTGAAATCCCGGTAAACCTGGGTGATGGTATCATGGATTTATTCTGCTTACCCATATAGTGCCAACTGATTGGCAGGGCTTTACAGATCAGTCCCTATCAGGATGTCTTTGGAGTGTGGGGGAAACCCAGGGAAAAATGAGAAGAACAGGAAAAAGGTTTCCTTGGATGGATTCGAACCCAGGAACTCATTGCTGCAAGGCAACAGTACTAACCACAGAGTCACCATGCTACTACTATAAAGGTCAGAGGAGAGCCCTGCTTGCACCCCTTTATATTTAGCCAAAGCTAACAAGCACTCTAAACAGATCCATTGGTTCCATCGCCATAAACCAAGCTGATCGCATTTGTACTGAAGCGATATGGCGGAAACGCACTCGATTTAGATCTGATTCAAAGTCTGTATTAAAATATGGCTGAATGAACAGAAAAAAGTGAGATCCTATCTCGCATTTCTACAGCTATATTTTTCTTCAGGCCTGTGTGTTATTCTTAAAGTGGTTTTAAGTTGCGAAAATTTTACCACTTGCTCAAAATTATTAAAATAAAATAAAAGAGTCTTGGGGAGTATCTGGACAGAGTGGCAGGGGATCAGTAAGTACTGTTACTTTTTGTTTTTACCCGCCCTGCCCCTCCATTTCTTCTCCACAGGACAACCCCTTTAAGGGCCGCCACCTGGTAAGATAAAACTACGTGTGCAGCAAGACCTTCTCTCAAGTTCCCGTCCAGTGACATGACTTTCCAGATATAACGCAAAAGGATTTTGGACAGACATCCACAAACAGCTGGCCACTGGTTTTAAGCACGAGGTCCCCAATATGGCGCTTCATTATTATGGATTTGGGCCGATGTGTTTCATTCTCCCATTGCTGCTCTTTAGTCAGTAACATAAAATCCGAGCAGGCATATTGTTCCTGGGTTCCTCCTCCTATCTTTCTGGCTGCTTCATCTTTCAGCCACTTCTACAAATTACTGAAACTAGACAAATGGATTTATAGGTTATATCGGAGATGGACTGAGGCAAAGTGTACTCAGTGATCCTTACATCCTTCTCCTCCGCCAGAGGCTTCTAATGAATCAGCAGAACCTAGAGAAAAACCTTCTGCCAGAATCGCCTGCCATGAATGATTCGCCACCGCAAGATGCGGAGAATGGTCACATAGCGAAGTAATAGGAAAACATGCAATAGATGTACTAAACCGGAATCCTAGTCCTTATTCTCCTAAACTACTAAAATTACAGAGTCATATCCTAGCCGACTGCAGGGACAAGACATGTATACATGGAATAAACATTTACAAACAGGCTTTCCCATAAGGATAAGCCAGCCTTAACCCGTTAACTGCCATGTGTCTGGATGCTAAGCTGCAGTCAACCACAAAGCAACCCTGCATGACACATGGGGGCAGATTTATAAAGACTGGTGTTTTTAGCATCAATCTTCATTAGACCCGCACCACTAAAGGAGGGGTCATCATTTATGCGAAGGTGCCCCCTCCATCAGGCCATGTGCCTGCGCTGACATCTATACCAGCTTATAGCTGGCATAGACGTCAGGGATAATTTATACCAGTGCTGGCATAAATGATCATAAATCTGGTGAGGCCAGTGATCATGGCCACACCACCCCCTCCCCTGTGGAAGACAGTGTACAAGGAAGTAAAAAAAAAAGTTTGTGAAAAAAAACGTATTTGTGTAAACATTTGCAAAACTTACATGACATGTACACCAGAAAATCAGAGTACAAGACATCAGAAATCTAGAAATATGCGATAATTCTGTAATAGATGGCGGTACTAGGTCCACTGGAGCCAAACCCATTCCCTCTAGTACTTCTGCAGTCAGGCTCCCTGGTTCAGCCCACCCATAAAAAAAAGTGAGAATATGGAAAACGCCATAATGTATTCTTTATAACATATTTGAAGGCCTCAGTTTCATATCTCTGTCTGTCCAACATTCACAGCAAGCTTTGCTGATCATAAGGATCACGACAACA
The DNA here is from genome assembly GCF_031893055.1 of Leptodactylus fuscus. NCBI lineage: Eukaryota > Metazoa > Chordata > Amphibia > Anura > Leptodactylidae > Leptodactylus > Leptodactylus fuscus. The sequence continues at coordinate 30,865,302 of NC_134272.1, forward strand.
ACAGACTGAAAAAAAACTACCGTATACAGTATAATGACATTTAGACGGAGCACATTCATCATCAGCATCATCCTTCACTGCAATGTAAGACAAGATGGAAGCTTTCTTCTGTCCTGCAGGCACAATCTTATCATCTGTCTAAAATAATAACAGAGGAGGGAAGAAGCTCCAGTCTTAGTTTTTACATTACAGTGAATGATAACGGTGTTCCATCTACATGTCAATTTATTAGATTTTCTGTCTGTTGTTCTTATCCTATGATGGATCAGAACAATGGACTTAAATGAAGCAAATGTGAACGTAACCTAAGCTTTTCCTTTTTTTTTTCCTTGCTATCAGCACAATGATGTTCTACAGAGATATTGCTCATCGAGTCATGTCATATAAAACTGGTTATTACTTCCACAGCCCACCATAGAGGTATCATTTTAATTAATAGTTTGATATTTACTGTATTATATTGTTTAGAACATACATTTATCTGGACTCTCAAGGTGCAGAGCCACATATCACAAAGTTCAAAGTCCCACTCCTACCACTTTTCACATACCCTATTATATATCACCAGCTCCCCCTTCAATAACATTTGTACCCATCACAGATTTAAGGAAGGCTACCAGCTCCAAAGTTGCTTCTAAATCACTGACCTGCCATTGTAGTGGCCGTTACTGGCATATAGAACATACCTTTGTTGTGTCAAAGTACTATCTTGCTACAGAGAAAATCAGATTTAAATCTATATACGGATGAGCTGTTTGGTGCACCGGGGGTTTGGCTACATCTGATAGAGCGCTGGACCAGGACCTGGCAATCTTTAGGTTAGGGGCAGGACTGGGGAGACACCCTCAGGTCAATACGGGTGCTTTGGGATAACACAATTCTTTTGCATACAGATTAAAACATGATTTCCTGGGTAGCAATATTGTACTTTGACACAAAATAAGGTGTAGAAGTGATTTTAGTGGTGGCAGACTCATTGTAAAATTTAAGCAGGTCCGGGGTTATGCCAGGAAAAGGCAGATACCTGATCGGTGGGTATCTGACTGCTGTGACCCCCATTAATGCTGAGAACAGGGGGTCCTTTCCCTAAAAATTTAATTAACTTAAAACTCATCAGACCCACTGAGTATCCTGGAAGTGTCTGACATGATAATCCGGATACAATAGGCTAAAGAGGACTCAAATGCCCCGTGAGATGTCAGGCACAGGAGACTCAGGGTGAGATAAAACAGGCAAAATTCTCTAAAGGCCCAAGGGGTAGCCATTGAAAATCTCACACGTATTGATCCCACCCTGAAACATTTCCATTAAAAAAAAAAAAAAAAAAAAATCTGTATTTGGGAATTGCCATATATGCAAGTCCCTACTATGCAAATACAGCATCACACAAATCAGTACATTTTATGTGAAGATGGAAGTTTTGCTTCGGGTGGTGAAGTCCTAAGCTTTGCACAGATGTTGTTATCTTTAATCTGACTACTCCTAGATTTTGTCACAAATCCCAATGAAACATTCCACAATCCTTAGTGAATACTTGTTCTACAAGTAAGGTATTAACTTTTCTTACGCAAGGGTTTTAGGTCATTGAAAACGCACAATGTACTTTGGATTCCTGCCAACATTCCCAGTACCTTCCCTCTGTCTTAGACAAGATCCCAAATGTGTAAAATCAGACATGTGATAAGTAGAAGCCTGGGGTGATCCTATTCACGGCATGTGTCACACTCTGCAAAGCGTCACTCACACTTACCTGAATTGTAAAAAAATCAGTTTTCTACATTGAGCAGTGGGAGGTGCTGGGTTTCATGTGGACTGCATTTGTTGACTTGTACAGGCATCCTTGTATCTCTAAAGCTAAAAAAGAACGAAAGAAAGGAATTACTATTAGAAAGTAATGTATATCAACGTGCTGTCAGACATTGCAATGCTCTTTGTAACCACTCTCCATTCTGGCCAAGGCATCTGAACCCTGAACAGAGGAACCCTATTATTTACAATTCTATAATATGGGGTATGGAAAGGTTTCCAAACTCGACAACCCCTTTAGGTACCATCACATTACAGGCGAGTCTGCTGCGGTTCTCTTGTACCGTTTAGCCACATTTGTCAGTGCCAAGAGCTGCCACACTATGTACCATGCAGAGCTGTAGGATGGGCTAGCGGTTCCTCTTTATTACCAACCATGCCGTTTTGCAGGTAACTGCACGGCCAGCAGTAATACTTTCGCCTAAGCCCTGGATGTGGCTACAGCGCCGTGTGGTACATTGTGTGGCGCTGCCCTGCATGTGCGGATACTAGTCAATAGTGAGAAGCCTTATCTGGTCGGGAGCCATACTCTCTTATACTGTAGTAGAAATATCCAGAGGAACCCCAAACATCATTCTGGAAATCTGCAATGTATAAATGGGACCCATAGGCCTGTGCACATTTGACACACCAGACAACCATCTTCAACTATAACAAATGTTAAATTCTGTCTCTCATTGTATTTTACAATACTTGTATGGAGAAAACTATCTGAACCAAAGGGGATGTGACATGTAGCGGTGGATTTGATGTGGATTGTGGATCAATAAACGCTAACCATTACCCAAGCATATACCACCATAATAAAGCCTTTATATCCTCCCACCCCCAGAGATCCCCGGGACGGGCACTGAAGGTGAACGTATGCTCTGATATCTCTACATAAACTCATTTCTGCAAAAAGCAAACAAATTGAGACTGTGATCAAATAAATGACTGCTACAGATGTCTCGGATTTTATTCCCAAATCCCCTTACAATAATAAAGAAAATCTGAGAACAAAGCTGCAGCACAGAGCAGCTGCAGCAATCTCATTTTACTTTGTAGATTTGTCTTATTACATGGGGATATAATTGATATGACATTCCCTTTGATATAATAAATAAAGACTAAGGCTAAGCTGTATATAGTATATAACTGTGTGATCATTGCGGCTGCTGCTAGGAGAGCATATAACAATACACTGGGTAAGCCCAGCCTAAGAGGAAGAAGCGCCGAACATGGACAGCGCATGTACATGAAAAAGGGGTGTGTGAATAAGGCCTAATGCTTTGCTTGGAGTGGTAAACCAAATCCCTGACACTAACTCCTCAGTCATGGTCAGTCAAGAGCAGTAAAGGTCCTCCAACTCCTTAAAAAGTCACTGACTGAATTCCTAAGAAAGTAAATATGTAACAAACTATGAATCTAATAAATTACACAATATCAATATTATTAACTATATACTGTAATTAAAGGGATTCTATCATTAAAACTGCATTTTTTTCTTGCTGACACATGTGTATAGCCTTAAGACAGACTACTCTTCTTCTATCTTTAGATGTCTTCTCCGCGCCGCCGTTCGGTAGAAATCCCAGTTTTTGTCGGTATGCAAATGAGTTCTGTCCCCAGTGCTGCGAGAGAACTCTCCAGAGACAGCCTCTTCTTCCTCTGGAACATCCTCTCTGCGACATGTTCTTCAGATGGCTTCTTCTGGCTTTAAATGGGATGCATGCGCAGTCTGCTCTGCCATCGGGCAGAGCTGCCTGCGCTTGTCTGCAGCCATCTTCTTGTGGAAGCTTACAAGAGCATACTGTGTAATCGGCCATAAGAAAATGGCTGCAGGCATGGTAGAGCAGACATGCATCCCATTTAAAGCCAGAAGAAGCCAACCCGAAGAACATGTCGCGGAGAGGGTGTTCCAGAGGAAGAAGAGGCCGTCTCTGGAGAGTTCTCTCGCAGCACTGGGGACGCCTCCAGTGCTGCAAGATAATTCATTTGCATACGATGAAAACCGGGATATCTATGGAACAGTGGCAAGGTGAAGACATCTAAAGATAGGAGAACAATAGCCTTTCTTACGGCTATTCCTATGTGTTAGCAAGAAAAAAAATGCAGTGTTAATGACAGAATCCCGTTAAAAACTGGCCCCAACTTGGTCCCCACAGCCCTAGTTGCATGCAGCTTTAATGATGGTATAAAACGCCATGAAATTAGGCCCCACGTTGCAGAAAATCAGCTTTTTTGTTGCAGATTTTGCTGCGGTTTTTTGAGCCAAAGCCAGATGTGGATTTAACAGAAGGGTAAAGTATAAAAATTTCCTTTACGTCTTCCATTCCTTTTCCAGATGCCTCAGTTCTCAGTCATCCTGCTTTACATTGATTCTGTCCTACACTGCTCCTATTCTGACCTACAGTATAATCTGATGAAGGTCTATACCAGGGGTCCTCAAACTACGGCCCGCGGGCGACATGCGGCCCGCCGAGGACATTTATCCAGCCCGCCACATGTGACCCGCGCGCCGTCGCTTGGATCGCTCACTAACAGGCGCAATGACGTCATAGCACGTGCAGTCTGGAGGAGAACTCGCGGCGGCTCTTCATGGGTAAGTATGATAGAGTGCGTGTGTGATTGTGTGTGTTGTACTGAGGAGCATATAATACAGTGGGGTGGGGGTGTACTGAGGAGTATATAATACAGTGGGGGTACTGAGGAGCATATAATATAGTGGGGCAGTACTGAGGCACCGATAATACTGTGTGTGGGGGGCGTATTGTGGAGTAGATAATACTATGGGGGGGGTGTACTGTGGAGCATATTATACTGTGGGGTGGCCTGCTGTGGAGCATATATTACTGTGGGGGGCGCTACTGTGGAGCATATAATCTTAATTTTTATTAAACTATAATTTTGGCCCTCCAGTGTTTTGAGGGACAGTAAACTGGCCCCGTGTTTGAATAGTTTGAGGACCCCTGGTCTATACAGACCAAAACACCATGTTTCTATCTGGATTGAATAAAGTTTGGAGAGTATTCCATGTTTTCTCCCTGACATTACCAGGAAAAAGTCAGGTTTAAAGAAATTTTTGGTTTGCCACTTCAGATGGACACTGTGCTGGATGGACTCTGATGCAGATGTGAACAATGGAGAGGTTTTGCTGACCTGCAGGGGGGGGGGGGGGGGGTCAAAGGAAAAGTTCCTGAGAACGCCTTTAAATGGAAAAAAAAAGTGATGTGTGAGCAAACATAAGGCCATAACCTTTACTGAACTGAGAGAAGAAACTTGTATGATATTGCCTGTCTTGCTGCAAGACCCAGTATGTTGAATTTCATTTACAGCGGAGATGATCCAGTATATAGGTGGTGGCTACATTATAGCCTTGGCATAGAATATGGGACAACTGCAAGGGTTTTCAATAAAAAAAACTTTAGGGGCATGGCTTAACCGTTATGGGGATGGAGGCGTTTTCCGTTATGCAAGAAAGCTGGTTATACCAAATATCTATGCCAGCCACTGACTGGTGTATATTTGAATTCTTGTGCACGGGACCTTAAGGTGCGCCAGAATTACTAAGAAGCTCAAGCCTCTAAATAAGTTCTGTCGGGGCCACACGGTGGCTCAGCGGTTAGCACTGCAGCCTTGCAGCGCTGGAGTCCTGGTGTTCAAATCCCGCCAAGGGCAGAAAACCATCTGCAAGGAGTTTGTATGTTCTCCCTGTGTTTGCATGGATTTCCATCCCAAATTCCAAAAAAGACATACTGATAGGGAAAAATGTACATTGTGAGCTCTATGTGGGGCTCACAATCTACATTTAAAAAATAAATAAATAAATATATAAGTTCTGTCATATGTGTGTCAAGGAGAAAATAGACTATGCTATGACCAAAAGCACCACAGCTACAGGTGTGAACAAGGTGTAAGCAGCAGAGCTTCAAGCGCACACCGTCCTCTGCTTTTAAATATCACCTGCGCCATCATGGCGGAGGAAATACTATTCTCCGCTCAGTTGATAAACAAGCTACAGCACAGATGCACAAGACTTCATCCGAGCCAGATTAAGAGTATTACGAAAACAAATCCTATTACCCCTTCCCCCTTTGCAATCTTCAAGTGGACCAATTGTTTCAGGATTCAATTGTTCTCTATGAAAGCAAGTGACTGTGACGGCCAAATGATGCTGGCCTAGAAGTTACTGAATGGGTTAATAGGATATCCATTTCACAAGTTGGGATATTTTGGGCCTTGTAAATCAGAATAAGAGCTTATTCACATGACTGTGCCATGCCCGCGATCAAAGCACAGGGCACTCCCAAGGGTCACATGTTTTCACAGATTACTTCTTTTTATATCTGAAATGCAGAAAGGGCCTGATCTGAATTTTGTTATTCTTCCACTCTAATATTTCTATTTCCCTGGGGGGAAAGAAGACCGATTATACAATACACTGCAATACTTTAGTATTGCTGTGTACAAAATTTGCAGTTTGCTCCTTCTAAACCCAGCCACATTTAGGACTTCATAAAGCAATTGCATCTTGATAGGCCAGGGTACCAAAGTCTGACGGCTGAGGACCCTTCCCAAGGTTCCTGGATCTCACGACAACAGATTGCCTCCTCCCCTTCCCCCCAATTGGGGGAGTCAGTGGTCACCATTGACCATGGCATCAGAAGAGTTAATCATCTTCCATCATGGACAGTGTGTAACACAGCCAGCACGTATCTTGGGTGATAAAGCTTATTTACAGAGCCCACCATGATTTTTCCTCCACACTTCTATCGTAAAACAGATGCCAGGAATGGGTTAAAAGAGTTTTGCCACTAACACCACTCATGCCCTATCCTGTTGATATAAGAAGTATATACTCTCTAGAGATCTGACGCTGGAAGCCCCAATGTTTACGAGAGTCCTCGAATCCAATGTGCGATAGGATATTGGTGCATGAGCATGTCGGCTGCTTTATTCACTTCTATTGGAAAGTTCTTAATTATTTATACCTGCAAAAATGTTTAACTTTCACAAATGCAAATATGGTTAATCTGGTTAAAGCGTAACAAAACTTTCAGAAACCTTTGACTTTTGTTTAATTAACAGATTTTGGCTCCTATCTGTGAAATCCTGATTTTTTTTTTCTCACTCTTTCCGTTGCTTCTCTATTGAGAGCCGTCCTCAGTGTCTTATTGTGTACTGTATATTGGCTGAGCGATATGAAGGGAAAATGAGGGGAGGGTCACTTGAAACAGTTATATTTTGGACATTATAAAACATAGAACCTTGCTTTTGATGACGTATGAAAGAGGAGATTCTCATCCTTGCTGTTCTATCTCTATTATATTCAGAGATCTCACTGGTTAAAGACACAATTAGGATACTTCTATTGTATGCCACTATATACAGATCCCAATCCTCGCTGTATTTTCAATCAGATAGCATTAGAAATTATACATCCTTGTGTCATGAGAATCTCCTCTTCCATAAGACACCAAAAGCAAGTTTCTAAGTTTTATAACACTGGCGATATAACTGTTTGAATGGACCCTTCACCCTCCACCCTCTTTTTCGCAACAGAGAAGTAAGGGAAATAATAAAGAAAAATGCAGAATTTCACAGAAAGGAGCAAACGTTTGTTAATAAAGTATTTTACAAAACATATCAAATGACAAAAATGCTAACAGAAAAGTAAAAGTTGCCTAAAAGTTCAGTTACGCTAAACAAGGGCAGGTTTTCAATGTCCTTACTGCAGATGTGAAATCTTTGTCACATGCGACGCGTCACTGACTCAAGCAGATTACGTGCAGAAACTGTTGCCTCTATTCCTCACATTTTTTTTTTAATACTGTACGCTGACAATGGGAGTCTAATTAGCATATTGGGTCATGAAACTTACAGCACCAATTGCTCAGGAACGCCTGAGACTATTGAAACAGCATCAGAACCAGTAATAGTGGAATCTATTGATGGATGACAAGAGGTGGAGTTGGTGAAAGGTTCTCTTTATCTCACAGCAGATCTTCTGGACTGGTTACAACTTCCAGCTTTGAGAAATACTATGTTCATCAATCAAAGAGCCATTTAAAGGGGTTGTCCCATCACAAGGATCCTATCTATACTGCTTGTTAATGTGAATGTAAGACTTTTCCTAAAAACATTGCTTCAGCAAAACTGCTTTGTTTGTCCATTATCTTACTTTATTCAATTCATTGTTGACACAGTCCTTGACTTATCTGCTCAAAAGTCAAGTGATGTATCTGCTGCTCTCAGGGGGGAGGGAGGAGGGGCTAAGTGCAGGGAGAGAGCCTGTGTATCTAGCTATTCCTGTGTCTACACCACGTGACCTAGCTTCCTGTTAGCAGATAGGGGAGAGGAGATGCTTTCATTTCTGAACTTGTCTTCTGTTCTCCCAGTTATCAGGCTAGCTAATTCAATTGTGTTCATTATGGCAGAGACAGGCAGTCTCTGTATGTAACACAGAATGGAGTTGCTCCTGCCTGTACTTCATAGTCCAATATTGTGCATATAGTGTTGTTTGAGGACCTTTGATGACATCACAGGCCCTTCAGCCGCCCCATAGGATCACGCTATGCGGTGGGTGGAGCTACATGCTAATTTGGGGGCGCAGCTAAACGGCAGGTTGCATGTGAAACCTCGCCCACCAAATGATGCAAGAGACCAGGAAGAAAGAAGATTTTACAGCAGTGAAGACTGGTGAGTAAGCGACGTGGGAATACCCCTTTAACCCCTTCCACAGTTTGTTGCATCGAGTTCTGGTAGGGAAATCCTGAGATCAGGAAACGTTGATGTAGGTAGAGGTTAGTCAAATCAGACAAACCCTTTAAGCAAACACCAAACAGGTTATCGGGTGAAGGACTTGAACCTGACATAAATGTAGTCTGGAATTTTAAGTATGAAAGAAAAAGGTCATCACACGTTTTAAGAAACTAGCCAGCAGATGGAAGTGAGAATGACAGATCTCATCTACTCCTAGGAACAAAAGGTTAACTAAGCGGATGTCTCCTGATCTTCCACAGGCTCTGGATTTATAAGCCTGTCAAAGATTTTCACAAAGGATTTCATTCTCTGCAACACACAAGCTGAAATTTGTAGATTTGTTGCAGTTTTGCCTTTACCATAGACAAAGCATCTTCACCTACACTAGGCCTGCTTGCTACCTATGAAAGTAAAGGGGCTTTTTGGGGCTCTGAAAACCCATCAATATTAGATCAGTGAAGTCCACGGTGAAATAATGACAAGTTTTTATCCATCTCCGGTGTTACAGATAGTACTTGGGTGTGCTGTGAGGAATACTTTATGAGTACACACAGTGCAGAGCCATGAGTTATTAAGAAGATCCCGCCTTGTAATAATACTGATACATCTCGGGTGGTCTCATGACCCCGAAATGAAATATACTGTACGCCAGCCATATGCCGGTGTGCAGAGCCATGAAGACTGGCGTTCCCCCCACCATTCTTAGTTCTCCCGCTGGCATGAGATGCGCCTGAATTATTAAGAGGTTCCAGCCTTGTAATTCTGGCATATGTCGGGTGGTCTCATGACCCAGAAATGAACTCTATAGCCACCAGGTGCTGTGTGCAGAGGCAAGAAGACTGCCAATTCCTCCATCATTCCTAATTCCCATGCTGGCAAGAGATGCCCCTGAATTATTAAAGTTCTTTCTGGGCCCTATTAACAGGATACGTCAATAGTATGTGATCTGTGGGGTCTGACGCCCAGCAGACCCAAGCGTCAAATACTGGGGCAGTGAACAAGGATGCATGGAGGATGTGCCTATTCAATACTAGGCGTGTCGCTGCAATTCCTTGGAACTACCACTAGGCAGTGGATGGGGCTGCTGCTACCCAGTCACTACAGCAGCTTAGATGCATGGAGGCTTCCATAGCATCTGATCCATGTGGGGTCCAAGTATCAAGAACCCCCCCCCCCCCCATCACATCTATGAGCTCACAAAGCACTTACACAACAGATTAGACAGAATACAGGTATCTAGGTTTATCCACTATGAGGGAGCCTTCACACGGAGTAAACGTGCGTGTATTTCTGCGAAATACACATGTAAAAAATACACGTGTAAAAATAAGACTCCCATTGACTTCAATGATATTTTCTACACATGTAAAAATACACATGTATTTTGCAGAAATACACACGCGTTTACTCTGGGTGAAGGCTCCCTGAAACTTCATACATAGTAGTACAATAATATAGGCATTGGCGTGTACCTCTACTACTGCCATCAACTACTGTGCTCTTCCGGGATTTCTTACACACATTTTACCTTTTATACCTTTTTTTTTTTTAAACCAATAAAAAGTGTAATTCTGTTCCACTGACAAGTTGCATGAAAACAAGTGTGTACAACTATTGCCATATGGCCGCTCCAGATCTCAGAAAGAAATCTCCTCTAGTCACATACAATACATTACACCTCTATGGCTGGAGCCATGCCTGTATGTATGGTGAAGGTTCCCGTTACCTGGAATCAGTGGGGACACTTCTGCCGCTGACACCATGATGCAAGTTTATTTATGGAGTCACAAGTTCCACTCATTACAGCATACGCTCATTAAAACATGAAAATAACCCCGGCTTCAGGCTTTCCAACACCTGCAACCTGCCGCTACCACCCGTATCGCTCTTATTAGAGCTAAACAGATGACATAAACATGCACAAATAGTACTGAGCAAAAGTTTTAGACAAGCGAGGAAAAAAAAAATACTAGAAGAATGCTTTCAAAATAGATACGTTAACCATTTATGTTTGTCAATTAACAACATTAAGTGAATTAATAAAAAATAAAACTGAAATCATCACCAATCTTTGATGTCACTGCCATTTGGTGGAGGCGTCCTGGAAGGGATGATATGGCCCCCCCCCCCCAGAGCCAGTCTATCTAAGGCCGGGTTCACACGGGGTTTTTTGGTCCAGAATCTTAGGTGGAGGCCGCTGCAGGTTCCGGTCCAAAATACGGGTAGCTGCGACTGGATGCCAGTGCAGTATACCAGAATCCAGTCGTGCAATGAATGGGCCTAGTCAGGAGGGAGTGTCTTCAGGCGGATGTCACGAGGCGACTCCGCCTGAAGAATGAGCATGTCCGTTCTTTTTTCCGGGAGCCGGAATAAACCGCTCCCGGAAAAAAAGAACTGACTGGATCCCACTGGTTTCAATGGGAGCCGTCTTTTTGGTCAGGATTTTGAGGCCATATCCGCCTCAAAATACCCCGTGTGAACTCAGCCTTAGAATACATGAAGAGACAGAAGCATTTGAGCAAGCCTATATCTATGTCTATAACCAGCCGCAATAGTAATGTATAGAATCTCCCATAAAATAGTGAAAAAAAAAAAAAAGCTTTAAAAAAGATATAATACAAAAATAAAATAAATAAAAGTTCTAAATCACTCCTTTATACATATACAAGTAGAAAATGACTGTGACACACATACACATTAGGTATCCCTGTGTCTGACAGTGCCCGGTCTACTGAATATAGGGGATCTGCAGTGCTCCTGTTCCGTCGGGAAGGGGTTAATAGGAGCACTGCAGATACCCTATATACAGCCAGGCTGAATTCCAAGTGGGGGAAAAAAACTCAGTCCTCAAGCTCAGGGAAGGGGCAGACAGACAACCAAAACACCCCCTCCCCTTCCTCATCACCCAGCACCTACTGCACCCAAAAACTCCGGCCATTTTAATTTTTGAAATTTTCCAGTAGCTGCTGCATTTCCTCCCTCGGCTTATACTCGAGTCAATAAGTTTTCCTAGTTCTTTGTGGTAAAATTAGGGGCCTCGGCTTATATTCGGGTCAGCTTATACTCGAGTATATACGGTATTCACACAACCATTTAATGGTCCTTGTGACTGATCTGTAAACACATAGAACGTTCCATTTACTGGATGGAACGTATGAGAGATCTGTGGAGATGACTTACCCTCGGGCGTACACTCGGCCGCTTTTAGTGGTGACACTCTGTTATTTTGATCGATTGCCAATGGATACAACTATGATAAAAAAATTTAAAAAAAACTTTGAAACTTTCGATGGCAACCCAGCCATGATTTCCTTTGGCCAGGTTATCTTCTCAGACATGTTGAGTCTCTGCCCGATCACCTGTCCACAATAAGGAAGTCATGGCTGGTTTCTGACAAGTGCCACAATGTAGAAAGTTTTTGCATTCATGGTCGCATCCACTGGCAATGCAGAATATCGCCGTTAAAATGATTAGAGTAAACCTATAAAACTCTGCAAAATATTGAATCATTTGTAATTGCAAAAATATTTAAATCCTAATTTTCTGCGAACATAAATATGGTTATGTAATTAAATCGCTTACTTTTGCTAATTGACAAAACACTTCTATTGTTAAAAGCAATCTAATATTACAGAATTGTTCCACAGTACTACATGTAAGATAATGGTGCTAAATGTGAGGGTCATTTTTTATTTGCTGGATCATAAAGGTTTACATGTAATCTGCTACCAACAGGGTCATTAAACCTTCCCATGTAATCACCTCTAGAACCTGAAGATGGTACAACTAGAGATGAGCGAGTAGTATTCGATCGAATACTACTATTCGATCGAATACTCGTATCGGTCGAATACCACACGGGAAAAACCTTCTCGTGCTCCTCATCCTGGTACTTCTGGAACTTGGAGGATCCAAGGTGTCGAACTTTGGTTTCCATGCAAACCGGAACAACATTCCCGTTTTTTCCCATAGACTATAACAGGATTCGATATTCGAACTAATACTACTCGCTCATCTCTAGGTACAACCCATTAATGACAGTATGAGGGGTCAGTAAGGCTGGCAGGTGCCACTTTAGTCTGAAAATAAGACCGAGTCTTAGATTATTTTTTGCTCCGAAAGATAGGTTAGGGCTTATTTTCCGGGGATTTATTTTTCCACGTACAACAATCCACTCACCAGACCCCCTTACATACAAAACAATTTAGAGTTGGCAAGTGCCAATGGTGGATGGGCTCTTATGCACAGATCTGTAACACTCCTGTCTCAGGCCCCTTGCCATTGGAACAGCGTTCCACTGCAGCCAAGTATAGCAGTTGTGATAATGTACCTTCTTGAAATCACCATTCAGCACGCATTTTCAAGTTTTGATATAAAACTTAGCCTTTATTTCAAGTATAGCAGTTGTCTCGCCCTGGTTACCCGGAAGCAGCCGCAGCGTAATCATGCCAGCGGGACTACCCGATCTGTGTGGGAGAAACCAGCAATACCGGTAGTCACCCCTTATTATCTTGTGTAGAGGGATCCCTTAAACTCAAGGTGTGATTCTCTTGGGGGTGCAATTCTTTTTGGAGTGTCTGCTTTCCTTGAAAAAGGGTCTACTGTATCTGATATATTTTATTTACATGTATAGCTGTCTGCACTTTTTTTTTTTTTTTTTTTTATAATAAACTGAAGCTAGAGCTTATATCTCAAGCTTACCCAAAAAATCCTGAAAAATCATGCTAGGGCTGAGAAATATTGTATATGTAATACGATAACTCTCCATACCGGGGCTGTGGAGCCGATAACCGTCCACTTCTCTGTTTTTTTCACAATCCAAAAATGACGGCCTTTGTAAAAGACAAATTCAGAAAAATTCTCGTTTATGTGTTGTAATTGGTAATCCCCCACCAATTCAGCCGTGCTCCATACAAATATTAAGGCAAGGGGATGGGGTTGATAGCTCTTCTATTTAGCCATCGATGCTCATCATGAATAATATCCATGACAATTAAGACCGGCCTCAATCGATTCCCCCATTGGCATGAGATGCCCCAGAATTATTAATAGGCTTTGGCCTCCTCTTGTTCATCATGGGAGGTTAGGGTGCCAGGACGGACTCTACGCCAGCCTTCATATCCAGCCAACTTCACTTACTTTCTTATAAAGTGGCGAGTGGGGCGCAGAAACATCAAAATGTCACATTTTTGGTAGAAATTATAGTCATGTGTCAAAGAAGTGCCACTTGTACGCCAGTTTTCTATCATGAACAGAAAACTACATCCACACTACTCACCAGCCACAGTCAAGACCTGCTAAGACAGACGCCAACCATGTATGTAAAGGTGAATCACCAATCTGAATAGGCACCAAACATTGGCACATTTTTCTTGCACTTGTATTAAAGAGAAGGAAATAGAAGGTATTTGTGCAGATCCTTCTAACCGCCTCATAATTCACTCCCAGGAATCCTTGATGCCGTACAAGCAGCTGAACCAGCTCAGTCTGTACATACAAAGACTTCTACTATACACAGACCCACATAGACACCGAAGACACAAGAACGCCATTGTTATAGAAAGATAACTTCTCCCCTGTGAGTTAGGAAGGTTAACAAAATAATGCCCTAAACAAGGACCTGACTTGTACCGTCATAGAAGATACCAGTCATGGTAAAAGAGTGAGGACGGACAACTGATCAACAGCAATGATGCCAATAATATTAGTAAAGATTAGTGCTAATGCCTTTCATTCATGGCCTATTCCTTCTCAATGATCTCAGTCGGAATTGGGAAATGCTCCATTTCCCCAATTTGATCACTTGTTGCCAGATTCCTTTACACACTGCACTCGATCACTTAATATCAATCTGTGTTATGCTTATTTTTTCTAGGGGAAACCTCCCAAAACTGAGGCTCCTGACGCAGTGAAGAAGAGGAGGCTGTCTTCACATGAAGGAGCATGTAACAGCAGCAGGAGGCAGAGTACTGGGGATGACGGTGCTGTGCTCCAAGTACTCGGGGAACACACCTTGTGCTCCGAGCACAGAATTTGCATGTAAGAATAAAGTGTTTTATTCAAAAATGGAATTGAAGAACAGATGAAGAAACGTATAAACTCCCTAAGGATAGATCATCAGTATCAGATTGTTAGAAGTCCAACACCAAAACTCCACCAAGCTAATACATAGAGAATGAAGCAGGATGCAGACAGCTCTGTTCCCTGTGTAGTGGCCAGAGCTGGTACTGCAGATCAGCTTCTAATATCTGAATGGGCGCTAAGCTGCAGTGACTCAGCCACTGCACAGAGAACAAAGCTGTCTGCTTCCCGCTCCACTGTCTGTGGATCAGCTGCTAAGAGCAACTGATCGATGGGGGTGCCTGGTGTCATACCCCCACAGATCTGATTTTAGTGACCTATATATTGGATAAGTCATCAATATTTTAATCCTGGAAACCCCCTTTAATGCATAATACGTTTGCAATGGTTTCAGGAGCACATGGATTAGGTTATTTGGCTACATTATTGTCTGGAGAAAAAAATTGCAACTGCAGAAGAGACAATATCTGCAGTGATTCATATACGCTGAGTGTTTTCTCATCCTTGGTAATATGAAAATGGAAGAATTGGCAAGGACTGCTGCAAGTCGGCTCGGTCAAATGCTGACTTCAAACTTTGTTCTTCTCAATGCTAAATGCCAAGCACTACTATACTAAGCATCAATACTAGTCACATCAGTTTCTTTACTGGTACTGTGTTCCCAAAACAGGGAAAGCCATAGTAAAAACATGGGTATATGGGTATCATAGTAAAAACATGGGTCACTACATTTTACCCCTATCCCGCATATACACAGTACAAACTGATCAGTGACAACTCTAGCGTAAAGCATGGAGGACGAACATAGTAATAGACCAAGTCTGCAAGAAGAGAAGTAGTAGATAACAGACTGCCTAAGACTTCCAATAGACAAGGCCTTGATTTCTCAAGTACAGTTGGGCCAAAAAGAAGCAATCCTAGCATTAATGCACTATCCAAGAGGAACCGCAATGTGACTTCTACTAAAGCTTCAAGATCTTCAGTCCAATAATAAAGAGCATGACTGTGTCTAAAGTGCGCGCTTTGTACTAGTCCTGTGACAGAGTCAGGAGACAAATGGTCTCATCCACAGAGAATCTACTAGGCAGAGATATGCAAAGGCCTGAATGGTAATAAGATTACATGGTAGTCCCCAATCTATATTAATGACATAATGAAGACTGTTAACCTTTCACAATAAAGTGCTTTTCAATCCCAACTTATGGGAAGATCAATAGCTATTTCGTTGAAGAAAAATCAGGCCTGCTGTTTTCTTAAATAGCAATGCTCATGGTAGGAAGAGCTGCAGGGTATGCTGGTGTCATATATTACTAATATACAGGGAGTCCGGGACGGGAAATCTGTCCAAGGTATGGACCAAATTTTGTGGTCCTCTGTGTATATAGGGCCCAAAGGCCCACTGCAACCATTTTTATTGCTTCCATGTATTCCCACTGCCAACTGGTCCAACAAATGCAGCCCATACAAAGACCATGTTCTGCAGCCTGGAGAGCTTTATGAACCCAGCCTTAGAGGGGAGAACAAGGACTCAGACTACACAAGATTAAACCTGTAGTCTGTTACCATGGAGACATGTAGGACTACGCAGGAACTGTAGACACAAAACGGAAGGAAACTTCAAGACCACCCGGAGGAAAAAAAAAAAAAATGATGTATCATAGACCCGAGGGCAATACAATGGAAGAGAGAGGAGGGCAAATATTGACTGCATTTCCCATTGATACATTCACATGATACTTTCCCTTGTACTCCTGCTGATATATTACGGAACGCATTACTGGAAATACCCGCCGTATACTTCTATTATCTCAGCCGCTCTATTATAAGTGGGGCGATTCCTACTAGGGAAGAACATGTGCAGGGACATAAAACTCCCCTTACGTGACCCCCGATGGAGTAAACAGACTGAAAGCCTTCATTTCATCAGCAGCCATCAGCACCACGCCACGCACTGCACAGATAGGACGGCGGCGCCAGTAAATTATACCTACATTCAATTCATGACGCTGAGAGAATTTTATTTCCCTATGCTTACTCTGCCTTATCAAACAAATCAGTCCATTGCTCTCAGACCTCTGAGCATATGTTAGAAGTGTATACAGTATATCAAAAACAATCTAAAATAGAGGTATAAAAAATCACAAGCTAATGGAGTCGACTTGGGAATTCCACGCCAAACCCATCTCGTTTCAGAATGACGACTGAAAATGATCAATAGTGTTCCAGGGCAATGAACACACTGCACAAATGTGGCCGGGGTCCAAGTAACCTTGCGAGGTTTTCTTTTCACTTTGTGGCTTCATTTATCAGAGGCTGCTGTGCCGTCATCTCCCACCACAAACGGCTGAAATCTAAACCTTTCTGGAAAGCCTGCAAGGTGTAGACGGTTGATAACATTGCACCGAGCTCTTGTAACAAATACAAGGAACTAGATCACAATACTTCTAATATGCAGCTATGTACACATACAGGTTCTTATGCTGTAATCACTGAAGGAAGACGGGTCTGCTGAAGCGCCACTAGCTAAACACACACATATATAGAACAAGTGAGTAACGCTAGATTCACACTAGCTCTTGCTCTCCATTGTTCGAGTTCATTTGGGAACCAGAACAGCAGAGAGGCGGACCGATCAAAAAAAAAAGAGGTTACACATGGAGCCCGGCAATCTATAATGGGGTCAGTCAGACGTCCGTTGATTTTAAACTGAAAGCGGCAGAGGAAAAGTATTTTCGACGGAGACTGATCCAAATGTGAACCTAACCTAAGGGTTCATTCAGACAATCAGGTTAGGTGCAGTTAAAACTGCGTAGGCAAAAATGGATACAATCTTGAAGTGGTGGCGCAGTCTGAAACACTTAATACTTTTCATATGTCTAGACAAAAGTCACCTGCCCAGAGAAGCACACCTCAGCTTCAGTCTGCATTCATGGTGTAGCTAGGACGTACATTGCTGGTGTTGATGTTGGTAGCACCAGAGAGGAGTCCGACGCAACTAATCGGACTCCTCTTTAGGCAAATATAAAGGTTTGATTTTGTCTTTTTAATGTGGGCATGGACAGAGTTTCAATAAAGCTACCTGGGACATCAAACCCCTCACGTGTTTATGGGGTCTAGTGTTCCAAATTGACCTGAGCATATCCCTTTAATAGATAATACAACAATCATCTCACATTACATATTAGGGCTCGTTCACATCTGCGCCCAGGACTCCGTTCTGCAGGTTTCCGTTTCCTGCACAAAACAAGGCAGGAGACGGAGACCTGCAGGCATGTTTCAATCCCATTCATTTGAATGGGCTTGAAAAGTCTCCGGCTGTGAGCGCCGGTGAGCGTTTTTTTATGCGCTCCGTGGCAAAACAGTTTTGTTTTTTTTTTAACCGGACACAGAGTCGGACATGCAGTACTCTGTGTCCGGTTTAAAAAAAAAAAAAAAAAAAACGGTTTCGCCATGGAACGCATAAATCGCTCACGTCTTCTGCATGTAGACAGAAACCTGAAAACGGAGTTCAGGCGCTGGTGTGAACCCAGCGTCATGGACACTAATCCTGTCGGTACCACGGGTGTAATGACCTGAAATTACAGCACCTTAGAGCCCTATGATGCAACTAGTTTATGTTGTTAGACTTGCATCTGGGATGTTTTTTCTGGCCATAATGCGGATTATATATTACAGACACGTTACAGAGCTGAATGCATCCTTAGGTAGAACAATCTGCAGCTATGGAGAGGTAATCTAGGAATATCTTCATACTTCGCTACATGGGCAAAGAATAAGCAATAAATATTTGAGCAGTGGATGGGATCCTTCAGGAATTGGGCTGAATACATGCTGTGCACAATTGATAAAAGTGCCTGCTGTCTCTATATACTGGTAACCCCAACCTTGCACATAGAGAAATCCTCATAGAGACAACTAAAGTGTAGCTAAACTGTGAAGAGAATATGAAGGCAAACCTTGTTCAGCAGCTACTGCAGCTCTCTGGAAATACAGCATCATGGTAATACTCAATGTATGCCATGGGAGGATCTACAAACATGCCATCCTGCCTTACACAAACTCATTTATTGAACTTTCCAGCTGTGGTTACTCTTACAGTCGCCTAAGCAGTCGGCACGTCACAAGGAACCAGTCAGGCAGCTCATTCACACATGACTGCAGGCGGTGGAATACACCGAGCAATAAACCCAAGAGCAGTTGACATTTCTAAATGCATCCATCAGCATATGTTATGACAGGATCATGTACAAGGCTGCTGTATCTAGTAACCAGACACAATGCAGGTGACAGAAAGTGCTGTTACCATGTTATTACATGACGTGTACAGTGACAACAGAGCACTGGAACAAAGGCTGTGCACATAGCTACCACAGACTAGGACACGTCCACCTGAACCCCTCCAAGATACACTAGCGGGGTACCTAGACACAACAGGACAGTACAAGAATAACACACCAACTTCATGTTAATAGGGATTACCCACAAACTAGACGTATCTGAAGGAGAGAAGATTAGAGAGGACCTTTCACCTCCTCCAAGTCCAGTAGTAGTAGCAGCAGCATGCTACTACAAATGTACCCGCACCATTTTTTATCAATGGCAGTTCGCAAGCGCCGGAGGAAGACGGGACCCGAGGACATCGCTGGAAGAGAAGGCGTGACTGAAGATGACGTCAGACCCTGAATGCCCGCCCACCGTGCACGATAGGCCTTTTTAAAGGTTATTCACGCGTATGTGGGGCTCTATCAGCATAATTTTGCTGACAGAGTCCCTTTGATAGGCACTGTTCCAATGATTCTCACACAGTTACAATTTTCTCTCTAGCCCCCACAATTCCCAAGCTATTAATGCTGTTAGTTTTGGTGCCTGATATGCTATTTAGGCTCTGTACTGTCAGGAGGTTGATGTCAGGCTGGAGCAGACAAAGGGGTATGATTCTGAGCTCGGGCTGCCTCTGATTGGAGCTCTGAATCACACCCCCTATCTGACACCGCCCTTCTGACATTACAGAGCTTAAAGAGGACCTTTCATGGGTTTGAGCACAGGCAGTTTTATATACCGCTGGAAAGCCGACAGTGCACTGAATTCAGCGCACTGTTGGCTTTCACAATCTTTGCCCCGGGTGAAGAGCTATCTGTCCCGGTACCATAGCTCTTCACAGTCAGAAGGACGTTCCTGACAGTCTGTCAGGAACGTCCTTCTTCACAGCAGCGCCTATCGCTCTGCACAGTGTGAGCGGGAAGGAAAGCCTCCTCCCTCTGCTCACAGTGCTCGTCCATAGACAAGAACTATCAGGAGGGGAGGGGGCGTTCCTCCCGCTCTCACAGTACAGCGCTATAGGCGCTGCTGTGAAGAAGGACGTTCCTGAGAGACTGTCAGGAACGTCCTTCTGATTGTGAAGAGCTACGGTACAGGTACCGATACCTCTTTACCCGGGGCACAGATTGTGAATGCCGACAGTGCGCTGTATTCAGCGCACTGTCGGCTTTCCAGCGGTATATAAAACTGCCTGTGCCCGATGAAATGCGTTCAGCATGAAACGGTCGCCGCTTTTGTAATGATACCATCCTCTTCTCACTGTATCTATCTTTTAGAAGATTTTCAATAAAGGAGTTCTGCTTTTATAGATGTCTGCTCGGGTGAGTGCCCTGGTTTTTTCTATTTTTTTGGATAAAACTGCCTGTGCCCAAACCCATGAAAGGTCCTCTTTAAACGGCATATCCCACATTAAAATTAACTGCACTTGTTGTCCGGAATGGCGGGGGCTAGAGACAAAATTCCAACTTTGCCGGAATCAGTGGAACAGTGCCTACTAACAGATGCTAGGAACTAGGATAGGTGGAGGTGGTGAAAGGTCCTCTTTTCGTGCAAAATTGCCCACTCTTACTACCCACCAATCACAAGAACGTAGAAGGGGTTCTAGAATCCCCTCTACTTGAGTGGAGCAATGATCATGTACGCGAGATGCCACTCCCCTCAACTATATGGGAACACCAAAATTAGTCGGGTAAGGTACTGAGCTATGTTTAGCAGTTCTACGGAGCCAACTGGAGCTGTGGAATACACTTATGGATAAGAAATAAGTCTTGTTCATGGGAAAGTCCTGTATTCAGATCTCTAGACGTATAACATACATATCCGTAGTATCAAACAGACCCTAAACACAGCACTAGGTTTTTAAAATCACAGTTCTGAGTAACCATCTATCTAGGGTATTAGTACAAGTATTCAGGGCCGTCTGGGTCCATAGAAGAACAGACATTTAGCTGAGTTAACCATTAATGGCTGTAAATTAATGACATCTATAGAGACGACTACATGAACACCGACAGCTTCAAATTTACACTCTACTGCACCTGCCATGTACGACAGAATTTGTGAGAACAGACCAATATCACAAGATGCTGTACAACCCCTCAAAATAACAATAGCAGGAGCAAAGTCATGTACAAATGACAGAAATCATACCGAATCAAGCAAATAACATAATACTACAAGAAAATAATTACTAGTGGAATTTGTAGTATACAATGGGAGGATTTTCCAATGCATAACCCTACTATATAGTCACTATACAAGCGTACAGGGAAAAAACACCACACAAACCATGTCGTGGCAGCCATTTTTGTGACTGGATAGCGCTATATGGCTATATTCTTCCAGGTTTTAGATGGAACTTTCAACTGGAACTTCCTTCCAGAACCAGCATGACACTTGTCTATAGTAGGCGGTATCTAGTACTGCAGATTAGCTAGGTTTTATACACTTCTGCTGTAGCCAAAGTGTGACAACTGGGATCTGAACGTCAATGTAAGCAGAATAGTAAGGGTAAGTTCACACGGGGGTTTTTTGGACCGGAACCTGAGTGTCTTCAGGCGGATGTCACAAGGCGAATCCACCTTAAAGGGATTCTACCATTAAAACATTTTTTTTTTTGTGTATAAGACTTCGGAATAGCCTTTAGAAAGGCTATTCGTCTCTTACCTTTAGACGTGGTCTCCACCGCGCCGTTCCTTAGAAATACCGGTTTTTACCGGTATGCAAATGAATTCTCCTGCACCGATGGGGGCGGGCCCCAGTGCTCAAACAGTGATGAGGGCGCCCCTACCACTGCCAGAGAAGTGTCTCCAAGCGCCGCCTCCTTCTTCGTCCGCCGCGTCATCTTCAATCTCTTCCGGCGCAAGCTCGTAACTTCTAGCAGAGCAGACTGCGCAGGCTCACAGGTCACGGTAAAATAGCCGCTTGCAAAGTATTGTTAGCGGCCATTTTCCCATGGCCTGCGCGCCTGCAATGCTCTGCTAGAAGTTACGAGCCTGCGCCGGAAGAAGACATTGAACATGACGCGGCGGACGAAGAAGGAGGCAGCGCTTGGAGACACTTCTCTGGCAGCAGTGGGGACGACCTCATCGCTGTTTGAGCGCTGGGGCCCGCCCCCATCGCTGCGAGAGAACTCATTTGCATACCGGTAAAAACCAGTATTTCTGAGGAAGTTTTAATGGAAGAATCCCTTTAAAGAATGAGCATTTTACTTCTTTTTCCAGGAGCCAGCACCCAGAAAAAAGAACTGACCAGCTCTCATTGATTTCAATGGGAGTTGTCTTTTTGGTCAGGATTTTGAGGCACAGACGGCCTCAAAATCCTGACCAAAAAAACCCCGTCTGAACTTACCTTAAGATGTCATCTCTATTTGCAGAAGCCCCTGTGCATGCTGGTACAACTGGGATGTGAATTTTACATTTTCTACAAAAAGTGCTGAATATTTAAGTCACGTAACGTAAAGGCAGAGACGTCTTATCAGATGTCTGAGAGTTTTCCTGCAATATTTTTTTTTAACCTGAATAGCTACATAATTAAATCTGCAATGCTAAAAATCCTCCTTATGGACAACCTGCTAAATAATGTATCCACGGTGCCGAAACATGAAAAAAAAAGGTAAAAACTGACATCTCACCTTTTCAGTTTATACTATCAAGCCTTCTGGGAGGTCACAGCATCTGGAGAGACATGAGAGAGATACAACACATTTACTTTATTAGAAAACTGAAAGTGCACGTCCGCTATAGATCCAGGACTAATGACTTATTTGATAGTCACACAATGGAGGTACATCAAGCACCCATCCTAATGTTGTGAGCTTTGGCAGCAGATGTGCTAGAATTATAAGGAGTCCTCAGCCTTGATAATTCTGATGCATCACAAGAAGTCCCGGGCACTAGAATTGAAATGTACGCCAACCGGGCACTGCCACAGAGTTTAGGTATGGCGAATGATAGTAAATATTCTGGGCTGAGGTAGGTAAAGTGTAAGTACCTTTCAAATCCTATCCCGGCATTGGCTCCAAAAATACAGCAAAATTTACACACAAAAAAGGGAACAAGAAATGTTTGAATTTAGCCTTAAAGGGGGTCTCCAATAATGAAATGGTCATTAACTTTTCAGACAAATTGGTCTTATTTCATAGAGTATGTGATTCTGGAACAAAATGTAATGCCCTTTAATTAAAAATGTTGCCACTTTCTTCCTGAAAGACCTCTCTAAAGTTCCCGCTACTAGGTGTCTCTCTTCTAGCTAATTTGTCGTTCACTTCCTGTTACTAGGGAAGTCCAGTCCATAGAAAATCCTTTCCATAGGTTCCATTACAAAGCCAGATGGTGGGAGGAGGGGGACAGATCTTTTCACACAATGACTAGAGAGGAGAAGGGCTGTTCATAGCACGTCTGCAAACGTCTTTCTCTGTGCAAAGGAATGAACACTCTGCACATCTCACAGCTTACAATGTAAGAAAAATCTAAGTACTTGTATTTACTTCTGGCTTCTGATTACAAATGACAACAAGCAGCTTTTCCGACTGTTCTCATAGATTGCTCTTTTCATGTGCCAGGAATAATTTTAGCTGCGTGCCTTCATGTTTTTGCAGTTCAGGGTTCCTGGATCTCCTATATTACACTCACTTAGGCTTTTCTTGGGCTCTTTGCTATGCCATTTCTGTAGCTCTCATTCACCTCTATGGGAGTTATGGAAACAACATGGTGATGCCCTGCTTGCCAGTTTCCATAAGCCCCAACCACCAGGTCACTTGCCATTTGCAGAAGTGGGAAGAACACTTTAAATCCTGCCAAAGCCATTTTTTTGCTTTTAACTTCGTCTTCCAAAAGCCAAAACTAGCGCTCCTATTCCTCCCACGTCTGCAGACTGAAGTTGGGCAGTCAGTAAGTGGAAAATGACATCACTCGCCTGTGCCCACCGCTTCCATAGAAGAGACTGTGCTGATGCTTTAGGACGGCCTCTGGTCCCATGAATACAGCTACTCACTCCCTGACATTTTATAAATAGCCCTCTGGCTACGGTGTCACTGTATAGCAAGCGGCATTCAAGCTGT
This sequence comes from Leptodactylus fuscus, assembly GCF_031893055.1. Classification (NCBI taxonomy): domain Eukaryota; kingdom Metazoa; phylum Chordata; class Amphibia; order Anura; family Leptodactylidae; genus Leptodactylus; species Leptodactylus fuscus. The sequence continues at coordinate 30,889,312 of NC_134272.1, forward strand.
ACAGTATACACTCAAGCTATTCACTGAATACAGTAAAGTCAGTCCAAGAAGCTAAAAGTGGAGCTGCCAAAAAGGAACACAAACAGAATAGTCTGTAAGCAGAAATTACAGAAACAATCTGTCAAATACTCAGCATAATACGGTCTAATGACTTCTACACAAAGCCTCCGTACAATGGGAATCTCAGCGCCAATCTCCTACTTAAAGCTGTCACATGGCAGAGGTAGCGCTCATTGTCAGACTGGGGTGTCTCCAAATACATGGCAAGTAATAACACTATAAATCTCACAGTAGGGACACGGGCATAGGGATTTATGGAGTAACACTCAGCTGGAAAATGCAGTTTAACCTGCAGGCAGCATGTTAGAGCAGGAGGAGCGAGGAGCCTGATATATAGGGGAAAAGGTTATCAGTTATCTATTGGAATCTCTGTTCCTTTTATGTAAAGAAATCAAGAGACTGACAGCAAAAACTGCATACACAGATAGCTGCCAGTCACTGATAGGACGCCTCACATAGGAATAAAATACAAGTTACCCACAAACCTATACAATATTCTGCTCAGCTCCTCCTGCTCTATAACATGCTGTCTGCAGATCACACTGAACTTTCCCTTTAAGTAATGGCGGAACAGAACCACAAGAACTGTTCTAGTGGTAAATCCGGGCCCAGCTGAGAGTTCTCTGACAGATTGTCATAAAACCAATCAATAACTGTAACATGTATTCAATCACTCCTAACAGGGATAACAGCACAACACACAGTTATAATGGCCGACTGTCCAGATTGGTTTCTTCATGGAGAAAACAAGGATTGGCTGAAACAGACAAATCCTGAAACCCAACAAATCCCCCCATAAGAGGAATCAGGGACTACGAAGCTTCTGTCCTGCAGGCTGCATGTTATACAGCTAGAGGAGCCGAGAAGAAGCAGAGAGTAGAGGGAAGAGTATGGAGGATTCACTATACCTTGTCATTTAGTGATCTAATACTGTGCTCAGGAGTCCAGTGGGCGGAGCTAACAGTGATTGACAGCTATCTTTGTATGTAAAGACACAGATCACTGCTAGGACTGTCCACTGCACCCCTGAGCACTGGGGGTTATATGAATGAATGAATGAATGACAAGTTATAGGATTGTGCTCAGCTCTGCTGCAGATCAGACATGGGGCTCAATGTGACAGGGTCAGACAAGACCAAGTGTCCTAATAAAACCCAGCACTGTGCTGATCAGACATACCAAAGCGACCAGTGCACAATGCCGTGTATACAGGGACCTGGCAGAGGCACAATCATGACCAGCCTCCCATTACCGCATGGTATGAACTGTTCCAATGCCTCGGGTGTCTTCTGCCCTAGTCCTCATACCGATGGCGGCTCATCACTGCATGTCATGTAAGTGTGCTGGCCACAGAACCGTGCTGCAGAGAACCCCCTCCCATCACTGACAAGAAGGGGGACCCCCTCCCATAGACTAGCAATGTGACACTGGCGACGTTACAGAGCGCCAATCTCCGGTTACCTCCTCACTCCGCCTCCTCCTCTCCCGGAGCCCCGGTCATGTCTCCCCTCCAGTTCTTCTTCCTGACAAGCCGCAGCAAAGCACCAACGCCACCTGCCATAGGACAACTCGGCTTCACAAGCAAGCGCCGCCCTGATTGGTGTGCTGGCTGGTGCACACGTCATCGGGGAAAAATGGAACAGCTGTTTGCGTTCCAAGCCTCGCTCTGGGGCCAGGCCCGCTGATTGGATGGCTATTCTGGTAGACGTCATTCTTTTCGTATAGTGTTTTTTTCTTCAATAACTTTATTGATTGCATTACTAGGTAAGGTTTTTACAAGGTTACTAGAGTGACATCCGCCCTTCAGTGCAGCTTATTTCCGGTTCCTGTCTACTGGAAAATCTCCTCTAAAATAGTGAGTTTTTGCAGGTAAGGTTATTATTCAGTACGTGACCTCCTTCCTGTATACCTGCCCGATAATTGATGCACATGTATATACTCCTCCATTATAGGCCTTATATAGAGAGGGAGACAATGGAGAAATATAATGTGCAAGTGTGATGTGTCCCCCTGACAGCTGAGGCATCACATTCACATGTCTGCAGAGGCCTCAGCTGTATATCAGTATTCCTGTGTGGTGTATACAGACAGGGCACTAACACATGCCAGTATATAGAGGCTCGCTACTATAGCCTGTGGTTACTATTACATCAAATGCTTTATGTTGTAGGGGGGAAATCGTAAGGGTTTGTTCACACTCTGTTTTTGTGCACTGATTTATTTTATTTTTTTTCTACACGTCAGTGTCAGAATCGGTGCGAAAAACACTGACTGCTTTCTCCCGTTTTTTTTTGCTATTCATTGAAAAGAATTCTTGCGTCAAAGAGTTAACACGTAACTCTCTCATTTTTAATTTTTTTTTTTTTTTTTGGTATTGTGTCGGGGTGAAGTTTTTTTTATAATATAATTTATTACCCTGTCAAAATTCCTTCTTATTATAAACTATACCGTCACATTCTCCTTTGCAAGCCTATAACTGAGTTGTTACTAGGGAAAGTCTGTACATAGTTATATTATAAATTTACAGAACTGAAGAATTTTCCAAAGGGGGATGATCCCTTCAGATAGCTGTATCTTTGGTTTTATACCGCCTAGAAAAATGGTCCTGGTTTCATAAGAAAGCTTTCAGCTTTTATATGATGCCAAGATTTAACAGAACCTAAGATGCCATTAAAAACTATGTAGGGAATTTCAGCTTAACATGCAGTAGTTTGTTCATTCTGCATATACAGTGATATCACATTCCAACTGTTTTTGTGAAAGGTTTGCTTTATAGGGGATGCCAAGGTATTGAAACAAACCATGTGTAGGCCCGGTGATATAAATAAAATACTCAGTTGTCCGCCTTGTGATTACTGATCGCAAACAGTGGCCTCAGCGGTCGCTAGTAAGGAGTGGCGTTGTATGTGAGTGACATCACCATCTTCAGCAGCCACTAATTAGTCTCAGTGGTCGTGTGAGGCACAGGAATTCCAACACAAGGTCTGAACGGGCACTGGTGGCAGAGACGATGGAATGCTGGAGGCATGTGAGTGGTTTTTTTTTTTGTTTTTGTTTTTTATAATATTTATATAACTCCTCCCCCTTCCTCCAAATCGGTTGCTGCAGGTCCTTGTTAACCCCTTTAAGTGTATTGGCCATTATACTGGAAAGGTTGTGAAAAAGATAAGTATGTTTCCCTGTTTGGATCAAAAGGTTAGGTTCACACTACCACTATTTAATGTCTGTTGCTCTCATCCATCACAGGATAAGAGTAAAGAACATTAAATAACAGATGCAGATGGATCCCCCCTCTGTTGGAAGTCTGTCTGTGTTCACCACATTGTGAGGGAAGGAGACGTCATGCATGCAGGACTATTTCTTTTGTAACAAAGGTTAACAAAAAAGACGGAAGAAAGCAACTCTCACTTCCCATTCACTTCAATGGGAGCGCTCGTAGAGAAAAAAGCAGCCCATTCATTTTAATGGGGAGAGCTGGTATGCCGGCTCCCATTGAATTGAATGGGATCTGCTTTATACGCGCTGATTCTGAACGTGTTTTAACGTTCAGAATCAGTCACCGTATCCGTAGTGTGAATGCACCCTGGGAGGAAAACGGACTCCCCAGAGAAACCCCATACAAACACGGGGAAATCATGCAAAATCTTTGCAGATGTTGCCCTTGCTCAGATTTGAATCCAGGTTCCCATCCACCGTGCTGCCAGTCATAGCGAGTGGCCAGTAGCGGTACACTCCTGTTTATCCTTTCTTTTATAAATCTTTTACAGCTAACACTCAGTATGGCTGTTTCAGTACACTTGGACATCTTGGTGTGCTGGAATAATTGTCACATAAGTTTCTCTTTGCTTCTCATAATCCTTTCCTGGATGGATGTCCCAACATGTGATTGTCTTTTTGCTGTAATAGTTTTATGTTTCTTTGCATCGGATTGTGCATACAAAGAATGTGGAGTTGGGGTCGGTTTTGGGTGGATAATTCTAAGTTAAATTTACTAGATATGGACCTTGTTATATATTTACTTTTATAGGAATTTAGTTTGGTAAAATTGACATCCATTTTCATAAGAGGTTCCTTCCTTTTCTTGGCCAGTTATTAGTAGATTCTGTCCAGCACAGCTATGACTTTGGTTTCTTTGGAGTCTTCTATCTTGGGGGCATTGGACCTCTTTTTTAGGGGTCTGTTAATCTTGTGTTCTCATCACAATCACAGGCCTTTCTTCCTGAATCAGAGGAGTTTTGCTGCTGCTGCTGTTGTCTGACCCTGGTCTCTTCCTTACTGCCATCAAATAGACTGCAATGTCTTTATCCATCCTGAGGAGTCTTTAATATGGCTTCAGCACTGGACTCATTGCTTTAACCCTCACTTGTGAGAAGCATCAGATGTTTTTCAGCCATGAAAGAACCATCCAATGAAATGAATGTTGCCACCTCTAGACAAGATTGACATTTTTTGACCTTGTCTTTTAGCATTGTGAGGATAATATTAAGACTGCTGATTCTTACACTAGACTTAAAAAATTCTCCAACAGGCGCACAATACACCAAAATTACTTAAAAGCGCTGACCGACATTTTTCCACACATAGGTACACCTGATCGCGTACCTATGCCAGTCAGGAACTTGTGTAGATTTGTGATAGATCTCCCTTGCCTTATCCACCTCAATCACCATCTTGCTCCACACACTGTCCAAAAGAGTGGTGAGCAGGTTGGAGTGTCTGAGATGGACCACAGTACGCCAAAAACATGCCAAGTCGAGGAAAATTTTTGGGTGCTTTAACCTCTTTCTGCATATATTGAATCATTTTCTGGGTAGTTGTCTGGTCTGTCTATGACAAATGGCACAAGTCTGTCCCATTTCTCATCACTTCGGCCAGATAGATATATAATGATGGAAAGTATCTTTATTTTAAAGATTCTCTTTATTTTAAGCTTCTTTCTTTGCTACAGACAATTTGCGTTGCTGTAGTAAATAATGTATCAGAAACAGTCAGCCATTTATGGAAGAGTCAGGGTGCATTCACACTACGGATACGCTGACTGATTCTGAACGTTAAAACATGTTCAGAATCAGCGCATATAAAGCAGATCCCATTCATTTCAATGGGAGCCGGCATATGAGCGCTCCCATTGAAATGAATGGGATCTGCTTTATACGCGCTGATTCTGAACATGTTTTAACGTTCAGAATCAGTCAGCGTATCCGAAGTGTGAATGCACCCTCAGAGGTTTGCTTTCTGAGTCAACAGCCTTGATATGTACATGCAGCTCTGCTATCACAATTCAGTCAATTCTGTTGCATCGAATACAACGTGTTGCACTGTTCTACTGCCTTCCGCATACAGTACCACTTGACTAACAGAGAAGAGTACCCTAGGCCTCTACTACTCTGGTATAATAAAATCTCTGCGTTTAATGAATGGGGTTCTCTAAGCATTAGCCAATACAAACCACACAGGGTTCTGTTTTTGTAACACTGTACAACGGATAACGTTTATTTTCCAAAACTATAATATATTACTCACAAAATGGAGAATTAGAGGACACAAGCCATCCCTGGTTTGTTAATGGGACTAAATCGCCTCCCCTTTTTGAACCCCACAGGCATGGGCCACGGACACGAACACCATGGGCATCATAAGATGCATTTGCCGGATTACAGGATGTGGAAAATAGAGGGGACACCTCTGGAAGATGTACAAAAGAGGCTTGCAAAAAAGGGACTGAGGGATCCATGGCTGAGGTAAAATTCAGATCTTAGGTTATACTGTTCCAATTCCGTGTCACAGGCAAGACAGAACTGAGATAAAATCTTGCAGCATCTTGTATTTCCTCGCACGCAGGAGACTATTGACATTGTATTAGACGTTTCCACATAACTACGAGGAAATCCTATCTCGTATAAATAGGGAACTTTTCATCTGTGGTTCCATCCTGCAAGGCCCCAACAAAAAAGGCTGTTTTTTTTTTTTTTTGGTTTTTTTAGATTTCTTATGAATATATTTCCTGTTATTGGCCTATGAATCTGCACTTTGTTTTTTTGTGCATATATCCATATTTAGATATAGTATTTAACTATATATATTTTATTTTTCAGGAATGAAGCTTGGAGGTACATGGGAGAGTTTTCTAAACCAGTTACCTTAAGCCAAGTGATCTTTAAAGGCTTTAGATGGGGTTTTGCTGCTTTTGTTGTGGCTCTTGGTGTTGAATATGCTTTCTTTCCTCCAAAGAAAAATGGCGGTCACCATTGAAAAAGGATGTAAAGGCGCACATACTGGTTGTTTATAGATCTGTAACTTGCAAGAAACTTTATTAAACTTCTTTTGTTCTGAATGATAGTATGTGTGCTTTGGATGGATCTTCTGAATTACTGGCACAATTGTACACACACACACACACACACACACACACACACACACACACACACATTATATATATATATTATAAAGTGAAGTTCCCAGGATCAGTGCTGCTATCTCAACTTTGAGGAACCTTTGTTAATCAAACTTTTCGTACCTTATGACGGACTTTTAACCAATAGGTCATTCTGCTCTTTAAACGCTGTCCTGTTAACATCATTCACAGATTTGCCAGGAACTGGGTCTGGCAATGATTCATTGACTTCTCTAAGTGAGCTTATAATACAGGTATGAGAAGTAGAAGGAGCTTATGTCAATGAAACTGGCTCGATTGTGAATACAGAACTGGTCCCTGGAAATCTCTGTGGGCCAGAGAGCTTCTTATAATATCTAGAGTAATGGGAAACCAACATCTAGCAAGGTGTTACCGTGATGACCCTTTTTACTTCCTCTTGAAATTTTAGGGTAAGTTCACAAACAGTTTTTTGGTCCGGATTTTGACGCGGAATCCGCGTAAAAAAAACGCCTCCCATTGAATTCAATGGGAGCTGGTCATTTACTTTTTACTAGACCAGTATTTTACGGCATCCGCGTCAAGACAATCCCTCCGGACTAGATCCATTCATTTGGGCCTAATCCGGAGTGGAAACGTGTGAACTTATCCTTAGAGAACATTTGTAATGTCCTTCAGGAGTTGACACTTCATATGAGGACATAGGTGACTATTAAATTCAAGGCATAAACACATGACCAAATATCTAGATGTTAACATAAATATGTCAATGTTTGGGGCTTTTTACTACTTAGGACATTCTTCATTCACAATTAATTCACTATATCCTCTGGACACAGTTATCAAGCAAATGAAGAAGTTAGTTTTGTTTTAATGGGGCCAGCCAAGGATCCATCACTGGAAAGCAATCACTGAGTGGGCATAATATAATAATACATTTTATTTATATAGCGCCAACATATTGTATATAGCGGTGTATGGAGCTGGGAGCAAAATTCAGGACAAGTCCTATTTCATAGTTTGTGCTCATTGACCTCAGTGAATGAGACCGTGTAGGCACGGGCAGCACACAGATGTCATTGTTTGTGTGCATGTGTATTTAAGATCATATTTCTTGCCCTTTATAGTAATGGTCTTTATCCTGCTGTTATCTCATGAACTGTTATGTGCTCACCCTGGGATGTCACATTCAGTAGACAGTCTAACGGTCGCAGTGTTACTTTGTGTCATTTACCTAGTTCTACTGTACTGAGTAATACTTGGAAGTTGTTATAGATAGGTGAGTGGAGAATGTAGAATAGTTCAGGAGCTCTCAGCACTTACCAACACATTAACCCCCCCCTGTAAGGACCCCACCATTCACCACTCCACTGTCCAGCATCTCATTGCTTGCAGCTTTTGTAGGGTTTGGTGCTATTACATACCTCCCAACTTTTGAAGAGCAGAAAGAGGGACAAAATGTGTGGCACGCACAGCGCGCTGCGGCAAGTTTAACCCCGCCCACTTTTATGTTGACTCCGCCCATTCACATTCATTTTTCATGTGCCCCACACAGTATAATCCTCCTACAGTCACCCGTACATTATATGTCCCCCCTCCATATCTCCCCCAGTTTCGTATAACCCCTTCATCTGCCCCCAGTTTCATGTCCCCCCTCCATCTTTGTCCCTAGTTTCATGTCCCCCCATCTCTACCCCCAGTTTCATGGCCCCCCATCTCTACCCCCAGTTTCATGGCCCCCCTCCATATCTGTCCCTAGTTTCATGCGCCCCATCTCTGCCCACAGTTTCATGTCCCTCTATCTCTGCCCCCAGTTTCATGCCGTTGTCCCCTGCCCTTCATCTGCCCCAGTGTCATGCCGTTCTCCCTCCCATTCATCTGTCCCAGTGTCATGCCATCCCCCCTTCATCTGCCCCCAGTTTCATGGGCCCCCTACATTATGTTTCCCTCAATGTTTAACACAAAAAAAACATTTATACTCACCTTCCAACGCTCCTCCGGACGCCGATGAGTTGAAACCGGGACATACCTCTCGTCGACCAGAACCGCGGGACAGGACACCGAATCCATGAATGTCCCGCGGAATCCGGGAGGGTTTGGAGGTATGGGAAAATAGCCAAAGTACAGCACTCGGCTATCTACGTCACTTCCATTGAAATGAATGGAGCCGTCTGTGCTGCCCGGCCACAATGCCATTAAAAACAAAGGACGAAAATTCCCATTCTCCTGATAATTGGAGACCCCACAACGATCTGCAAGTTACCCCCTGTCCACAGGATAGAGAATAGTCTTCCAAGATGGGGAAACTCCTTTAAGTGATTTCCATCTTTATCACCATGGCCCAAATCTTGTGCCTATTAATTTCTCAGATTATTCTTATATAGGTTGGGGCCGTGGGGTAGATTTATGAAGGTTGGCGTTGTAGCTGTGCAGATTTCAGGAATCATCTACAACATAAATAGACTTTAAATGTGGTCCCGCACACACCGCACCGCCTTATAGTACAGTGGCAAAGGTGGCGCACACACAGAAAACACGACAAACAGATTTGTGAAATATTGTGAAACTTTTTATGCCTTGTAAGCTTGAATACTGATGTACAGGACAAGATAAATTTCCATGCACGTTTTTTTTCTGATACAAAGCTCCAAACCCACTGCATAATCTTAAAACATTGCAGGAAAAATACAGAAAGGAAGTTCTTAGACGTTTCTCTTCTGTCAAATCCACTCCTGGCTTTGGATCAAGAAAAGAGCAGCCATCTTACTACACCCACTGTTAGCCAAAGCACTAGAATATTTGCCCAATTCCACAGTAGCAAAAATCATACCAAATGGTGCGGCGTTTCAGGCGGTATACATAAGATATGGCGGTACGTGCGGTGTAGATTTCACCCTATGTAAAAGGTGAAATCCTCGGTGACACCTGCAACATAAACTGACATGGAGCAGAATGAAAAGCACAGGCCAGGATACACTGCAGATATAGGAGAGCATTATACCTATAGGGGGAGGAACCCTATACATATATATAGCATCAATGGTCTGTATACAATGCATAGAACCCAGGCCTGTAGGTGCAAGCACCAGGGGCGCTATTACAACGAAATGGTTAATCCCTCTCTATCCCGGATACACTAAATCTAGAATAAAGCTCATTGTAAGAGGGGGCAGAATTTTCAAATGATCATTTTCTGTACCCTTAGTGCCAGAGTGCCCCCTAAAGTAGATTACAGTGTCCCCAGAAAGAATAGCATTCCCCCATACAGATTAGAATACCCCTAAAGAAGATTACACTGCCCCCATAAAGAAGAGTAGAGTGCCCCAATAACCATCGTCAGAGCCCTTTCAAATGATTAGGTTTTTATAGACCCCCAGGAATATGTATTACACATACATGCTTTCCATACATATTAGTAGTAACACTTTATATAATAATGGACTATGGGCACGGCCGGCCCTCATATAGTGGTCACTTCTTCTCCATCTACTAATAATGCAGCACTAGAAGTCGCCATAAAGGTCTCTCCCAATCCTCAGGACACTGGACTGTCTCTAACAGCGGATATGTCAGTGCAGGGCAATGGACACTGCCAGGCAGGAGCTACCTGAGGGTCTCACGGCCATGACATCATGTCACCTGCACACGGCCAACTGACATTCAGTTCTTAACTGTTGAGAAGAGAGAGAGAGAGAGAGAGAGAGAGAAGCATTTCTATACAGATTTCTACAGATTATTTTTAGCCTATTGGATTTATATTTGGACTGAGTGAGACGACCAGAATGGCGTCCACTGGAAGAGGAGACGATGGAGAAGAGAAGAAGAGAGAAGAGAAGAGGAAGAGAGAAGCGGAGAGCGATGATGGACTAAAGGAGAAGAAAAAGAAGAGAAGATCCCAAGATAATGGATCGGAGGACCAGGAGCCGACCCCTGGCAGCAGCCAAGACGCTACAACATCAGGCCCCTACCCCGGCCTTACCATCAGCCGCTACATCCTCCACAAGATGTTGGGTAGGGGCAACTTTGGCAAAGTAAGTTTTATCACTTCTTATTCATTTTGACCCCCATTTTATTTCGTGTTGTCAACATTGCAGACTGGATAGATATTAATTGTAGTTTAGGTCTATGGGGTGACTGTTAGGAGACTTTCCTGCCCCCATGACCACTGCTTTGTGTCCCATATGTCATCTGCTCTGTGTATCACCATATTTAGGTTTAGTGTTAATATAAAGGGGTACTCTGACTCATGGAGGATCTCAGCATCAGAGCTGTGGGGGGCGGACTGTTTATATCCATGCCCTGGTCTATGCTATACAATACATACATTGATCCAATGTGAATAAGGCTCTAATCTGATCATGTAATCCATATCTTACAGTCTTTTATTTGGACAGAGACATAAGTATGGTAGGATTACCCTTCTGTGTAGAAAATGGATCCATTTTTTTTTAACATTGATCTCTATGTATACGGACGACCATCTGTTGGCATCCATTAAACGGATTAGAAAAATAGATGTAAAAAAAAGATGATCTAAATTGAGCCGAATGCTGATCCCAAACCAATCCACCAGCCATCTTGTGCCTATTCTGTTCATTCCCATATGGTAATAGTAGAGACCCCCTTTATTCCCTTTCCATACACAATCTCAGATCTGACACTACATGATGTATATGAGCCCCTTTTCCTTTTCGATGTAGTAACCATTTTTTGTCTCCTTCAGGTTTTCCTGGCATCAGTCCCTGGCCGACAGACCTTCATGGCCATCAAGACCATCAACAAAAGAGAGGACAATATGGAGACCATCCTGAGAGAGCAGCAGATACTCGCCGCTGCCAGAGAATGCCCCTTCATATGCCACCTCTATGCCGCACACCACTCTGAGCAGCGGGCATATTTCATCACCGAGTATCTGTCTGGCGGCAGCCTGGCGAATTTGATCAAGATGTGCGGCTGCCTGAACATCGGCAACGTAAGGTAAGAAAAAGGGGTAAATACCAGAGAAAATAACCTGGGGGAGAAGGTAAAAGATGAGGTCGAGGGTTGTAGTCACGGATTTGCTAACACTGAAATTTCTCTTTGTTCTTCCCACGAGATTCTACACGGCAGAGATTGTTTGCGGACTTCAATTCCTCCATGGACACGGCATCGTCCACCGGTAAGAACTTTCTTCCTTCTATGTCTCTCCTTTGCATTCTGGATTTCATGCACCTGGCTTTCCTAGGGTCCTGCCTGGTCTTGTAGTCACCCATCCCCCGTCTCCATTGTCACTAGGCAGATTGTCATTTTCTTCTCTTATTTCATTACAGGGATATCAAGCCAGAAAACATCATGCTGGATGCAGAAGGCCACACCCGTATCATCGACCTGGGGCTGGCCCAAGATGGAATCACCGCCTCCAGCAAAATCTGTGGCGTGACGGGCACCTTCCACTACATGGCCCCAGAGGTGCATTTCAAGACAGGATATGGCGTAGCAGTGGACTGGTGGAGCTTGGGAATTGTGATCTCCAAGATGGCAACAGGACGCCTCCCGTTTTATGTGGGTCCCATCCAGCAAAAAGCATTTAAAGCCAAGCTCACCAAAAAGCCCAAATTTCCAGCTGAGGTTGATGCGGACATGAAACATCTCGTCAAAAACCTGCTACGCAAGAATCCTGAGGAGCGCCTGGGTGTGTGCGGGAACATCCGAGAGCATCCATTCTTCTCTACCATCGGCTGGGAGGAACTGGAGCAGAGGAGAGCGCGGCCACCATTTACACCATTTCAGCCAGTTCTGGATAAGGAACATCTGCAGTGGCCAGAAGATAGGAGCGCCCTTCATCCCACGGACCAACATAATTATACGTCACCAAGCTGGGATGCCTTGCAGGATGTACCGGCGCCCACAGCCCAGAACTTCATGACTCCTCCATGTCTCTGCTGTTGTGTACGACCACGGCTGCCTTGAAACACCAACTCTCTCCACCATCATGCCACACTTGCCAGTCCAGCGTGAAGATTTTCTACGTCCCCAGGAGCGGCCCAGCACAAGCATGGTACGTATGACGCACAACACACATCACATACACTACATGATAGGTATAGGCACCACACACACACTACATGATAGGTATAGGCACCACACACACTACATGATAGGTATAGGCACCATGTAGACACATAGAGATAGCGGCCATTGATCCTGGGATTTATTCCGATTGCCAGATTTGGGGTCAGGAAGGAATTTTCCCCTATGCTGAGGATAATTGGCCCATTCCTCACAGGGTTTTTGCCTTCCTTAGGATCAAAACACGGCCTTAAATAGGATTAGATAAGTAAGTAGTAGTAATAGTAAACTAAAAATAAGAATTAATAGGAAAAATATGTAGTAAAAAAATATAAAGATTAGATAAATGTATAAGAAGCTGAAAACATAAATAGTAGAATAGAAATCTAGGAAAAAAAATAAAAAAAAATATAAAAATAAGATATAGGTTATAGTTCACACATAAACACGCACACATACATATAGAGTATATTATACACGCTAGCTTAGTATAGAAAAAATAGGAAAATATGTAGGTTTAATATTATAGTATAAAAGTAAAAAAAATAAAAAAAATATATATAGGTTATAGCTCACACATACACACACATAGAATATATATACATACATATATACGTTAGCTTTGTATAGAAAAAATAGGATATGTGTTTTTAATATTATAGTATAAAAGAAAAAAAAATAAGACATAGGTTATAGTTCACACATACACACACTTATAGAAATATATATATACATGCTAGCTTAGTATAGAAAAAATAGGATAATACAGTTTTAATATTATAGTATAAATGAAAAAAGAGAATAAAATATAACTTATAGATCTCACACATACACACTAGGTCAGTAGACGTATAAAAAAAACTTAATACATAGTTTTAAGATTATAGACTGAAATAAAAATATAAAAAATTTAAACAAAATATTAGACAGAACACACACACAGATATGTATATATATATATATATATATATATATATATATATATATATATATATATATATATATACAGTAGTTTAGTAAGTTTAGTAAGTAGTTTAGTAAGTATAGAAATAGCATAATATATTGTTTTAATGCATAATATTAAATAGTACAATATAAAACAAAAAAAATCTCAAAATGTAATTCTACTTAGCCATGTTAATATATAGCAGTGTAACACATAGGAAAAAAATAGTATAGTATATCTATATACACATAGTTATACAGTAGTGACATATAACATTAATATAGTAATAATATATAACCCCGCCATCTATAAATAAGATTAGTATAATGCACATACATATAGACATAGTATATATAATAGGAATATAGTAATATAATATGACCCGCCCCCATCTATAAATAAAAATTTCCCTTTTAACTCTTACATCTTTGTCCCTGTCTTTATTCTCATTGGATGTCTCACTTAAATCATTTTACCTATAGATGTCTATAGGTGGTGTGAACAGAGCCCTAAAAGGGTTGTCAGCTCTTTACCATCCCTTCCTGTAACCTGTGGTCAGACCGTTCACTTTCCCTATAGCGCCTCTAGAGGTAATAAAGTATAACACACTTCTCACTAAAATCACTGGGTTCTCCATGGTCTTTTAATCCCTTTCCATTCTGGCTAATAGTTGGTGGTCCTGACTGGAGGACCCCACCTCTATTACCTCAGAATTCCCTGGGGCAGTATGAAAATGGGTTTTCTAAGGCCTGGTTCATATCTGTGTTCGTTCGGGAACTCTGCTTGGGTACCCCCTCAAACGTAATACTGAACGCTGCCTAAAACAGGCAGCAATTTTATTGGTCATATCATAAACAGTGAGGGTTTGTTACACTGTATCAGTGCAGGACTACAGACTAGACTTAGTGGGATACACTGGATGGTGGGCGCTCTAATGCTGCCCCCTGTAGTCAGCGCCCTCATCTCACTCTTGTGTTTCATATCCGATCCCCAGAGGGTAACATTTATAAAGAAGGAAAATACATTAAAATCAAGAAATCCAACAGGAACCGCGTATTCCATCATCATTGTATTCCTAATTTATCTGAATCTGAGAAAGCAGGATGACAACCAATATGGCCGCCACATTGACTGCCACAGGGGTTGTCACCCAAATTCTACACACAGTGGATGAAGGAAAAATGGAGAATTAAAATGACAGCTCTCTAATGTGTATGGCCACCTTAGGTTATGTTCATACACAGAAATTTGGTGCTGATTTTGAGGCCAAGTCACCCTGTGTGAACATGCCCTTAGGGTTCAGCTCCAAACAAATGCCCTTCAAACCCCCCATGTAAAGTAAGCGGATATCTTATAAGAGCTTTTATTTACATTTTTACAACAATCAAGTAATAAGATGTCCCCTATGTACGCACCGCCCCGGGCACTGGTGTTGTGATGATGGGGATGTCCCCACTTTCCAGGTTCTGTAACAATTCAGAAGATCTTATTACGGGGCGTGGATCCACACTTCAGCTGGGCAGAGCTTTCTGTAGACGTATAATAGACTCTTCGGGTCCTAGTGACAGCATCATCTCAACCATACTGAGTCCGGTCTAGAGAGGAAGAAGGAAGCTTCTATTATTTATCATAACGGGAGTCATATTGGTTTTTCGGGCTAAAATATTGATGACTTATCCTGAGAATAGGTCATCAATATCAGATCAGTTGGGGTCTACAACCCCCACAAATGTTCTCAGCAGCTGATAAACAGAGAATGATCAGGAAGCAGACAGCTCCGTTCTCCATGTAGTGGCCAGACCAGGTACTACAGATCTGGTCTCATTCACTTTAATAGATGCTAAGCTGCAGTGACTCAATTCAGCCACTATACAGAGAACAGCACTGTCTGCTTCCTGTTCCATTGTCTGTAGATCAGATGCTGAGAACAGTGGGGGTGTCAGACTACCACTGATCCAATACAGATGACCTATCCCTAGGACAGCAAAAATCAGTCATCTATGGGCACTTCCTATGGCCCATACAGTAGCGGCTACCTTGTATTGTAATGAGTTTTACTGTACCTCGAGTCCACTGAGCAGCAGACGGAGAAGTTTCATGGATGTGCTGTATTTGGTGGCTTTCAGCTGCTGCAGGTATTTCCTCAGTTCCATACTTAACACTTCCAGGCCGGTGACATTGTGGCTGTTCTGCAGAATCCTGAAAACAATAAGTTCCAATTTCTTCATCAATGACGTGAAGATGACCTGTACTCTAATAATTCAGGCCTAGTCACAGTATAGGCAGCAAGTATACAGCATCCATGCAGCAGTATCACTGGTTGGTATGGGTGATATCATACATTATACGTAATTTATTAGAATTACAAATGCAGTCTACAACATAGGGTTGACATCTGCAGTGTCATTATATGGCCAACTGAATGAACCCTGAAAATTACAAGATAGGGTATAAGTGTCCGATTGCTACAGTTCCAAACATTGGTATCCCCAGTGATCAGGAGAACAGGGAACAAAAATGATCCTGCATACTCTCTGTGAATGAAGCGCAAATGCACTTACATGAAAAGCACTCCATTCATTTCATTTCCGGGACTGCAAACTCAGCGGTCCCATAGAAGGAAATAGAATGGCCACCAAGAAGAGCGCTGGCGCCTCATTCACAAGGAGACTTTCTGTTCCCCATTCTCCTGATCACTGGGTGCACTCCCCATGATCTTGACGACTATCCCCTATACTGTGACACAATCCCTTTAAGGACACGTAGAGAATAATACTCACCGCACAACAAGGCTTCCAATCTCAGTGGCTTCACCTGACAGGCGATGAAGATCTTCCTGCTGCACTGAGGGCCGGATCCACAGATACGAGGAATTTGGAGACAGAAGATCCGTCAGCAGGTTCAGGTGTACCTGGAACACAAAAAGGCAGGAATGTTACCATAGGACAATATAGAAGAAGGTTTAGAAGAAGAAAACACGGGGGGGGGGGGGGGGGGGGCTAACCCACTTGAAGAATTTTCTTTAAAAGCTTATTCCTTTATTTGAAAATGAAAATAAAACAATCCGGGAGGGAGGAATGACATGCAAGGCGCGGGCAACAGACGTTTCGCTCCGGCACAGGCGCTTTCTCAAACCACGTATGTGTCAAAGAAGGCGCAAGCTTACACAGGTGTATATAATCCCGAAGTAACATGGATTAAATCATTAACACCTGGGTCATGTTGCATACTACAACGGAAAGATTTTTGAACCACAAAAACTTTATAAAAAAAATATAGAATGAACAGGAAATTTGAGTCATCTTCTCTCAAGTTTCTTAAATCAGTGAAAAGATATTGAATCAATCGCCCTAACTATGTTTTATTCTATTATTTAATCAGTGTTCACACCAAATGAACTATATTACAGGACTTTGAAACATTTAGAAGAGACAAGAAAAGTGTAGACGTAACTATGCATGTGTGTACAAAAGCGGACTGGAAACAAAACTGGGTGAATTCGCTTCAACCAATCGAAACACTGACGACGCTTGTCTAAACAAAAAAGGAAAAAGAGGTGGCCGGGAAAAAAGAGCTCGTGTTGTAGTTAGTCCAATCATAGCAAGGCCGATGCTTGGAAAGGGATGGAAAGGTGCGGACCAGAAGGAACACTGGTTGGATCCATTCAGCCAATGAAAACGCTGCCGACGCTTGCTTAGATGAAAAAAGTGGATTGTTTCATTTTCGCTTTCAAATAAAGGAATAAGCTTTTAAAGAAAACTCTTCAAGTGGGTGAGCGCCCCCTGTTTTTTCTTCTTCTAAACATTCTATTTGATCTTATTTGGGTCAGTGGCGTAACTACCGCCATAGCAGCGGAGGCACCTGCCACAGGGCCCGGGACATTAGGGGCCCGGTGACAGCCGCTACCGCTGCTATCATTATACTCGGGGGTCTTTTCGGACCCCCGAGTATAATGATTGGCGGACAGGGAGAGGTAAGAAACATAAAAAACATGTTACTTACCTCTCCACGATCCTGGCCAGGCCTTCTTCCTTGTTGTTCTCTGACATCACATGAACCCAGCCTGCATCCTGGGTCATGTGACATCCGACGTCATTGAAGAAGGATGGCAGCGGAGGCTGACAGCATAGGAGCCGGGGGACAGGTAAGAAACAGTAGTTTTTTATGTTTTTATTTTCCCGGGTCTACGGTTATTATACTCTGGGGTCTGAAAAGACCCTAGAGTATAATAATTGTTTATGGGTGTCCACAGTGGGACATAATTCTGTGTGCAGGAGCCACTATGGGGGATAATACTGTGTGCAGGGGCCACTATCAGGGATAATACTGTGTACAGGGGCCACTATGGGGGATAATACTGTGTGCAGGTGCCACTATGGGGGATAATACTATGTGCAGGGGCCACTGTGGGGGATAATAAAACGCGCAGGAATGCGTAGGAGGGGGTCGGTCAAGGTGGTCGGTGTCGGTTGGGGGGCCCCATGTCAACAGTTCGCCACAGGGCCCCACCATTCCTAGTTACGCCACTGATTTGGGATGTAGAGCACAACCCGGGAAGATACCTGTGACCCTATCCATATGCCTTACATAACTGCAGGGCATGCATTAGCAGTTTAATTCAAGCGACACTGCCACTTTTTCTTGGACTTTTCGGTCAATATAGAAGAGTGATGAGAGACTTATGGAGACATTGCCCGCAGCTAGGACCCCTACTCATTACTCAGACTGTAATAGTGATGCAAACTAGCACAGATCGATCTGTATTATTGCCAATCAGTGATTGTCCCATTGACCCTTATAAAAGGACCCGAAGGGCAGAAAACCACCAGGAAGAAAGTCAAAATATGCACAATGTAACTTTACCTCCATATTTCACATTACATTACAGTGCACAGTATCAGATTTTCCAGATTATCAGATGCCGGACTAGAGGAATTTCTCTGTAATTTAGCCAAATAAAAACAGCTTGTTATACAATGACTGGCTGTCCTCATACTGTACCTTCCTCAGCACTAGTATCCTCTCCATGTGCTCTTTATCAAATGTCAGATCCTTGTACTTTTCCTGCAGCAGTGTCTGTAGCTCTGCCACCAACTGTGTGCGGGTGTCAGTGCCCTCAATCCACCGGGTGAGGTGAACCCTGCAAGGAAATGGAGGGGTTATGTAGTGTGGGGATACCATATAGTTCATGGGGTCGGCAACCTTCAGCACTACAGCTGTTGTGCAACTAAAATTCCCAGCATGCCCAGTTACTCTGCTCTTATTAGAGCTCACACACAAGTGACTGGGGCTGGGAGTTGTAGTATTACAGTAGATAAAGTGCTGACGTTTGATGATCCATGAACAGTGAATATTCGGGGGCACATGGCAAAAACTTTACCTGTTGAATTCTGGGCGCCTATCCATATCCAGGAGAGCGGAATGGGTGCTGGTGCTCTGCAGGTTGTACTGCTGTATTAGTTCAGGGATTGTGCGGCCAATCTGGTTTCCTATATAAGGGTCAGTTCACACGTGAAAACCGCCTAGCTTATTTGTGCGAGGTAAAAAACCTCGAGGAGTTTTTTTGACGCTGTTTTTTGCATTCCACGCGGTTTTTGACGAGGTTTTTGACGCGGTTTTCGCTAGGGTTTTTTTTTCCTATATGTGCTATAGAAACTGCAGGCGAAAACCGCGCGGTTTTTTGCAAAAAACCGCGCGGTTTTGTGTGCAAAAAAAACGCGCGGTTTTTTACCGCGCGGTTTTCGCCTCCCATTCACTTCTATGCAATTCTTCAGGCGTTTTCCGCCTGAAGAAAGGTCATGTCGCTTCTTCAGGCGGAAAACGCTAGGAGGAAAAAAAAAGCTAGTGGTCTACATAGACCACCATGTTAAAGGAGAGGTTTTTGAAGCGAATTCCGCTGTCAAAAACCTCCCCTTTGCCCACGTGTGAACTAGCCCTTAGAGTATTAAATACAAAATTTTGCACAATGCAATAAAGATTTGGCAGTTTAAGGGCAAATTCACATAGGGCAGATTTGTTGCAGAATACTGCAAATCAGAATAGACTTCCATTTATCATGGAAGCAAGCATACAAATCTGCTGTGTGTGAACACCCACTAAATGGGTGTTATGAGGTTCAAAAAACATGGCAGCCTCTGCAGTACATACTAGGAACAGCACTAAAAATTTTATAGGAGTTATGCTTAGTATCACAGCTCAGCCCATCGACTTGAATGGGACTGAACTGTGATCAGGCCATGTGATAAATTAATGTGACGTCTCATGGACTGTGAAGCAAAAGTGACACTCGAGGAGCACCGCTGTTGCTTCAAACAGGTGATTCGCAGGGGTCTCAGGTGTCGGATCCCCATGGATATTCCATTGATAACCTACCCCAAAGAAAGGTCATCAATTAAAAATTCCCAAAAAACCGCTTTACTGGGAAAATGTCACCATATCAGCATTATCTTAGCTAGACAGAGACAGCTATGCCTGCCAACTACCCCGCACATGTGCACAATCTGTGAGTCCGAGTATGCAAGTGCTGTCAATGGGGAGTAAGTCAATGCAGATAAATGTGGCTGGAACAAAAGATCTGGCATGATAAAATTCAACATGCACAATCCCTCTTTCCCCGACATCATCTGTCAAGGCAGCCTGCATACACATAAGGTAGTCGTCAGCTCCAACCCAAACTGACAGGTTCAGTAGTCTTTTCTCTTAAGCGTATAGGGTCCTTTATTCCCCACCTTGTCCACTCCCACTTTTATGTAGCATATGATTTTGGTGCCCCAATCTGTTACCAGCAAATCCTGACCCGCAGTTAGTAATAATGTCGAGCAGCGTTTCCAGCATGTATCCTTTCTGGACAAAATGTTGGATGAATATATCCCCCTGTCGTTTGGACAGTTTGCTGCCATCTTTGTTGAGCAAAAGTGGGAGGTGGGCATATTCTGGAGGTTGCCAGCCCAAGGCCCCGTTCAAGAGCAGGTGTTTGGTCATAGAGATCAGCCATTCTTCTCCCCTCAGGACGTGACTCACAGCCATCTTATAGTCATCCGCAACATTAGCCAAGTGGTAAGTGGGAAAACCGTCCCCCTTCAAAATCACCCGGTCTCCTTCCACACTTGCTACATCATGGTGTGTCCATCCATAAAGAAGGTCCTGGAAAGAATGAGCACCGCTAGGTAAGTGGAACCGGACCACAAATGGCAGATTCTTAGCCAGCTTCTCCTGTACTTGACTTGAGGTAAGATGTCTGCAGCGATTGTCATAGGTTTAGGTAAGAAAACAGTAGTATTTAAAGGGATTCTACCATTAAAACATTTTTTTGTGGATAAGACGTCGAAATAGCCTTTAGAAAGGCTATTCGTCTCTTACCTATAGATGTGGTCTCCGCCGCGCCGTTCCTTAGAAATACCAGTTTTTAATGGTATGCAAATGAGTTCTCCTGCAGTGATGGGGGCGGGCCCCAGCACTCAAACAGCGATGGAGGCGTCCCCACTGCTGCCAGAGAAGTGTCTCCAAGCGCCGTCTCCTTCTTTGTCCGCCGCGTCAACTTCAATGTCTTTTTCCGGCACATTGACCTCAAGAGATGATGTGTAATCTGACACCCTGGACCCTCACAGATCAGCTGTGTGAAGAGGCTATGGCCTCTTACTTGTACCAATGACGTCACACTCATTGGTCACGTGATCAGGCAGTAGCTTTGTCCTATTCGAGTGAATGAGACTGAGCTGCAATACCAAGCATAGACCCTATGATATTCAGTGAAGAGGTGGCAGCACTCACCTGAAAACTACGGCCTCATCAACCAGCTGGTCTGTGTGGGTCCTAGTCACGTGACCATGTGATATTGCACAAGGTCCTTGAACCATAGTGAAGGAATGATTGTTCAGTAAAACATTAAAGGGACATAGCGGGACATGTAGGGAGCTGCGCGGGAAAGCGGGACAGGGGTATGGAAGCGGGACTGTCCCGCCAAATACGGGACACTCGCGAGGCAGATGGCGCATACATGATATAAGTATGTAGTTCATGCCTCCAAGGACCCACCAATTTCCTGCTGGAAAACAAACAGAAATACCACTGGAATTTTACAACCTACATGGCAGAAAAACATTGCCGCTTTATCTAAACTCTATCCTGAAGATAATATCTGTGACTCTTACCTGATGCAGAAGCAACAACTCTCCAGACTAAGTGTAGGTTAAATGGTAGATGGTCACAACTTTATTTCTTTACATATTCTGTTTTCACTTGTATTAATGCAAGCACTACTTTTTCTGCAATGGAAATGACTGATTAAAATTGCAACAAATTAAAAAAAATGCAAAACATATATATTGTGTCATGAAATGCATGTGTTAGCACAAGTACGGGTGTGTAATAGCACCCATAACGTGAGGGTACACAACGCACCTAAAACTGTTCACCCACAGTAGCCAAACAGAGTTGCAAGTAAAATGAAGACTTTACCCACCAAAGCATCTGGGCCATCTCTGGTGGGGCTTCAGATGTCAGTGCCAAATTATGTATCGGAAAACTGAAGGTCTGTTCACATAGTGGCTTTTGGCCTGGAATTTGAGGCCACCTCAAAAATCTGCTCCAAGACCACCCCTGTGAAATGGACGCAAAGTGTCTGAGATCAGGTGCGGTTTTGCACGCAAAATAAGCCTCATACAAGGGGCCACAAGCAACATGGTATCAGCGGTGATTCTGCACCAGGAACTTAAACAAGAGAAAAACTATACACTTCCCATAGAAAACAATAAAATGAGGGTTGGTTTTTGAAGAGAATTTCAAAAGCCGCAATGTGAATATACCCATACTCTTAAAACTTGCTTGTTAACATTTTATCCTCTAGGTGGCAGTATAGTCCAGGAATAGCCTACCTACAAATCTGCATCTATATGCTCCACCTGCATA
Source organism: Leptodactylus fuscus (assembly GCF_031893055.1). Taxonomy (NCBI): domain Eukaryota; kingdom Metazoa; phylum Chordata; class Amphibia; order Anura; family Leptodactylidae; genus Leptodactylus; species Leptodactylus fuscus. Next base: position 30,911,646 of record NC_134272.1, read on the forward strand.
CATTGTAATACATCCCTCACTGCCTCATAGTTTATATTAAATTTTACTTTTGTAAACATTCTTTCATGAAACTAAAAAAGACTTTTTGCAGGAAGATCATATCCTGTTAACCCCCAGTTTGCTGCACGTCAAGCACAAGGTCTGAAGAAAGAGGAAAGAGAAGTAGTGATGGTACCGGGGAATACATCAGGATCATGTCTGCCCTGTCATCAGGTCATTGCTTTCCACATCCTAAGAGTCATTTCACACGGAGTTGTTTGGCAGCGGATTTTGATGCGGAATCTGCCTTAAAATCCGCTGCGAAAACCAGCTCTCATTAACTTCAATGGGAGCCGCTCGCTTCTTTTTTCCACTAGCTAGTAGCGGAAAAATGAAGCGAGATGATCCTTCTTGCCGCGGATTCCAGGCACTTAAAGGGTTTGTCCAAGTTATAAAAAAAAATACAGAATTGCAGAATTTTAAATTTTTTCTCTAATCATCTTAGTGCAGACGGTCTTTTGTCTTGGTCGATTCCCAATGGATAAAAATCTTTAAAACTCTATAACATTTGTAACTATTTATAATTGCAAACTCATCAGGATTCCCTTTGCCCTGTTATTAGGTCATTGTTCTCTACATCCTAACTTTGTCTACACTTACAGCAGATGTCTAAGTTATAAAAAAAAAAAAAAAAAATAAAAAAAAAAATGGAGAATTGCTAAATTTTAAAGGGATTCTATCAATAAAATTACATTTTTTCTGACTAGCACGTAGGAATAGCCTTAAGAAAGGCTAGTCTTCTCCTATCTGTAGATGTCTTCTCCACGCTGCCGTTCCGTATAAATCCGTGTTTTCTTCGTATGCAAATGAGTTCTCTGGCAGCACTGGAGGCGTCCCCAATGCTGTGAGAGAAATCTCCAGCGCCGCCTCCATCTTCTTCTGGAACTCCGTCTCCCTGCGTCTTCTTCCGGCGCTGGGTTCAAACTTCTACGCATGCGCAGTCGGCTCTGCCATCGGCCTCGGCCTTACGTGTTAGTGACAAAAAATGCCATTTTAATAATTGAATCCCTTGAAGGATTTTCTGTAATGATCATAGTAGAGGTTTTTGTCTTCATTATTTGCCACGATCATAAAAAAATATTTAAAATGCTTGAAAATATTTAGTTATATTTGTAATAATTTTTAACTTTGTCTACAAATTTAAATATGTTTCTATTCATGGGAAAACCACCTAAAGGCCATATGATTATGGGGGCTGCCATCACGCCTGATCTCCTCTGCTCTGTTTACAGCATTTCGTGATGTGTTTTACAGCAATCTATCAGGAATAGGCAGCAATAGTCTAGAGCCAACTCACTGATATCTATGAATAGTTTTCTAGCCATGCTCTGTGCAGCGATGGGGAGGAGGCAAATGGTGACATCATCCATTGTCAATAGTGGATGCAATGATGGGTCTGTGGTAGAGATGGCCGAACTTCTCAGGACTTGTTTCGGATTTTAGTGGTTCGGGTCCAAGATTTGTTTCAAGTTGTGGTATGAAGCACAACTTAAATTGGCTTAAAACATGGTGAAGAATACTGCTAGAATCCTATGTATGCCCGTTCTAGCTATCTGTAGGCGAACACAGACAAAGTTATGTCAAGTGAAAGTGACATTATTATACTCGGGGTCTCTTCTGGTGGTACGCTGAGTGTCACGATGCTCGGTGTGCCCATCTGAATACTTGTAACCCTGGCGCATGACATCACCAGAAGAGCACAGACGCCATGAGGAGGCCCAAAAGTGGTAAAGGAAAGTGAGTATGAATATTTGGGGGGTTTTCTTGTCACCTACCCTAGGCCTCCACCTATTACACTCTGGGTCTGAAGAGACACCTGAGTATAATGTGGCAGCGACTTTTGTTCCCCTGAAACTAATCTCCATTTCTTTCCAGTTTTGTGAAAAACAAACAATTTAGCATATCGGTTCCAGTCGGTTTGATCATCTCTAGTCAGTGGTGTTATGGTATTATCTATAGAGATGCTATCTTGTTTTATCTGTGATGTAAATGAGGTGACTGTTGCAAAGAAAGCCCATACAGAAAAGGAAAATCTCAGTCTATTGTTAGGCTTAGTGGTCAGAGTGAAAATACAGGATACAGATAGTGACATGGAAATTTTGTGAAAAATCAAAAATAGTTTAAAAAATAGGTTATTTTCTGGCAACGGGTTCCCTTTAAGGCCCTACAGTGAGTAATTGTGACTGGGGTGACATTCTTGCTTTAGATATGTAACTACTGATTATGTTATCAAGGAAGGAACTTATGTAGCAGTGAGTGTCACATGTTGGTACAGGGAAATACTTTGTGAGATATTTCCAAGTACAGCTATGTAGAGTTGCTGCATTCCTGGCCCGCTCCCAATAGGTTGCATATTGTTCTAACAAAGGGTTATCTGTAACAACTACATTCCACATAGGCTGCCAACTGTGACCAAAGAGAAGAGCTGCTAAGTCTACTAGAAGGAGCACAACTTTGGAGGAGCCAACAGTAGGACTCATTCTAACAAAGCACCCTTCTTATTACACCTGACCATTGCGAAAACTTCACACTAGACTTCATTTTTTTTTACCAGGGCAACCAATAACAAAGATTACCATGGAGCAAATGCTACAAAAAGCAAGACAAAATCTGCAATTGGATGTCAATGTACTTATCGAGGACCTCATAAAAAAAGTTGAAAAGACTTCATAAAATGGTGAGTCCTGAATCTTATAAAATAACAGGATGCAGTAGAAATCGGGTATTCCTTATAAGTTGTAATTTTTGATGTAGGGGGAAGTCCTGTACTACTGCAGCAGTTATGTGGAAACATATATTTATGCTGACATCTGATGATAGTTGGGTAGAGATTAGATATAATCTTCTCTTCTGGTAACGTCACTTCTTACTAAAGAGAAAAACATAAGATCAATTTGACATTTTTTGGAAATTAAGTAGTTCAGGTAAATATAACCCATAGCCTGATGCGGTGTGCGTGCCTCTCTGCCTATGCTTGCTGTTTGAAATAAAGTGGACTCTTTTACAGATCCTGGTGAGTGTCCCCTTCTTTTTTTATTTTTTGCATTGTTGTAAATATAAGAAGCATTGTAATATATCTTAGCAGAGAAAGAGGTTCTGTTTCCTGTTATCAGCTCCATTCCTGCCTGCTAAACTGCTCAGTTTACTGAGATAACTGTCTACAGGGTGAAGACAGTGGAGCTCAAAAAGAAATCAGGCTACATAGAAGTCTATGGTGAGAGGGGTAGGATGAAGAGGCGGAGCCCAATACAATTGGATGCAGGAAAAAGTCAAATTACTAGCACGTTTAGGATGTGTTCACTTGGCAGAAAATGAAGCGTAATTCCTTTTTATTTTCCGCCTCTGGCATTTTCACAGCGGTCTAGTCACGACGGGATGCCGGTGCAGTGCATCAGTGTTCCGTCGTGGTATCCCGCTCCTGATTAGACTAGGATGAATGGAGCGAGTCTCAACCCGCCGACTCCACGGCAAGATTGAGCAGGACGCTTCTTTTTTCAGTGTCATGCCATGATTTATGACTCCCGTTGAAAACAATGGAGGTGGATTCCAGGAGGAATTTGCTCCAGATTCAGGGGCAAAGTCCGTCCCCAAATCTGCTGCAAATCCCTCCATGTGAACACACCCTTAGTATTTTATTAATCTATTTATATTTGGAGAATTTAACAGGCAAAAAGGCCACTTTGCGAAAAATCTGCTTTTTTTGTTTCAGATTTTTTGCTAACTAGCTAGTGGAAAAAAGAAGTGACATGCCCTATCTTGCCGCGGCTTGAGTTTTCCCCCCATGTGTTTTTTGGCGCAGCTAGCCGCGACAGGATGCCGATGCAGTGCATCAGCATTCCGTCGCGGCATCCCACTCCTGATTAGGCCTGAATGAATGGGCCTAAACAGGAGCGGGATGCTGCGACGGAATGCTGATGCACTGCATCGGCATCCAAAGGCGGCTAGCTGCGCCAAAAAAAACACATGGGGAAACTTTTACACCGTGTGAACTAGCCCTTAAAGTGCATTGGAATATGATGTGCCATATTTGACATGTCTTTGGCTGTGAGTGCACTAGAAAAGTCTATCAATAGGCATACATTTGCATCATAATTCTGCCAGAAATTTTAGTAAATCTGTGAGGCCTTGGTAGGCCCTGCCTCTTCCCTGTAAGTTCACCCTTTCTCCGGTCACTTCTGCCCTCATTTATTCTTGTACAAGTAGGTGTAAGATAACAGAATTATTATAGATATTTAAATGTATGTCTTACTCATGTGCTTTCAGATGACATATTGCTCTAAATTAGTCATAATGTGAAGAAGTCCGGGCTACGAAGGGGCGTTCTGGAGTCTACAACTCTGGAAATCTACATGTACAGAGGTCTGGGACACTCTCTGCTTACAGTATATCATATGATATTTTGCCCACTCATTTTCACTTCTCTATACAGATTTAAAGGCTTTTTTATTAAGGTTTGGTAGTAAACAGACAGACAAGTGAAACTAGACCATGTGTAAACTTATCACAAGACAATGGAATTTCAGTATTTCTAGGTAATAATATTTGAAGAAAAAAAAAACCCTCTAAAATTGGAATTATTGAAAAGTCTCATTATGAGACACAGCTATTGTAAAGTGACTGTAAGTACAAAGTTATCAATATGTATGTAGATTATATTACTCAGTAATAATAACTGTATATATAATTACTGTATATGCTGTAGTGTAACTAAAGTCTTGTGCACCCCGGTGCAATCTTTTGTCCAGGTTCCCTACCTCATCCCTACAACAAATTCTTGATAGTGATGGTTACGGGTGCTAAGGAGTTTAATCCACTTTAGTGTAGTAGGGTAATCTGTGGATGGCCTTGGTTTATGGGCCAGGTGGAAGCTGCAATCTCAATACTGATGCCAGTGCTTATGGGCCCCCTAAGGCTCCCCCTCAAGTTATGCCCTGTATATATGTTGTAAAATAGTTTAAAGGTACATACGCCCTTCCAATAACTACTACTGTAACTAACAACCTGGATATGTGACTGTCATAGAGTAATGTTAGATACCGAACAGGTTCCCGCGCTGGTCATGTAGCCATCAGACTGATCTGATGATTCATATAGCAGCCAGAAGTCACTATTCCTGTATATCTGGAGCCTGGATGTAACACTTTTCTAGACTTACATAGAGATCAGGTCGTCGAGCTGCTGTGTGAATATCCACTTAAGGCTAAGGCCCCATGGGCCGGAAAAGCTGCGCTAAAGCGCTGCAGGAACAACCGGCGTGAATGCATCGCGGTTTTTCCCACAGCACTTTGAACAGAAAGTTCGCAGAATTTTTCTTCACGGACTTTCTATTACAATTATATCTACGGGAAAGCCACCGGTGTTTCCATAGATATAATTGACATGCTGAGATTTTCCAAACTGCGGTGTGTCCACGCTGCGATTTTTTTTCCAAAAAGTGGGCATGGGATTCGCATGAATCCCATCCACTTTGCAAGTACTCTTAAACGCCGCGATTCCGGCCCATTGGGGCCCCGACCTTAGTCTGCCTATAACATGAACAGACTTGGGACTCATTTGGAGACTGGACACAGTGAAGAATCAGTCGGGTGAATGAACTAATCAGAAATTAAACATCATACAGTAAAAAAAAAGCTCCAAGCGGTGCCTTAAAATATTTTTAAACTTATGTGTAAATTTACTAAATCTGGGGTTCCATATACCAGTTTTAAATCATTGTATGTTGAAGTAAAATTTGATTTTTGCATTGGGGTTCAGGAGCTTCAGGTTACACCTCTGATTGAAATCTACACCTTCTATGAGCAAGAGTATTGATTTACAGCAATTTTTGGTGTAAATTATAGTAAATCTTTAGTATGTGCCCCAATGATCATTTATTTCCAACATTGCAAATAAAGAGTGTAGTATCTGTATAACAAGTGGGGTGCTCCAAAGGGGTTGCCAGTGCTCCAGTGTCTCCCACAGCGGTCTGTTCCTGCTACTCCTGGTGTCTTCTTCTAAGGAAAATAGTAATAATAATACATTTTATTTATATAGTGCCAACATATTCCGCAGCACTTTACAAAATGTAGGGATCAAGTACAGACAAAAAGATACATTACAGAGAAATAGTCACTTCACACAATGGGACTGAGGGCCCTGTTCACAAGAGCTTACAATCTATGAGGCAGAGGGGGTGACACAAGAGGTAGCAGGGGTCACCTAGGACGCAGCATTGCTTATACAGTGGTCAGATAACTTTGCTATAGAGGTTACTGACAGACATGAAAATGTATGATTCGTCACCAGTCATGTCCTTTAATGTGCAGATGGTGCTTGGACATATAAAGTTAGTCTGAAACGGCATCATATCATGTGGGGTAATGTGGACGCTTGAACAGAGGAGGTTTTTTTTTAGGGATTCTAACTCCAGAAGGGTTTCCATTTGGAATTGTGATAGGCCTGTCTGAAAGATGTGTCTTTAGTTTGCGGTTGAAGCTGGAGAAATTGGGAGTTTATCTGGTAGTCCGGAGTAGAGAATTCCAGAGAAGTGGTGCAACTCGGGAGAAGTCTTGGATACGGGAGTAGGAGGTTCTAATTGAGGTTCTGATAATAGAGGATGTAAGTCTTAAGTCATTGAGTGAGCGGAGAGCATGGGTTGGGCGATAGAGATGAGGGAGGAAATGTAGGGAGGTGCAGTATTATAGAGAGCCTTGTGGATGAGGGTGATAAGTTTATATTGTATTTTGTAATGAATAGTCAGCCAATGTAGTGACTGCCACAGACCCGAGGTATCGCTGTAGCATCTAGACTGATACAGTCCTATGAAAAAGTTTGGGCACCCCTATTAATCTTAATCATTTTTAGTTCTAAATATTTTGGTGTTTGCAACAGCCATTTCAGTTTGATATATCTAATAACTGATGGACACAGTAATATTTCAGGATTGAAATGAGGTTTATTGTACTAACAGAAAATGTGCAATATGCATTAAACCAAAATTTGACCGGTGCAAAAGTATGGGCACCTCAACAGAAAAGTGTGTGGATCCTGGATGAAGGTATTTTGGACCATTTCTTTCTACAAAACAGTGGGATTAAAAGCTACAGGAAGCGACTAGAGGCTGTTATCTTTGCAAAAGGAGGATCTACTAAATATTAATGTCACTTTTCAAACTTTTTCATAGGACTGTAGATGAGCCTGGCTGCTGCATTCAGAATAGATTGTAGAGGGGAGAGTTTAGTGAGGGGAAGACTGATTAGTAAGGAGTTACAGTAGTCAAGGCGAGAATGAATCAGAGAGACAATAAGTGTCTTTAGTGTATCTCTGGTAAGATAAGTGATTGGATGTAGGGTGGTGAAGGAAAGGTCTGAGTCAAACATAACCCCGAGGCAGTGGGCATACTGCTTAGGAGTTATAGTAAGTCCAGAGAATGTAATGGATATATCATGGACAGATCTATTTGATGGTAGAAACAGAAGTAGTTCAGTGTTTGAGAGACTCAGTTTCAGATAGAGCGAGGACATGATATCTGACACAGCAGAGAGACAATCACTGGTGTTCTGTATTAGTGCAGGAATGATGTCACAGGATGACATATATAATTGGGTGTTAGCAGCATAAAAATGGTACCGAAAGCCAAATCTGGTGATGGTTTGTCCAATGGGGGCTGTGTAGAGAGAGAAGAGCAGGTGACCAAGGACCGAGTCCTTAGTAACCCCAACAGCAAGGGAAAGAGGAGAAGAGACAGAGATGGCAAATGATACACCTTTTCAAGCATGCTGTCACAATCCCACAGTTGAAGAAATCCTCCCTTGACCCGTCTCTAACTTGCCCTTCATCTCCAAAATCTTGGAACGCTTAGTCTATTCTTGTTTAATCTGCTATCTCTCTGCTAATTCTCTGCTTGACCCCTTACAATCTGGTTTCCGCGCTCTGCACTCTACTGAAACGGCCCTGACAAAAGTCTCTAATGATCTCCTGACGGCTAAATCCAATGGTGACTTCTCTCTTCTTATTCTTCTGGATCTCTGCAGCATTTGACACTATTGACCATCATCTCCTCCTCACTATGCTCCGCTCAGTCGGACTCAAGGACACCGCGCTCTCCTGGTTCTCCGCTGATCTTTCATTCCGCACTTTCAGTGTTTCATTTCAAACACAAAAAAGGAATGCATGACAAAATTAATGAAAATATATCAAATTTATTCAATAAAAAAAATATATACATAGATAGTTAAAAGCATGAGGAAGACACAAGTTGAATACATGATATTACCTAGTATAAGAAAGTATGTCCTCTCACGGATGGTACCAAACCCTAACGCACGTTTCGTATCAACAGACATCGCCTGTTTTTTTTGTGGTTGAGATTAAGTATGTTTTGGACGCCTCACTCCACATAATGATCTAATGATATGAGGCCATTGTATGAAGTTTTGTATGATGTGTAGCCATTTTACTTGCAGCTAAATATAACGTATAATTAAAATCCTTGGCAGAATACTTTATCAATCCAGTCGATCCTGTTCACTGTAACGAATAAAAATGCTTTGTAAGCTGGTCACATGCATATCTTGTGTCACATGACAATAGATCATTTTTATGTTACACTTCTGCTCTTCCTTCCCTTATTCTTTCGAAATCCAGCAAGATGACTTCCGTGCTGTGCTCCCTGAAGGTATGTATTGAAAGCTGAAAAAAACTTTAAACATGTTCTATATATGACTTATCCGAAAATAGTGACCTATAACCTTGTATTGTTGGATAATAAGCCATCTTAGCTTTTATCAATCTGCAGAGGGACAACCCCTGCTAATGTTTAACCACTTCATTACCATGGGATAGGTAGTGTATACTGCTAACTAATTTTTGGTATGACCTGACTGAATGGCATCATTGTGCTTCTTACTTCTTAGGGTATTGTACCAATCTTGTATCTTTTTCACATTGCCGTTCCTCTAAATTTTAATCATATGATTTCTGAATAGAGAGATTCAAGGTCATTATTTACCGCACTATGTGTTTTATTCGAATTCTTTACTGTGTATACCCCATGAGGATTAATATATACTTTAGGCGCATTCTAAGTATTCTTCCCGAACAGAATACCGAACGCATTAAAAAGCGGAGAGCAGTGAAAGCACTTGGACCCCATAGACTATAATGAGGTCCGTGTGTTTTCCGTGCGGCGTCCGCACGAGTCATGCGGCGAGGAAAGTAGTAATTGAACTACTTTTCTCTCCGCATGACTCGTGTGGACAGGGCGCGGAAAACATATGGACCCCAGGGGTCCGTGTGCTTTCTTAAGTTCACCACTTGTCAATGTGTTCAGTATTCTGTTCAGGGGGTCCCCAAGTGAACTCCCCGAACGGAATCCCAAATGTAGATGTGAACCAGGCTTAAGACTTATATTTTTGAAAGCGTTTGTACTTTGCAGCATTTTTTCCACACCTGTCTAAAACTTTAGCAAAGCACTATAATATATATATATATATATATATATATATATATATATATATATATATATATATATACACACACACACACATATAACCACATGTTAGAGTTAGCAGGGTTGTTGAGCTAGGGTCAGGCACAGCACTGAGGCAGCAGGGCGGGGAGTGGAGCTCTGTACAGCCTGCAATGCATTATGGACACAGCTTTCTCCAGCAGTCTCCGGTCACATGACGCCCTGGCTCTGCCCAGCCTCAGCATTCTGCATTTAAAGGTAAGGGTCTGAAAGGATCATCCAGGGCACAAACTTCAGGTCAGGACATGGGTAATGTTTACGGTTTGTAGCACAACCCCTTTACGTCCACTTTGGGGACGTCCTTTATTATCCTACAAAGACATTCAGTAAGATCCCAGGGCACAGATATATATCCAGCCTGTTTGTGAGAATATAGATATAAAGGTAGACATATTATTGTGAATATTAAGGTAATATTATATGAAGAAGCAGGCGGCAACATTGTGACAGAGTGGAAATACCAGGGAGACAGAAGAAGTATGTCTTGTTTCATTACGTAGATATCTGACTACAGAAACAGGAACTAGGAAGTGCTGAAGATTAACCCTATCAGTGTGTAACTGTGTAAGAAATTCCCAAGAATTTCCTGACTGGCTGCAGCTAATATACGCTTTTACTTCAGAATACGTATGTCAGTAAGAAGAGGCTAGTGGTGTATCTGTGCCCACTAAGTGAACTGCTAAATATAAGTGTAAGTAGGGGCAACACAGTGGCTCAGTGGTTAGCACTGGAGCCTTGCAGCGCTGGAGTCCTGGGTTTGAATCCTGCCAGGAACAACAACATCTACAAGGAGTTATTCTGCAAAGACATACTGATAGGAAAAAAATGTACATTGCGATTCCCATATGGGGCTCACACTCTACATTTACAAATATATATATATATATATATATATATATATATATATATATATATATATATATGTTAAAGGAGGTCTACTACCCCCCACACACACACACACAAGCATATTCAGCTGCTACTACTGAGCACATTACAGTAATAACCTTCATATATATGTTATATAATATGTCATTTGTGTAGATTTCAAGAAAGACACTTTTGAATTCTTATGCAAATGAGGCCATTGGTGCACTGGGGGTGGGACTTCTGCCTATGGCGCACTGCTCAAGTAGGATGGCTAATGCCATAACAGTTGGAGGATCAACTGCATAGGGTAGCACAGGGAGTCCATAGTAGGGGTCCAGGAACCTGAAGAACTGCCTCCAGTGCACCAACTGCATCCATTGCAAAAGACTTCAAAGTTGGTTTCTAGAATTGTGTAAAGGTGACATGCATAACAAAGGTATGACGTTTATTACTGTAATGTGCCCTGTAATATGGCGGTTGCAGTTTTTACTTCTGAACAATTCTCTGCTCTTGTAAAAAATTTTCCCCAGAAACTCTCAGTGTTATGCCACACTCAAGCCATTCAAGTCTTAATGGGATCCTATCATTAGAATCCCTTTTTTTCTAACTAACACATAGGAATAACCTTTAGGGTGCATGCACACTGAGTAATGCCGGGCGTGTATGAGAGCCGTACACGCCGGCATTACAGCAGACTGCCGAACACTTCCCATTCACTTCAATGGGAGCGCTCGTAACAGTGGCGTTTACGAGCGCTCCCATTGAAGTGAATGGGAAGTGTTCGGCAGCCCTGCTGTAACGCCGGCGTGTACGGCTCTCATACACGCCCGGCGTTACTCAGTGTGCATGCACCCTAAGAAAGACTATTCTTCTCCTACCTTTAGATGTATTTTCCGCACCGCCGTTCGGTAGATATTCCGTTTTCCATCTTTGTGCAAATGAGGGATGCCCCCAGTGCTGCGAGAGAACTCTCCAACGCCACCTACATCTTCTTCAGGAACCGGCCTCTACACGTCGTCTTCCGGCCTGGCTTTCAATCTTCTACGCATGCGCAATCGCCTCTGCCAGTGGGCAGACCTGACTGCACCTGCGCGCGGCCATTTTTTTGTGCCCGCTTACGCGAGCTCTTGTAGTAAGCGGCCACAAAAAAATGGAAGTAGAAGATTGAAAGCCAGGCCGGAAGATGACGCAGTGTTTTCTTCTGCGTTCTTTTTTTCTCTTATTACACCTTTCCTAAAAACGCTAGCATTTCTGTAGGTATAATTGACAATTTTAATTTTTGAAATTGCAGTTTTTCTGCTGCAGAATTTTTTCCTGCAATGTGGGATGGAAACCGGGCCGACCCCACTATTCTATGGGGTCCACGGGTTTCCGTTTGTGAGGGAGGGGGGGGTCCCCAAGCAGACCCCCTGATCGTAAAACCAGACGCAGGTCTGAACCTAGCGTTAGTCGTCTAAGGTCCCAAGTAGTGAAATGCAGCTAAAAGAAGTGATTTAAAAAATCCTGCGTCTTTCCCTGCATTTTTTTTCCCCTATTAGGCCGGGGCCCCCCTGTGGCATAGAAACCATAGCGTTTTACAGTCACAGAAGAGTCTTGCGAATCCAATCCACACATTGGCAAAAAATACGCACAGTGGAAATGTTGCAATTTTCAGAACTACTACGGTCAATTATACTTTTGTAAACATGGTGGTTTCCCTATATGTATAATGGAAACAAAGTCTTCTGAAGAAACCTCTATGGAATTTCTGTGAAACGTGCTGTGGGAAAAGCCATGATGCAATTCTGCCATGTTTTTTCCCGCAGTGTTTTTTTGCTGTGGCCTCTACATGGTGCCTTAACCTCAGATATACAGGAACAAGGCTTGTGATTCTATATCCAGATTAGCTTTTCTGCTGTTTTATTTATGCAGTGTATAAATGAGTTTGTTGGAACTCTTTCTGTAGCCCAAAACGCTTTGTTTCTGTGATGTGAGGTGACATTTATACCACCTATCATCTGGCTTAGGGGGCATTCACACGAGCGTCGGTGTCCGACAGATTTTGCGCGGACATTAGCATCAGACACTAGCTGTGTCCATTACATTTTGCATTGATTTAATGGGACATCATGTGCATTCTTTTACACTAGCTGTCGGACACCGACGCTAGTGTAAACGCCCCCTTACTTTATGTCAGAGTATTATGCCAAAATAGTGCACACTGATAAACAGTGTGAATATTCACCGGATTTGTTACAGTGACTGATGCTGGATGAGTAATCTGGTGCATTTTAAAGAGGACCTCAGAAATGGCTAATCTTACATACTGCAGGTACATTGACAGTGCGGTGAATTCAGCGTACTGTCAGCTTTGCTGGTATGTGCCCCGGTGTCAGAGATATCGGTGATGTTAGTTTCAGCACCTACAGTCCTATGAAAAAGTTTGGGCACCCCTATTAATCTTAATCATTTTTTGTTCTAAATATTTTGGTGTTTGCAACAGCCATTTCAGTTTGATATATCTAATAACTGATGGACACAGTAATATTTCAGGATTGAAATGAGGTTTATTGTACTAACAGAAAATGTGCAATATGCATTAAACCAAAATTTGACCGGTGCGAAAGTATGGGCACCCTTATCATTTTATTGATTTGAATTCCCCTAACTACTTTTTACTGACTTACTGAAGCACAAAATTGGTTTTGTAACCTCAGTGAGCTTTGACCTTCATAACCAGATGTATCCAATCATAAGAAAAGGTATTTAAGGTGGCCAATTGCAAGTTGTTCTCCTATTTGAATCTCCTCTGAAGAGTGGCATCATGGGCTACTCAAAACAACTCTCAAATGATCTGAAAACAAAGATTGTTCAACATAGTTGTTCAGGGGAAGCATACAAAAAGTTGTCTCAGAGATTTAACCTGTCAGTTTCCACTGTGAGGAACATAGTAAGGAAATGGAAGACCACAGGGACAGTTCTTGTTAAGCCCAGAAGTGGCAGGCCAAGAAAAATATCAGAAAGGCAGAGAAGAAGAATGGTGAGAACAGTCAAGGACAATCCACAGACCACCTCCAAAGAGCTGCAGCATCATCTTGCTGCAGATGGTGTCACTGTGCATCGGTCAACTATACAGCGCACTTTGCACAAATAGAAGCTGTATGGGAGAGTGATGAGAAAGAAGCCGTTTCTGCACGTACGCCACAAATAGAGTTGCCTGAGGTATGAAAAAGCACATTTGGACAAGGCAGCTTCATTTTGGAAACAAAAATTGAGTTGTTTGGTTATAAAAAAAGGCGTTATGCATGGCGTCCAAAAAGAAACAGCATTCCAAGAAAAACACTTGCTACCCACTGTAAAATTTGGTGGAAGTTCCATCATGCTTTGGGGCTGTGTGGCCAATGCCGGCATCGGGAATCTTGTTAAAGTTGAGGGTCGCATGGATTCCACTCAGTATCAGCAGATTCTTGAGAATAATGTTCAAGAATCAGTGACGAAGTTGAAGTTACGCCGGGGATGGATATTTCAGCAAGACAATGATCCAAAACACCGCTCCAAATCCTCAGGCATTCATGCAGAGGAACAATTACAATGTTCTGGAATGGCCATCCCAGTCCCCAGACCTGAATATCATTGAACATCTGTGGGATGATGTGAAGCGGGCTGTCCATGCTCGGCGACCATCTAACTTAACTGAACTTGAATTGTTTGTCCAAAATACCTTTATCCAGGATCCAGGAACTGATTAAAATCTACAGGAAGCGACTAGAGGCTGTTATCTTTGCAAAAGGAGGATCTACTAAATATTAATGTCACTTTTCTGTTGAGGTGCCCATACTTTTGCACCGGTCAAATTTTGGTTTAATGCATATTGCACATTTTCTGTTAGTACAATAAACCTCATTTCAATCCTGAAATATTACTGTGTCCATCAGTTATTAGATATATCAAACTGAAATGGCTGTTGCAAATACCAAAATATTTAGAACTAAAAATGATTAAGATTAATAGGGGTGCCCAAACTTTTTCATAGGACTGTATCTCTGTCCACTCCAGAATGGCGGGCCTTACAGTGTAGCTGACTTAAAAGAGTTCCCTCATTCCCCCAATTGGGACAAATTCACTAATGAAAGTACACCAAAATTCTAGAGAAATTTGCACCAAATAACTGGCTTACATGTCCTGCCCCTCATTTACCAATTATTTCAGACACTTTTATGACTTGGTGTAGCTTATACCACCAAGTGTACTGCTTGATCTTGCTGCGAACTGATGTTCTCACTTTGTCTAAATCTTAGACGAGATTAGTAATTTTTCTTTTTTTTTTTTTTATGTAAACTGTGAGCCCCACATAGAGCTCACAATGTACATTTTTTCCCTATCAGTATGTCTTTTTGGAATATGGGATGGAAATCCATACAAACACTGGGAGAACACACAAACTCCTTGCAGATGTTTTTTTTGCCCTTGGCGGGATTTGAACACCAGGACCCAGCGCTGCAGTGCTAACCACTGAGCCACCATGTGGCCCCTGTGATTAGTAATTTTTACCCATTAGGTGCAATAACTTATGTTATAATTCAAGAGGCCCTGATAGAGAGTGTGATACTGTGCATGCATTGGAACCTGCTGTACTTGCATTAAAGGTAGACCATTTAAGTGAATGAGAGCTAAGGTGCAGTAACCTGGCGCAACCATTACACAGTGGATGGACTTGTCTATTTCTGGATTTATCCACTGTGCAGTGCCGGGTCCAGCAGCTTCTTAGAATTGCTGATCTTTGAAGGTGCCTGGTGTCAGACCTACAATGATCGTAAGGATAGGTCATATGTGTCTGGGGTAGGCACTTATGTCCTAAGAACAATGTAGCTTTTTACAGGGCATATAGTAAACTGGTCTTGTCTTAAAGTTGGCCATTCACATCTGATTTTTGTCAAATGAATAGCTGGCTATCAGACATGTAGATGTCAGGCTGATGGAAGATCATTGACTATGCTGCTACAGGCTATGCTGGATATTGTCAGCTGGCTACATTTTTCATGGCCATTTTGCACCTGAGGGCCAGTTTTCAAGGATCCCTCATACATTTGAATGTATTGAGGGATCCATCAAATGGATAAAGATAGGACCTAATGTTTGACTGTCACAGGAGACTTCCACAGATTCTGCCCAAAATTGGCAGAGACAAATGTGTTGCATGGAGGTGTTTTCTCACTGCTGGTTCCAGTATTAAAACAGTGGAAATCTGAAAGATACCCTGTGGACCCCATTATATTCTATGGTGTCCTGTTTTAGTTACAGGCTTTCTGCTGTTCGGGGTCCCTTTGGTGGACTCTAACAATGGAGAGTCCGGCACAAGTGTGAACCTAGCCATAAATGGGTTCATTTTAAGCAGACTGCACACCTATGGGATCAGTGTGCGCTCCATGATTTTCACAGAACTCTACTCAACTGAAATGAATGGAAGGAAGATTTTAGGTGTGATTTTTTTTTACTGCACATTCACGTGACAAAGTTCTCCTAAACGTTATGTTGTTCTCCGCACTGAGTAGGAAAATCCCTTAAAGTCCGCTGCAGAAGTACTGTAATTTTTTTGAACAGCATTATAATGACCGACACACGTAATAGGTGCCTGGTAATCTTGTAGACATACCTCATTTCAAATTGGGCTTTCCAACATATAATTAATGTGAATGAGGATGTCCTGGTTATAATCGACTTCACCATCCCTTCACTTACCAAGATAGGAGATCAACCCTTGTGAAGCTGTTGAGGTCTTCTGCAGTTTTTCTTCTACAAAGGTTTTCCCCTTTGGGCTTACTGCTAGTATAACTTTCATAAAGTATCATTTCTTGCTACATTTGATATTACGTATCACATATACATATGGATACATCTTTCCCTGAGTGGAAGAATTGAAGACAGTTCTAGCTTTGAAGAAATATCTTATTAACATGCTGTCTCCACCGGTTATGCCGTATTCCAGGTGAGGAAGGTTTTGGTTTGATGTGAAGATGTTACTTGTTTTCATCTATAAACATAGTATTGGAACCTCTGTATATTTCTATATTCGGTGACAAGGATTATTCTCAAGCTAGGATATCTATAGTCCTATCCATAATTGATAAGTCTGTGTTATCAAAATGTTTGCCTCTGACCAATACAAATGGATTTTGTTGGTCTTACACTTTTTTGCCTGCTTTATGCTTTAGCGCATCATATCAGACCTGACTGTCAGATGGGAAATAGATGTAAGAGTATCCTTACTGCTGCTGCTGTCCTACATCTGCCATCTTAACGCCCTTCTTATCACTAAACCTTTATTGTACTTGGATAGGACAAGGCGTCTAAAAGTGAACATGTAGATTTAGAGTTGAGTGATCCTTTACTGTGTTTGTATGTTTCCTGACTTTCCTCCGATGGCAAATATCGAGGGAAAGAAGGGTTAACAATGTTGGATTTCAAAATGTTTGATCCATTGCTAGAGATATCTGGCAATTCCTTATTTTGTCTGCATGCTCAGCCAAACATTTACTGACAATGGCAGATATAATACAGTGCAGCCGCTGTATAAATAATTAGGATTTGATAAGAAATACTGCTCAGAAGACACCTAGGAGGAGTTATTAAGACTGGCGTTTCTTATTCCCCCATTGGCGAGAGATGATCCAGAATTATTAAGACGTTCTGATCTGTTAATAATTTTGTCGTGCAGGAGTCCCCGTGTGCCAGAATATCAGGTATAGCTAATGCCAGTTTTCTGCTATCAGTTATAGTAGATAGTAACCTATTTTGCAGATTTCCACCCCCCACAGGGATTATTTCTGGAAGACATTTTTGGGACAACTTCTTTTGCCATACGTTTTTATATTTTGTAATCACGCAAAAAAAAAAAAAAAAAAAAAAAATGTTGCATTGGTGCAGCAATAACAAAAACACTTTCAAGAAGAAATAAAAAAAATTGCTCTTATACATATCAAATAGCCGTATCTGGTCTGTTTCATAGTCCACACATCAAAGGTGAAGGAGAGGCAATGCTGAAAGCTATAAATGAGCATGCAAGTCAGCCAAGGGGACATTCTTACACCTTGAGGTTATACTGCAGTGTTTTGGGGTTTTTTAGATGTAGATTGTGAGCCCCATATAGGAATCAGTGTACATTTTTTTTTTTCCTATCAGTATGTTTTTGTAGAATGGGAGGAAAGCCACGCAATTTACACAAACACAGGGTGAATGTACAAACTCCTTGCAGATGTTGTTCCTGGCGGGATTTGAACCCAGGACTCTAGTGCTACAAGGCTGCAGTGCTAACCGCTGAGCCACCGCGTTGCCCCTAGTGTTTTTTCTTCTTCATGCTATTGTTTCTGAACATACTGAAAATTTGACAGATACTTTTTATTTGAAGCAGCTTCTTCGAGAATACTTTTTTAAAACTTTTTTTTATTTCTTGTTTCTGATTAATATATGGTTTAGTGGAAAACTGTTCAGTATACTCTGACCTAGCTGACCCTGGGCCTATTAGGCAATATGGTGATTCACATCCTTCTCTGTCCCCCCCCCCCCATAGAAGGGAGTTAATCATTGAGTGAGATGACCACCAGGACTGATAGGTCCAGCGTAGGGAGGGATAAACGTGATAAATCATCAGTAGCATACTGCTCAGTCCATCTCTCACTATACCCTATACCATGTGACTGCATTTTGGACAGAATCTTCACAGTGACAGGTTTGCTCTAAGAATTCTACCAGCTCCTTATTTATTTGATTGTTAATTCTTATGACACCTTCCATCAGAAGCAATGGATTGTATAGTTAGTTTTTCTATGTTGTTTTACTGCTGCCGAGGTATCTGTGGGGGTTCCAATGTTTGTACCCCCATACTGATCTAACATTTAGGCCTCATGCACAGAAACACACAAACACTGACATACAAAGAGGTTGGAGACCCTTGATAACTCAGGGGTGTCTTGCACCCGTTGGAGTGTTTATTAAGACTGGAGTATGAAGTACTATTCTTAGTAAGTCTGCCCCAATGTAGTAATAATAATACATTTTATTTATGTGGCGCCACCATATCCCACAGCACGTTACAATTTGTAGAGTTCAAGTACAGACAAAATGAGACATTACGGAGTTCTAAGTCAGTTCACACAATGGGACTGAGGGCCCTGCTCACAAGAGCTTGCAATCTATGAGGCTAGGTTCACATTAGAGTTCCAACTACATTTGGAGTTTCCATCTTCAAATTCACTTGAAAAATGCATTTTTTCAGGTGGAACCGCGGTGGATCTTTATGGGTCCCGTGGGTTCCTGTGGGTAACCGCTTTTTAAGCGGATTAGGTTTCCGTAAGTGGACCCGAGGAATGGAAAGCCGTACGCTATTGTGAGCCTAACGTAAATCGTCTTTGTGATGGCCATTACAAAAACATCCATCACACAGACATATTTCGCTGTAATATGCATGAAGCGTAAGGGAGAGTTCACACGGAGTAACATGCCGTAACGGAGTAACGTATACGCGGCGCCATTTTGCGGCCGTGATTTTGAGCAAAAGCTCACTCGGCGTCTACGTGCCATATCAAGCAGCACGTTACTCCGTGTGAACTCTCCCTTATTGTGTATTTTATGAATGGGTGGAAAAAAAATACTTCACAGTGTGGTTAGTTACGAAGTTCAGCCTCTATTTATGACTATTCTATATTTATACCTGTACACGTTCAGTATCTAAAATTATAATACAGTGACGTTTTTTGTCACGGTCTTTCCGAACATGTCACAGTTGAGGGGTTTCTACCACATGAGTGGAATGTGATGATGTTTTTGGGCTTTACGTAGCTTTATTTTAGCAGGCTGCAGCAGGACTTTCACTTTCATTTTGTATCATTGAGATCCTCAGCAGGGTTAATGTCTGAGTGCCGGACTTCAGAGCTCACTAGTTTGCTGATATCATAGATACAGGCCTTGTAAGTAAGGAATGTGAGATAACTTTGCTAGTGTTGGTGTGGTCCATTGTCTCATACCAGGAAGGATCTGTTACTGGCACGGGCCCAGAGGTAAGTAAGAGACTAGTTTAACTGCTGGGGCAAGTGGTTACAGGAATGCTGTGTAGGCGTATATGTTATATGAGTACTAGTACATGACATCAATATCACTGTTTAAAGTGCACTTGTCATTCTAGGAGGTGACTTTTCAGAAGTAACACTATATCTGCACATTATATGACTTACCATATATATAACATTCTCCACTATTTATTACTCTGCAGGCTCCATCTCTATATATTAGGTTTCCCGTGCTATGTCTCCCATAACCTGCACATAGAGAAGAGGAAAATCTCTTAACTTTATCTCACACATTATATTATAGAGCAGTGTAGCTGTGAATCATGCACTACGGAGAGATACAACACTAACTAGAAGCTGCAGCACCAACTCTATGTGTCTCTGCCTCTGTCTCCTCTTTCCTCTTCCCTTTCTCTCTCCATAGACTTCTTTAGGGAGCATTTTCCAAATCAGTTGGAGCTGAAAGACCGTCTCCTCTCTCAAAGATATATTTAGCCGCGAACTCAGAGTGAAAATGTGGTGAAGAAGAAATAAGTGGAGAAAGAGGCATTTTCCCATATGAATTATATTATAAAGCTTATTATATCCACATACCCTGTTAATGTATGCAATGATTGTTTTAATGAGTGACATAGATGATTAGAGTCCTTTTACTAAATTTACATCAACGCAAGTTTTTTTTAATGATATTGTATATAAATATTATGATATTGCATATGAATATTTTAGAATACCTAAAATAAAGGTAAAAAATAGAAACTTTACGGGGATTTCCATCAGAAATTATGGAAATTATAGATGGGTGTCCCCTTTTTGGGAACACCTATTGTTGGTTAAAGTGAAAAGAGTGACTTTTGCTTGAAAAGACCTTTAACTTCAGTGTAATTTTTAATTTGTAATTTAACTTCTGTGTAATTTTTCATGCATCTGGCTCTGTTTCCTACAATATAAGCTGATTCAGGGGGCTCAATCAGCCGGACCCTTAGTGATCAGCTCATGATCCGGTACGCGATTCAGGAATGGGGCTCCCTAGGTGGAAAATGACCATAAAGGAACATATGCAACCTTACTGTACTATCCTTGTGACTACTTAAAAGGGACTCAATGCTTTTTTTCTCTACTGCAGGTAACCAGAGATGAAGTATTTTGTAGCCATAGAAATTATCTGCTAAGCTGTGCCGCAACGGCAGAAGGAAATATTGTAATGAGCAATCTCTGTGTATCCAGTCGGACACTTGCACAGATTGTAGATGAACTGGAATCTGATGAAGAAGAAGTGATAAGGTTTGCTTGCCGGGATATCACGTTGAACACTAATCTACGGGAACTATTAAGTGAACTGAATGAAGGAAATTCACATCCAGTGATATTTCAATTATTGTGTTTGCTGAAAAGGTTTGACCTCATCAAAAAACATTACAAGATAACCAAAGTGGAAGCAGAAAGACTGCTAAAGAGACAACCTAAGGCCATTGCAGATTACAGGTAAACTTTTGCACTGAATGTTTTTGGCTTGGCATAGAACATTTTTCCAGCTGTTTAAAATGTATGTACTATGTTTCCAACATGTGAGGCTATCCTCGCACAATGTAGATGATTCTCGGCCACATGGGATCCAATTTTAATGGGTTAATTGACCAAAGGTTGAGGCTCCACATTTACATAACCACAGCTTTTTGTTGCAGATTTTGCTGCATTTTTTTGAGCCAAAGCCAGGAGTGGTTTGAGTAGATGGTAGAAGTATAAGGACTTCCCATATACCATACCCATTCCTTTTGTAGCCATTATTGACTTTGGCTCAAAAAAAAAAAAAAAAAAACCGCAGCAAAATCTGAAACAAAAAAAAGCTGTGTTTTATGTAGTGTGGGGCCTCAGCTTATGGTGAATTGACCTGTTAAAATTGGATCCCACGAGCCAAGAATCATCTACATTGTCAAATTTGCCGCCCATCCACTAGCAGCTTCTGGCACTCAGAGACTGTGGCAACAGCTGCATTGTGCGGGGTTCCAGTTGTTGGGGGTTGTTGTGCAGGGTCCAGTGTATACATTAATATGAAGACTCTGGAAAACCCCTTTAATGGGAGACTGTCACCAGCACCAAGCATATCAACCCAGACCCTTGAGAAATAGGTTATGGTCACCTGAATTGAGCGTCTTCTTTTCTCCTGTATCACTGCCTCTGTTGCCAATATATTGCCATTTTTGTCAATATACATATCAGTTCTTTAGAGAAACTAGGGCTATGGTGCTGCTCCGAAGAGGAAAGCAGCAATACTTATTTTCATATTTGCAAAAATTTTGGCAAACAAGGCGCCAATTCAAAAAGGGAAAATTCTGTTTGATTCTTATTGGCTGTTATGAGGCCAATGTCACTTGTGATATCTCAGATATGCAGTATGAGAACAGGAAATGTCACACACTATAAGACATTTCCCTGGAATGTCTGGGTGATTCCTTTAGAAAATAAATAATGGTGACCTTCTGGACTCCCAGAAGAGCAGCAAATGTCATGGGCCAGCATTGAATAGAGGCAGTAATATAGAGGCACTAAAGTCTATGGAGCTGCTGAACTCTGCTACTTAAATAGTTCCCAATAAATGCTATAGGATTTAAGTTCTTTCCCTGCAAATAATTACTACTAGAGATGAGCGAACAGTGTTCTATTGAACACATGTTCGATCGGATATCAGGGTGTTCGCCATGTTCGAATCGAACACCGCGTGGTAAAGTGCGCCAAAATTCGATTCCCCTCCCACCTTCCCTGGCGCCTTTTTTGCACCAATAACAGCGCAGGGGAGGTGGGACAGGAACTACGACACCGGGGGCATTGAAAAAAAATTGGAAAAAGTCATTGGCTGCCGAAATCAGGTGACCTCCATTTTAGACGAATAGTGGATTTCAAATCCGGGTCATATGAGAATGTGAACTTTGTGACTATGAGACAGGGATAGCTGTACAGGCAGGGATAGCTAGGGATAACCTTTATTTAGGGGGTAATGTTATTAAAAATAACTTTTTGGGGCTCTATCGGGTGTGTAATTGTGATTTTTGTGAGATAAACTTTTTCCCATAGGGATGCATTGGCCAGCGCTGATTGGCCGAATTCCGTACTCTGGCCAATCAGTGCTGGCCAATGCATTCTATTAGCTTGATGAAGCAGAGTGTGCACAAGGGTTCAAGCGCACCCTCGGCTCTGATGTAGCAGAGCCGAGGCTGCACAAGGGTTCAAGCGCACCCTCGGCTCTGATGTAGGAGAGCCGAGGGTGCACTTGAACCCTTGTGCACCCTCGGCTCTGCTACATCAGAGCCGAGGGTGCGCTTGAACCCTTGTGCACACTCTGCTTCATCAAGCTAATAGAATGCATTGGCCAGCGCTGATTGGCCAATGCATTCTATTAGCCCGATGAAGTAGAGCTGAATGTGTGTGCTAAGCACACACATTCAGCTCTACTTCATCGGGCTAATAGAATGCATTGGCCAGCGCTGATTGGCCAGAGTACGGAATTCGGCCAATCAGCGCTGGCTCTGCTGGAGGAGGCGGAGTCTAAGATCGCTCCACACCAGTCTCCATTCAGGTCCGACCTTAGACTCCGCCTCCTCCAGCAGAGCCAGCGCTGATTGGCCGAATTCCGTACTCTGGCCAATCAGCACTGGCTAATGCATTGTATTGGCGTGATGAAGCAGTGCTGAATGTGTGTGCTTAGCACACACATTCAGCTCTACTTCATCGGGCTAATAGAATGCATTGGCCAGTCAGCGCTGGCCAATTCATTCTATTAGCGTGAACTGAGTTTGCACAGGGGTTCTAGTGCACCCTCGGCTCTGCTACATCAGATTGCTACATCTGATGTAGCAGTGCCGAGTGTGCATCAGATGTGTAGTTGAGCAAAACTGACTCAGCACTGCTAAGTCTCTGCATTCGCATAGGAATGCATTGGCCAGCCTTCGGCCAATCAGCGCTGGCTCTGCCGGAGGAGGCGGAGTCTAAGGTCGGACCTGAATGGAGACTGGTGTGGAGCGATCTTAGACTCCGCCTCCTCCAGCAGAGCCAGCGCTGATTGGTCGAGTTCCGTACTCTGGCCAATCAGCACTGGCCAATGCATTTCTATGGGGAAAAGTTAGCTTGCGAAAATCGCAAACTGACAGGGATTTCCATGAAATAAAGTGACTTTTATGCCCCCAGACATGCTTTCCCTGCTGTCCCAGTGTCATTCCAGGGTGTTGGTATCATTTCCTGGGGTGTCATAGTGGACTTGGTGACCCTCCAGACACGAATTTGGGTTTCCCCCTTAACGAGTTTATGTTCCCCATAGACTATAATGGGGTTCGAAACCCATTCGAACACTCGAACAGTGAGCGGCTGTTCGAATCGAATTTCGAACCTCGAACATTTTAGTGTTCGTTCATCTCTAATTACTACATATTTTGTATATCCTGGCAGGGAGGCACTTCTATAGTCAAGGATGTATTTTATAAGGATGTCTTGCACCAAGGATGTATTGTGAGTAAAGTAGGTTGAAGTGGGAACTGCTTATGGTTTCATCTCTCACTTCTGCCCATGCTACTACTACAGGCTCTATCTCAAGCTGGATCACAGTTAGCAATATTTTAAAACAGGACCAGGGTCCATGGCTATAGTTTTCAGCCTAAGATAGAGCAAGTTGAATTAATAGCTTTCAACTTAGCCTGCTTAGAGGAGGAGAAGGGGTGGGAGTCTATCTGTGATATGATGTATAGTGAAGAAGAGAATATGTGGTTTGCGATCTTCCTTCCTGTCACTATATAAATCTAGATGACCTCAGGCTGAGGACTTGCTTAATATAACAAGTATACAGGTCACTCCAATGCAGGCGCCAACAAACTGTAGATCTTAGAAAATACAAAGGAAACCGTTCAGACAACATCTTCTCGATTATTCTAAACATCTATTGGTTGGGTGTGGTTTCAAATATTTTAGTATTTGTTTGGGAGTTTGGTTATGAATAAGACATTATTATACCTGGAAACACATAGATTACCATCCATGAGTTCACACCATTGAGATTTATTTTTAAAATGATGAATTAAAGAAGGTACTTTTTTTTTAGAGTTGGATTCGGTTCTGGATTATTTCATGAGGGTTAGCATGCACTTTTATGTGTATTACCCCAAGGTCCCCCCCCTCATTCCCATCTGACGGTATATGTGTTCTCTGTCAGATATGGGTATCACTTTTCCCCACAAAAGGAGTGAGAAGATGAGAATTGACTCATATAATGAACCCTATTGGGAAAAATTAGCCATTTACTGATGACCCACACATTCACCGTCATCCTGATCGCTGCATCAAATAAATTTCCCCACATACATGCATTGAAGCTTATACATTATATATTATCTGTATCTGATTTTAGCATAAAATTAGTAATAATTAACTCATTAGGTTCAGTTTACAGTTTTGCAATGATTGATCAGATTTTTGTAGTGGGATGGGATATGGTATACATATGCTTTACCCATATCTTTAGCACTCACACCAGTATTTACTGATCCTGCATAATAATAGTGTTCCCTTAGTGTCCTTCTTGCATTAATGGTATGTGTTTACCCGTACACAGTAATAGTGCCCTCTTAGTACCCCTAAACAGCAATGCTATCCCATAAGGTGCTCCCATAATGTTCCACACACAGTTTTTACTGACTCTATACAGCGATAATGCCCCACAAAAAATAAAGTACCCCCTTGGTTCCACCAATCAGTAAATTTGGCCCCAAAAAAATATTAAAATAAGTAGTCTTCTCACCTTTTTCCGGCTAGACCTGTGTCGTGATCCATCAGCAGTATGGTGGTGCAGGAAGCCAGCAGCCTCCTGCTTTTCCATAGTTTTCAACTGTATTTGCATCCTAATTGGTTGAATTTTAATACCGATTGTGTATGTCACAATGTGGTAATTATATAAATAGCAGAACCATTAACAAAATAATGAACACCAAAGAGGTCTTTAAATAGGTGCTGATGTTACTACAGACTCTGCACAAATGAATAGTTTATGAAATTCTAAGAAACTTGTAATGATATTTTATTAGAGAGAAATGCCTCTTTCTGATTTCACTGATCTCTGATTTCTGATTTGACTTTCACTCTGAAAATTACTGCTATATCCCCCTTGAAACACACTGCAAGTCACATGACACGTACTGTATATAGAAGTCTATAAAGGGGAGGGTGAGGAGTGAGCAGGAAGTGTAGGAAGTAAGAGAAGAAAGAAATACTTAGTCTGATGATGAAGCCAATAGGAGTTTCTTTTATCTTAACCACAGCACTTTACTCACATCAGTACAGTTTAGTACTTCTCTAAATTTGTCCTGCAGGTTCCTTCTTTACTTACTGTATGAAAGCTCCACTCACCGACACAGAGAGAACTACAAACTCCAGATATAGCATGCGGAGGAGGAAACTGCTAACAGCCCAGAAATAATGTTACTCTTCATGTACATACACATAACCTGTTATGCTGAAACGTCCAATGAAGTGCAGGGTATGCTGTAAAGTGCTAACCAAGGAATATAGCGAGAATGCCCTTTTTAACAGTTACATACAGGGCCGGCTCCAGGTTTTTATGGGCCCTTGGGCGACAGAGCCTCAGTGGGCCCACTTGTAAAGGAGGCGGGGGAATCGAGACACTGTGCGTCGCAGATGAAGCGAGTGACGTCACGCAGGAGTGTGGCGTCACCAACGCCATACCTCCCAACTTCTGAAGAGTAGAAAGAGGGTCAAAATGTGCTCTGCGCGCCGCAGCAAATTTAGCTCCACCCACTTTTATGTTGACTCCTCCCATTCTCATTCATTTATCATGTGCTCCCACACACTATAATCCTCCTACAGTCACCCGTAAATTATATGCCCCCCCTCCATCTCTTCCCCAGTTTCATATACACCCTTCCTCTGCCCCAGTTTCATGTCCCCCCTCCATCTCTGTCCCCAGTTTCATGCCGTTCTCCCCCTTCATCTGCCCAGTTTCATGTCCCCTGTCTCTGCCCCAGTGTCATGCTGTTCCACCCCCCCATCTGCCCCAGTGTCATGCCGTTCTCCCCCCTTCATCTTTCCCAGTGTCGTGCCCTTCCCCCCCCCCTTTATCTGCCCACAGTTTTATGTCCCCCCGTCTCTGCCCCAGTGTCATGCCGTCCCCCCCTCATCTGCCCCAGTGTCATGCCGTCCCCCCCATCTGCCCCAGTGTCATGCCGTTCCCCCCCCTCCCCTTCATTTGTCCCCCAGTTTCATGTGCCCCCTTCATTATGTTCCACCTTAATGTTTAATACAAAACAAACACTCACCTTCCATCGCTCCCCCGCCGCTCCTCTCTCCGCTCACTCACTCCATTCACATAGTTGTAGGCGCGATGTGATGTCATCACATCGCGCCTACACACTTCAAAGCCGGCCCGCAGCGTTAAAGCAGGAGCTGAGCTCACAGCTCCTGCTTTAATCGCCTATGTATTCAGCTCATCAGCGTCCGTCAGACGCCGATGAGCTGAAATCGGGACAGGCAAGTGCTGGAGCGGGCAAGTGCCGGGGGGCCCTGGCACTTGCCCGACTACA
Organism: Leptodactylus fuscus; assembly: GCF_031893055.1. NCBI lineage: Eukaryota > Metazoa > Chordata > Amphibia > Anura > Leptodactylidae > Leptodactylus > Leptodactylus fuscus. The sequence continues at coordinate 30,938,678 of NC_134272.1, forward strand.
CCGTGCGCTGACGCCGGCCCTGATTACATACATTTGTTTTCTTTGGCACACTTTCCTTTGTACATAGTAAAACTCTGGCCACGCCACTTCCTCTTAAATGTGTGAAGGCAAACCACAAAAACAAAAACTGGGTGGAGAAAAAAATGTGAAATCAAACAGGGGAAGCAAAGTAAACAACGATATAACCTGCTAATGTATTCCCGTGAGAGCGTAGAGGAGCCCAAATGGTTCCTGTAAGCAAAATTAAAAGAAAAAAGTATTACTGCAGTCTGCTTCTTGAAAAGTGACTTCCACTTAAAGAGGACCTTTCATCACTTGGGACACATGCGGTTTTATATACTGCTAGAAAGCCGACAGTGCGCTGAATTCAACGCACTGTTGGCTTTCATGTTCTGTGCCCCCGGTGAAGAGCTATTGGTGCCGATACTGTAGATCAGGGGTAGGGAACGTACGGCTCTCCAGCTGTTGCAAAACTACAACTCCCAGCATGCATACTGGCTCTGCTGTTCTGGGAACTCCCATGGAAGTGAATGGAGCATGCTGGGAGTTGTAGTTTCACAGCAGCTGGAGAGCCAAAGGTTCCCTACCCCTGCTGTAGATCTTCACAGTCAGGAACGCCCTTCCTCACAGTAGCGCCTATAGCGTTTTACTGTGAGAGCGGGGTGGAACGCCCTTCTGACGGTGAAGAACTACGGTACCGGCACCGATAGCTCTTCACCTGGGGCACAGATCGTGAAAGCGATAGTGTGCTGAATTCAGCGCACTGTTGGCTTTCTAGCAGTATATAAAACCGCATGTGCCCCAAGTGATGAAAGGTCCTTTTTAATTGTTATGGAGCTCAAAAGAACGTAGAAATTCACAAAAAATAGTAGCTGGTCTTCACTTTATCTCCTCTTTTCTTTTGGTTTTTCAATTAAAAAGATGTCCCAGCCAGCCATGCCTCCCATCTTTATCATGTGTGTAGCTGTAAGACCATTGGCTGGAGGAGGAACCTCCCTGCTGTGCCCTAAATGCAGTAGGAGAAAATAGACCCTGCCTCATTTCCTAAGAATCAGGCTGAAGATGGAACTGATCAGGAGATGATTAATCCTTGTTTTCTTGGCAGACTGACAGTGCAGGCAAATTTCTTTCGAGTGGTATTGCATAGCAACAGCATATTTTTACAGATTTTTGGATATATTTATAATAAGTGGCCTGCTTATTTTTGCATCTGTAATTTGATTTATTTTCTTCCCTGCCACTGTTGTTGTTCTGTCTAAATCTTCTGGGGTTGATGGGTGCATTTACTGCCGCACAAGACTGTCTGTACTTGGCAAGTTTACATATTTCTAGGATGCTGCATCCTGGTTCACAGTTCATGTGCAAACCTGGAAAACTTGCAGTAAAAGAAATGTAACAGTATAGCCTGCACAAGCTTAGGGTTATCAGAATGGCTACCCTGGGCAAAGGAGTAATGCACATGGACGGCACTGCTTGTGGCACAGTGAAAAGGCTAGGAAAACAGTGGGTGGGTTGTACAGCACTCAGCATAGTCGAACACTATAAAGTGATAATATATGCTGGTGGGGTCTAAGCAACGTAAGCAAAAAGCAAAAGTCAGTGAGCAGACTCTTTATAGACTCAGACTCACCGATCTCTATTGCTGAGTCTGAAATTCCGAATGAACTTTAAACAGATGAATTTGTGGCAAAAGAATATGTCATAAGGGTGATTTATACATGAGGTTAGAAGGCAGACCAGATGTCTATCCTTAGGATGTGTCATCAATATGAGCTCAGTTGGGGTGCAATTAGGGTTGAGCAACTGGGATCGGAAAAGATCAGATCGCGATCGAGTAAATTTCTCAATCGCAGTCGGGTTCTGATCCCACCTAGCTTTCTCCTTGCAATCCTGCCATGCACACCATTGTTGTCCAGTGTACTCCTGATGATGGATTCATAAGCATTGACATTAGCTAACGTGAAAGACCTTTAGATGCTTAGAGGCTACCTAGGGTTCCATGGTGGCCTCGCAGACTGTCCTACACCTGCCTGTTGGTGTAATCTTTGTTACTTGACTGCTCCAAGGAGGTTAAACATTTATCTTGAATTCCTTCCATTTGTGCACAATCTGCCTGACTGTGGATTGGTTGAGTCTAAAACCTTTAAAGAGAACCTTTCATGGTTTGGGGCACAGGCAGTTCTATATACTACTTGAAAGCCAACAGTGCGCTGAATTCAGCACACTGTCGGCTTTCCCGATCTGTGCCCCAGGTAAAGAGCTGTCGGTCTCAGTACCGTAGTGCTTTACAGTCAGAAGGGCGTTCCTGACAGTCAGTCAGGAACGTGCTTCTCCACAGCAACTCCTATCGCGCTATATAGTGTGAGCGGGGAGGAACGCCCCCTCCCCTCCTGATAATACTCGTCTATGGACGAGCACTGTGAGCAGAGGGAGGGGGCGTTCCTCCCCGCTCACACTGTACAGCATGATAGGCGCTGCTGTGGAGAAAGACGTTCTTGACTGACTGTCAGGAACGCCCTTCTGACTGTAAAGAGCTATGGTGCCGGGACCAATAGCGCTTTACCCGGGGGACAGATTGGGAAAGCCGACAGTGCGCTGAATTCAGCATGCTTCAGCATGCTTTTCCAGCCTGATAAGCATCAATAACTCTTCTTCTGAGGTCCTCAGAAATCTCCTTTGTCTTGGAGGTATTTGAGTGAAAAGAGGATAAAAGCAGAGCAAAGAAGGAGGCCTTGAGGGGATGGTCAGAGATGATGTATGGGATGGTAGTGGGAGATTAAGTCAGAGATGTATGGACGGATCCCTGGTCTTACAATAGATAGGTCACACACTCACACATGTCATCCCATTGCTTATAAACTCCTGACTCTAATCTTACCTTAAATTAAAACTGTTATCTGTTAATCCTAAAGGTTCACATACTTTTTCCTTCTACAGATCTATGTTATTGGATCATTTTCTTCTATAAACAAATAACCAATATTTTTGATTTAGTTTTCTTTGTCTACTTTTAGGACTAGTGTGTAAATTTGATGTAATTTTAGATTAAATAAATGCAATTGACGTATAACAAATTCTTAAGGGTTCACAATTTTTTTTTTTGCTTTTTTAAATTTATTATAGGTATTTTATTACAGAACTCAATGAGGAAATTGAAGAGAATGATTTGGAAAGCCTTCTGTTCTTGATAAAAAAGGATTTAGGAAATGGAGGAAGACTAAAAAGCAAGGTATACATTAACTCTTCTGTCATATACATGTTATTGGCTTAAGGGAGAGATCACATGGAGTAACGTGCCGCGTGATGTGGCACGTTTACGCTGTGTGAGACTTTGCGGGCTGTATATGCTCCCATTGATTTCAAAGGGAGCCGGGATCGTATACGCGGCGCTATTTTTTTCTTCAAAAATGCTATGTGTCTGCTATTTGTGGAGATGAAGTGGTAAAAAACATGTTATTTTTTAAAGTACCGGCAAAGAGAATGAGATTTTATTAATCTCATCCACACGTTACAAGGAAAAAGGGTTTAAAGGGGTGATCTGGTCTCTAACATCAATATTAGATCAATATCAGATCACTGATACCTCACAGCACAGCTCTGTATTTTTTATATACTGAGCACCGCGCCATTCACTTGCCGTACAAACTGTTGTGCCGAGTGTAGGTATTGTAGCGCTGTCCCATTGAAGTCTATGAGAAAGCGCTGCTATACCTATACTAGCTACTACAGTTTGTACAGTGAGTAACTGAAGGCACTAAGTTACCTTTACCGCTGGGCCTAGTGTATTTTTCTTGAAAGTATTACAAATTTGGGGTTCATCACAATGTACGTAACATGTACCCTGTTTTCCACAGACGTTCTTGTCAATGATGGTGGAGCTTGAGAAGAATCAATTGGTAACGCCAAATAATGTAGATTATTTAGCAAATCTGTTCCAAACCATTCACAGAGTCGATTTGAAAAAGAGAGTTCACAAGTTCCAGCAGCAAGGTAAGAGACCGCTGTAATACAACATCTCTTAGTTCTGTCATTGAGTAAAGAAAGGCAAAAATGCTATTTTAGGGAGCCTGCACATGGAGTTACGCTCCGCTCATTCTGAATGTAAAAATCGTTCAGAATGAGCGCATAAAAACCAGATCCCATTGATTACTATGGGTGCCGACATACACGCGTATCACATTGAAAGCAATAGGGAAAAAACCCTCCCATTGATTTCAATGGGTAGCGTGCGTATGCCGACACCCATAGAAATCAATGGGATCTGGTTTTTACGCGCTCATTCTGAGTGAGTTTTACGTTCAAAATGAGCAGAGCGTAACTCCGTGTGCAGACTCCCATATACTGTAGAGACTTTTTATAGACCTGTACCTATATTTAGGGCACTGGCTGGCCTCCACTCTCCTGATAGATGCCACCCAAACCCCCCTCCCCTGTTAACCCCCACTGGAAATTCTGGTTATACCCCTGAAAAAGATTATATCGTCTATATTACATCCCTAAATTGTGATGGACAAAATGTTGCTCACATCTTTATATCCTGATCGGTTTAATGCTATCTTTTAGATAACGTAATCCATGGTGGTCCTTACATCAATGCCCACCCGGCATCAGCCTCGCTTTATAGAATACCTAGCTCCAGCGGCCCATCCCCCATGGTAAGTTTTCTAGCCAAATACAGTTAATAAAAGCCATGATATCTTTTCTTTGCTTTATTTTTTTTCAGCATACTCTGCAAACCTTGTACATTTGTGTGTTGATTTCCTGCACTGCTTTATTTTATTTACACACTTTTTCCATTTTATCCAATATTTTCTCTTTTTGTTTGAAAATCTTCCTTTTTAATAGTCTTTAAAGCATTTTTGACAAAATTGGAACAATCTTTTATTCTGATCTAGAAATCTAACATCTCAATCATTGTTCACATTGTAAAAGGTCTGTAAATGATAAGTATAGGGAAAAAGATCCCAAGATGCAATGGATAAAAATTTCCAGTGTTGTCAGCTGATCGGTGGGGGTGCCAGGTGTCAGACCTCTTCTGATATTCAGGATCTATCCCGGGGGTAGTGATTGGAACTTTGTTCTGATACAGAGCTATAACTCCCTTACATTGCAATATAACAGTGGTTGCATGCCAATTTCTCATTAAAACAAAATCCATGTTTATTAGTAATCCTTATGAGTCTACTGAATCCACAGCCGTATAAAGAGACCGCAGCATTCTGGTGAGTGCTATAATCTCTTCACTGCTTGGTTTTGCAGCTCAGCCCCTTTCACTTGAATGGGACTGAGCTGCAAACAGTCCACTGACTCTTTAAATTTGCCTGTAATTTACTGATCAGATAAAATATCTAACTCTTGGAACACTGCTTTAGGCTAAGGAACGACATTGTGGGAACGCAGTGCTTTTGGGTGCAAAGTAAATGAGACTTCATTAATTTTATCCACACATCGTAGAAAAGAGGGAAAACTGTGTTTTCAAAATGCAACTTGTTACCTTAGCTGCAGAATCGTGAGAGTTTTTCCTATAAATTTAATAGAGGAATAAAAAATTAGTTTTCCAGAATATCTGTTAGCTTCGTTTTGCTACATGGAGGCCTTAACCTAAGGGCTAGTCTTTGTAGTGTTTTGGGGCAATTTTCATTCTATTTTTTTAATTTTATATTGCATTTTTTTCCTATTTGCTATTTTTTCAAAACACAGCATGGTCTGGCAACACTATTGAGCCATTACCTATTAATTTCATTATATAAAAAATGCTGTAAAAATAATGTGTGAATAAAAGGCCACATGCAAAAACTATATGTGAAGCTTTAAAGCAAAAAGGTGCAGGCTGTATACCCCAAGGACAGATTTTATTTATTTTTTCCATCTCAGTTTTGCACTTTTTTCCTAATTTCTTTCTGTTTTTACTTTAGAATCCACAACCTGCAAGCAGCAGTAATAAAGGTAAGACTCTCCTGTGTATGTACGTAGGGATTGTACACTGCTTCTCCCCAGACGTACTATAGCACTAGTTTATATTGGGTGACAGTAGTGCGATGGTTGACTTAGACCCCATGTATACGACCATAGCTGCTTTCAGTAGATTGTTCACAATTGTGGATCTATGGCCCGTAAACATCTGTGTAGTTTTTACTGATCAGTGTATGCGCTGTATCCATCTACAAAATATGCAGTAAGTCTTATTCACGTTCGTGGCACGGATTCGTCCCTGCAAGTGTAGGGGATCATACAAATCTTCTAGTGCATCTGTGATTGCAGACATGTTTTATGCAGAATACAGATTTTTTCTGCACAGGACAGATCACTGCATGTTCCCTAAATTTACTTTTTTTTAATGTAGATGTGAGCCCCATATAGGGCTCACAATGTACATTTTTTTTCTATCAGTATGTCTTTTTGCAAAATGGAAGGAAATCCACGCAAACGAGGGGAAAACATGTTGTCCTTGGCAGGATTCGAACCCAGGACTCAAGCGCTGCAAGGCCGTGTTGTCCCGCATGTAATGTGATACAAAAAGTGACTTGTGTGTTTTGTGCACTGACTGTATTTCCTTTTTATACCTAATGTAGATACAATCCCTGTACAAGAAACCCTGCAACAGGTAATTGTTTTCTCAAAATATATATTTTTTACATAAAAAACTATCATAGCTTCTTATTGGGTTTTATATGTCTCTATATGTCTTTGAAAGGGTTCAAATATATTAGCGAATATGTGCTAATAAATTATTGTATAACCAAGACAGGAACGACCCTTTATCTGCAAACCCCAGTTTTCTGATAGGTTGTAGTGTCATATGGAGTATAGTTACAGGATGTCATAAATGATCTTTGCTATAATGCTATTTAACCCTTTCACTGCCAACAATGTATTATAGGCTTTCAGAAACGCAGCCTCTTTCACGGCAGCGGAAAAAAAACTGCTGTGTGGTACCAGCAAAGCGAATGAGTTTTCCTTTAATCTCATTCGCACATGTAGCGCACTCATTTTAAGCGTTTTTTTCCCCTGTATAGTTTTAACTGGGGAAGAAAAATGCAGAAGAAAATACAGTAAAAACTCGATGAAAAAATCCATACACTCTTGTATTTGCATTCCCCAGCTATATGACTTCATGTTTCATTTGTTCACCATGAGGAAGGATCTTGGCATCAGAAGAATGTTATTTGTTAGTCTCAGAATCAAGATCTTTATTTCTGCTAGTGCACATCTGGGTCTGTCATAACTTCCTTATTTTTTCCTGTATATTGCAAAACTTTCATTAAAATAATACAGATAATACGTACGGCCAGGGCACAGAAGGAAATTCATAGTTGTGTGACACTGTAACAGAGGGTGACTTGCAAGCGACAGAAGGAAGAACACTCACATCCTGGTGATATCATCTCTCTACCTGTACTACCGCCACTGATCACAGGGTGCAGACAGGAAGTCCTCATCCATTTATTCTAACCAATCACAGAAGATATGTCTCTGGTTGTCACTTTAAGGGAGTGTTGTCCTTTGTGGGGTTTTTTGCTAAAGGGGTACAACTAAGAATGGTTGCACATCTTATCACCCCATAGACTTGGATATTTACCAGCATTTAGACTGCAAACATCTTTGATTTATTTTTGGACATTATGTGAATATATGGCTGCTGACATGGCCATAAGTGGCAGGTATGAGCTCAGTACATCTGGAACGTTTATTATAGTAGATTATGTGCATCTGTGGCATTGTTTGGGACAGACTTTCAGCCACAAGTCTGAATTATCACCCATTTCTGGGTCAATGTTATGCTGTTATGCAAAGTTGCAGGAAGGTGCACGTAAGTGTAATGTGCAAGTTGGAATTTTACAATATAACAGTTATTTTAGTTTTGAGATTAAAAGTGATTTTTTGAAAACGTTATAAATCTAGGTTTTATTTGTGTACATGAATAATCTGATCCAAAGGTTGTGTTTTATCCACTTGTCCTATAAACCATAGTGAAGACTGTAAATATTTGTATAGCAGTGATGGTGGTAGCCGACTGCTGCCTGCACATGTGCAGGTAAGGCCTGGTTCACATCTGCGTTCAGTATTCTATTCGGGGAGTCCTTCGGGACCCCCTGAACGGAATACCAAACGCATTGACAAGTGGTGAGTAATGAAAGCACATTGACACCATAGACTATAATATACGAGTCATGCGGAGAAGAAAGTAGTTCATGAAGTACTTTTCTGTCCACATGACTCGTGCAAACATCGCACGGAAAACGCACAGACCCCATTACAGTCTCTGGGGTCCGTGTGCTTTCATAAGCTCACTGCTTGTCAATGCGTTCGGTATTCCATTCGGGGGTCCTCAAGTGGACTCCCCGAACAGAATACTGAAGGCAGATGTGAACCAGGTCTAACAATAAATAACAGGTGTAACTTGAAGCTCTGAGGTCCCAATGTAAAATACGTAAAGGTCTCCCACTTTCCTTGTGCTATTAATAATACCGGTGTCTTCTCGTGGAATAGAGAGGTATTTGGGCCCCCTCAGGCTCCAGGGCCTATAAGCAATTGCTACCTGTGTACCCCATATAGTTACTGAACATGCTTACACAGGTGAACTACTGTATAAATGCTGCAGTCACATCACCATTCAATCGCTGCACGCCATTTACCTACATTGCAGCATTTAGATATATCATCACTTTATGATCAGGATATACTGTGAAGGGGACGCGGCATTACACCTACTGGGGCTGGGAATTATGGGTTTTATCCTATACATTGCAGAAGGTAACCTTCTCTGCGTAAATCCATGACAGAAATCGACATGATGCAGATTTTAAACTGTCACCTCATGTCAGCTTTTTTATTATTATTATTTTTCTTTTTTTTTTTTTTTAATTAAAATGTGATCTGTTTTGTTTCTGCTGTAGACCTCTGTCCCCATCCAAATTCAGATGCAAAATCCACAAGTTATACACCACTTATACATATATGTTGGTGGGCACAAATCATGCAGAAACGTAATATAAGGATCTAAGGAAATTCTACTACTTGACCCTCTTGCTGCAGTGACTTTGAGATTGTATTAGTTGTGTCTGTACTGTATAGTTTGGCTTTAATATCAAGGGCTTCCATTAAGGATTGTGTAAGCAATCTTACGTAACCGACCATTTTTTTTGTATTGTGTAATGTACTAGATCACTCTGTCCCGGTCTTGATGGTGTATGTAATAGAAACTGTGTGGGTGGAGATCTAGACAGTGAATGCACAACGTGTGAATGTGTCGTGTGCACAACGGGGAATTCCAGGCTGTGCAAAGTTTCATTTCTCTTCGCTGACGGACAGAGGGCCCTTAGTTCTCTTTTGGCTGTTGCTATTCTGGGGTTTTCCATGACAATATGAGGCTGGTTAGATTTTTGTGAACTTGATAGGTCTGCTATTATTTCAGGGTCACCTTTTGATGTATAACTACGATATCCTTCTGCTCCCAGAAACTTCCTGTCTCTGCAGGCGGACATTGGGGTGGGAGGTCTCCCGTACAATAGGTCACTATAGTTTAAGAAGGGCTTACATGTTAAAGAAAAGTTTCAGATTCGTTTATCCAAGGCAATGGTTAAAGGAAACCTGCCAGGTGTTTTTTTCGCTATAAACCGACCCCATTATATGCAGGATGAAGTAATTCCATTGCTGCTCCTCTGTATTATTTCTGTTGTAGCAAAGTGAAGTTCTAAAATCTGAAAGCCTAAAAAGTCACAAGTGAATTAACCTAAGTAGTCATGGGGGCGGGAGAAGCTTCAACCTAGTCACACTTGTCTATCACACCTCCTGGACATGACTGACATCTCCCTTATGACATCAGGTAGTGAGGGGGGGCTGTGAAGGAGATGTCAATCACTGCTAGGAGGTGTGACTAGGTTGAAGCCGCCCCGCCCCCATGACTACTTAGGTTACTTTGCGTATTATTTTTTATGCTTTCTGACATTTATAACATCACTTTACTACAATAGAAACATTACAGAGGGGAACCAAGGGAATTACTTTATCCTGCACATGATGGGGTCAATTTATGTTGAAAAAACACTTGACAGCTACTCTTTAGGGGGGTAGCTGTCAAGTGGTCCTTTAGAAAAGAACAAAAAAGTTCAGAACGGTTACAAAATAAAAGAAGCAATACTCACCACACCGATCCCTTGATGCTCACGTTGCGATGCCTCCTGGGTTTCTTCCTATTCTTTTCCTCCTGGTCTCTCTTAGGGCTAGTTCACACGTGGGCAAAGGGGAGGTTTTTGACAGCGGAATTCGCTTCAAAAACCTCTCCTTTAACATGGTGGTCTATGTAGACCACTAGCTTTTTTTTTCCTCCTAGCGTTTTCCGCCTGAAGAAGCGACATGACCTTTCTTCAGGCGGAAAACGCCTGAAGAATTGCATAGAAGTGAATGGGAGGCGAAAACCGTGCGGTTTTCGCCTGCAGTTTCTATAGCACATATAGGAAAAAAAAAACCTAGCGAAAACCGCGTCAAAAACCTCGTCAAAAACCGCGTGGAATGCAAAAAACAGCGTAAAAAAAAACTCCCCGAGGTTTTTTACCTCGCACAAATAAGCTAGGCGGTTTTCACGTGTGAACTGACCCTTACTGGCCACAGTGGTGACCTGCCATAGCCAGTGACTCAGGGGTAATTCCTCCGCAATATGAAGACTATTGGGATGTGATGACCAATTTCAAAACCTTTCTTCAGACACCTCTCATGTAATAAGAAACTCAGACCATTTGTGTGGTTAAAGCTGGGATTGGCCACAGCAATTTATTAGAATTTAACAAATTAAACTTCTCAAACAAAACCCTTCATGCCCCGCCTTCTTCCTGTACGACTCTCCCAGATGTTGCCCACTGTTGGACAGCGAACTTGTGGGCAAACTCCGCCCTACCGCGGGGCATGGACCTTCCACCACACTGTGACAACTAGAAGAAAGAAAAGACAGCAAGGAAAAACAGCAAAACAAACATAAACCAAAAAACCGCATGGGTAGGGTGGGAGGGAGTTCCTCTCGCCGATGCACTGGCAGAAGGTGCAGGCCCCGCCCACATACCCATTATTTACAAGCGAGACTCCGCCCCCAGTAATGCCTTAACTCCGCCTATCCTCACCCGCCCCCTCAGACGTCACCAAGGCGCGAAACCAGGCAGGAAGGCATCGGAGTGAGAAAAAGGTGAGGTCAAATTTAAAACAAAATAAATGGCGGTGTCTGGCTTAACAATTTAGAGACTGAAACAAAAAAAAAAAACCATAGTCTCTGCCCTTTTCGCTAGGCCCTTCAAGGGCTACCAGGACTATAAAGTAGAGCCAAGAAGGGACCCAGGAAGCATCGGGATTGGTGAAGTGAGTATTGTTTCTTCTATTTTTTTTTAAATCATTCTTAACCCTATGTCAATTTTTTTGCCCAGATAATCCCTTTAAAGATGAAAATTAGGGGCAGAAAGGTAGAGCTGCCCATGGTGGGCATAAAAAGAAGTGCCAACAATCAATGGTTAGGGCGGCCATATGGGAAACACACTTCCATATATATTTATTTTTCTAATATAGAACATACATATTCCACAGCACTGTACAGAGATTATCATCGCTTATATCAGTCCCAATTCCCACGAGTGCTTCCAATCTAAAGTCTATATTAAACTATCACTATGTTTTTTTGTATGTGGGAAGAAGCCAGAGAAACAAATCCCACACAAACTCCATGATAGTCCTGATCATTGCAACTCCATATACTGCCATGGTTGGATTAAACCCAAGCACTCAACCACCATGTTGTCTAATATAATGTATAGACAGGACATCAGGGTGCAGTGAATGACAGCGACAGTGACTCTGCAAACTGACAGTGCTAAAGTCTGATAAAAGACAAGCCTCTATAATGTACAAATATATAACTGAATATGATTCGAGATAATATTATGGCTGCATAGTTATTTTTACGTTGATTTCAGAGAATTAGAGGAATAGGAGATGACGTTTGCCATTTATTTTACATTCAGAGGAATTGTGGCAGCCATTTGTATCGCCATTTCTATTAACTTATCACCATTAACTCAATGTTTTATTCAATTAGGGTCCAGCAATATCTAATATAAAATGGCGGCACTGTCATATTTTATAATGGCTTCTGTTACAGGTGGGGACATTGATGGCAATGTGAAGAGAGGCATAAAATACAACAAAGTTAAATGATACAATAGACATCACTGAAGCTATAATGTCATCTACGTATCTGTTTACAGATTGGAGACCATGATGATAGATATCCAGTAAGAAAAGAGAGCATCGGCTTCTGTGTTATCATCGACTGTGTTGGGAATGATTCTGGTAAGTGTTTCCTTTATTAAGTGTTGGCTATTCTGGTGTAAGGATACGTCTGCAGTTCTAGGCTACATTTACATGGGAAAGAAATGCTGTAGATCTTTAGATGTTCAGTATATTATGGTAGAAACAGAATGGATGAGATTTAAAGAAAGTAAAAATTTGCACCACCAGTTGATTTTTGCTACAGGTTTTTTCCACAGCAGAAACTGACCTGCCATGCAGATATTAAATACACAGCATATCTATTGATACCACAGTTCCTTTTTTCCATTCATTGAGTGATTTATGCTGTAAATCTGCGACAATATCCGTGACAGTCTGCCTATAACACTTGCAGACTTTGTACATGTGGACATACCTTTATAGACATCTGTGCACATGTTTGCTGGTATGTCTGAATGGGTTTTTGCAAATGCATTGTATAGTGCTTAGTTGGATTTTTTTCAGCATTTATTCAGAAAAACCTGCAACATGCAATATCTGCTACCTCTGAACCTGGCCTTAGTTTACCAGTGAATGTTGGAGCTGTACATTGCTTTCACTAGGTGTATGGGTGCACAGGCCCTTGTATAATGCAGAGGAGCTGAGACCAGGCGTTCCCTTCAAACTGATATATCATGAACATTATAAAACCTAGAACAATGCTTTTGAGCTTTCATATGACACCTAGATGGCAAGTACTACCTATATAGTTTCATATGACCATTTGAAAACAGTCAGGATTGGCAGCAGCTACGTATAAATATGCCATTCCTGATTGTGTTTTCATCTGTTGGCTCCAATCTTGCAGCTAGAACTGTGATCTTGGTGTCTTATGAATGAATCTGATCTCATGTTTTAAAAAGCCCAAGATATGTGTTTGAAGTGACTGCCAGCCTCAGTTTCCCTGTATTATAGAAGAACCTGCCTAACCACACAGCTAGTAAAAGCGATGTACAGATTTGAGAATTTTTTGTTAAAAGTGCATGATTTCACAGAAAGGAGCCAAAGTTTATTGTAGGGAGTTTGTCACCAGAACTTATAACATCAATCTAGCTCCACAGACAGATAGGTTAGGGTTACCTGAATCAATCAGTGTTATCCCCTTGAAAACTTGCACGTGTATTGCAATGTAGAGGAAGCTGTCAGCCTGTGTAGACGCACAGGGCTGACAGCTTCCTTTTGGGCAGGATCAACCAGGTATGTGGAGGGGTAAGTGATGGGGCAGACCCGGGGTCACTGATCAGACCCCGCGCTGCCCACTACGAACACTGGAACCCCCCAAAACCGTTGCAGGGGGTGTCGATTGGCACCATAATATCCCAAAACCCCTGAGCGCCGGCATCTCAGGGGTTATCACCCGCGATCAGACCCGGATCCGGCCGCGGGTGTTACATGGCATTGTCAGTCGTATGTTACGGCTGACACCCGCAGGGCATGGTGCGCACATAGGTTCTGTGTGCGCACCATGCAGCCGCCGTAGTACGTAGTTTGCAAGAAGTCCTTCCCGGCAGTGCCATACTATTACGGCAGATGTCAGGTAGGGGTTAAAGAGTAAAATTGGCAGAAATAGATAAAAATAAAGTTTCACTTCCCAGGAACTCCTTTATCAAATTACAAAGCCCTACTCTTACAAGTTGATAAAGCCCCTGAGCCCTAAAACTTGTTATTTTAAGGAATTATGAAATACAATTATTTTACTGCATCATCCATCCATCTGTATGAGTTATTTATGATCAGCGCCCATGGACGTCTCCTTGTGACTGATCTACCTGGTGCAGGCAGGAAGAGGTAAATTCATTTTGTTCTATGTGTTGTAATGCTGATCATTTTGGTTTCTTTACTCTTACAGAGATGTTACAAGCCCTGTTTAGATCTCTACATTTTGTTGTTAAATGTCATTTATATAAAAAAGTTGATGAAGTAGAAGAAATCCTTCAAGATGTAGGAAACATGACGCAACACAGAAACCATGACATGTTCGTTTGCATTGTTATTAGTCGGGGGAACACAGACTCTCTTTTCTGCTTGGATGGAAATCTGCCCGGCCTCTCTTTAGACAGAATTAAGAATATTTTTACCGGACAGGCATGTCCAAACCTCAGAGGGAAACCCAAACTCTTCTTTATTCAAAACTATTTTTCCCGTGATATTGAGGAGGCACAAGAAGGAAGTTTTGTAGAAGTGGATGGGCCCAGTGAAAATCCAGCAAATCGCCACTGGGTACCAAACCATTCAAAAATACCAAATGAAGCAGACATCTTTTGGAGTCACTGTCGAGTGGATGAGTTGGAACTGCAGAGGTCTTCAGGCTCCACATCTTTATACCTGAGGTCACTGAGAGATTTATTGAATGATAAGAAAATCAGGTAAATGCCTAAAACATGATGGTTGCTTAGGAGTTGGGTTAAGTGTCCAGATGTCGGAAAATGATAATACTAAAAACCGTGAAGTCAGTCTTATGTAAACTCTTTTTTTCAATTTTTTTTATTTTTTGAGTGGTAATTTTATTCCTAGTCCTTAATTGACCATAATGAACCAACCAAGAATATCTGCAGTGAAACCGAGTAGAGATGAGCGAGTAGTACTCGATCGAGTAGGTATTCGATCGAATACTATGGAATTCGAAATACTCGTACTCGATCGAATACCACTCGCTATTCAAATGGAAAAGTTCGATGCAGAACCAGCATTGATTGGCCGAATGCTATACAGTCGGCCAATCAATGCTGGTTCTTCTCCTACCTTTAGAAGTCTTCTCCGTGCAGCTTCCCCGCGGCGTCTTCCAGCTCTGAATTCACTCTGCCACGCATAGGGCCTGGGCAGAGCCGACTGCGCATGCCCGCACTACATTTTCTTGCTCGCAGAGTAAATTCAGAGCTGGAAGATGCCGCGGGGACGCTGCATGGAGAAGACTTCTCGGAGGATCCAGTCTTATCAATATACCACCAATGTATTAAATTGAAGCACCCCAAAATCATGTAACTTATAATAATAATGACGTGGACTATGGCAAATGCCCATTACAAAGTAGTTAAAGAGGTTTTTCCAGGATTTATTTTTTTTAATCGCCGATCCTTAGTATAGGTCATAAATATCAGATCGTTCATGCAATGCAATATTGTATGCAGCTTTGTAATATTGATATTTGTGGTTTTGGGGATTCATATTTTAGAGGGGACCTGTATTGCAGACAAAGCCTTGTGGGAGGGCTCCTGTTGTAGTCAGATATAACTGAATGAAATATAGAAAGCTATGGCTGATCTACTAGAAGACACATAGAGGAATACTGTATATCTAAATGGGACATGTACAGGTAGAGAAAGATATTAATGAATGGATTTCTTGATTTTGTTTCTTTTTTTTTTTTTTATATATATATGATGTAATACTCCCACAGCTAGAACAGGAACAGATAAGCTAAGAGTGAACATGTAAACAGGAATATGTACAGTAATGTATACTTGGTTTAGAAAGCCTCATGTACATGAGTGAGTCTCTTCTAATGGGGGTTTGATGCACCATTAGAGCAGGTCCTATCCTGCTCCGTGACATTGAAGTCAATGGGATGGAATAAAAAAATTGTCCCATATCAGCACCATATCAGAAGTAAAGTCCGGTGAGCACCCAGGCAATGTCTGATCTGCTGCAATAGGGTATCTGAGGAGGGTGAAAATCTGTTCTATTAATTTCTTTGGATCATTTTTTGGAAAGTAAAAGGGTCATTCCGTGTCAAGTGAACCAATGATTTTTCCCTCTATATTTTTAATTCTTTTGAGATTTTGTTATTTGGTAATAGTGTGTCAGAGAATGCAAAATGTGAAGAAAAAAAAATTCTAGAAATTTTTTTTGATTTTTAATTGATTTTCAAAGTTCAGAAAAAGTGCGAATTTCTGTGTTGCCTGCCTTTACATTTCTCCTCATAACTTAGGCTAGAAAAAAGATAGAGAAACAAAATAAATGCCATTCTACTCAGAACTATACAGGCTTTCACCAAATATGTCACAAGAGTATCTTTGTTAATATTTTACCCATGTGAACGCAAACGCAAAATTTTAAAACGCATTTCCGAAAAAAACGTTTTATTTAGAAATTTCAAAAAAATGCACATGGGCC
The DNA here is from genome assembly GCF_031893055.1 of Leptodactylus fuscus. Lineage (NCBI taxonomy): Eukaryota > Metazoa > Chordata > Amphibia > Anura > Leptodactylidae > Leptodactylus > Leptodactylus fuscus. The sequence continues at coordinate 30,955,100 of NC_134272.1, forward strand.
TGCTATGCCCTTAGCCACATCTGTACCAAAATTCAAGTTGGGATCGCGATGGGATCATATTTTAAAATATAACTATTACAGTGTCATTCCGAAAATCTTGAATTCAGATCTGTTCAGCCTGTGGTCTAAAAGTGTGGGGTCTATATGTGAGATATGTACAGAGAATGATCCACCTCACAAAATGTTAATGTTAACTAGTGTCAGACTAGCAGTATACAGGTCCTGTAATATGACACTAGAGTGGGACCATCTCTCTCAGAGGTGTGTTTCTGGTAGGACACTTATTGTAGTTCACCTCAGATAACAAAAATCAGATATTAACTCAGGTGGAGCCTAACACCATGACAGACATAACATCCATACTCTTTGACACAAAAGGAAATGGCCATTGCTAGTAAGCGCTTATGGACAAGATTACATTTCACTCACTAGAAAGGACAAATTGATGATAAAAGGCCAGTAGTTTAAAAATGTCCTATTAATTGTTTGATTAGTTCATATTTTATAGAATGAGGATTTATCTACTGGACTATTTTTCTTAATAAATGACATGTTTAGTGATATAATAAAAAACAATTGTTACATGTAGAAATAGGCGTTATAAATAGAGATGAGCGAACACTAAAATGTTCGAGGTTCGAAATTCGATTCGAACAGCCGCTCAATGTTCGTGTGTTCGAACGGGTTTCGAACCCCATTATAGTCTATGGGGAACAGATACTCGTTAAGGGGGAAACCCAAATCCGTGTCTGGAGGGTCACCAAGTCCACTATGACACCCCAGGAAATGATGCCAACACCTCTGGAATGACACTGGGACAGCAGGGGAAGCATGTCTGGGGGCATCTAACACACCAAAGACCCTCTATTACCCCAACATCACAGCCTAACAACTACACACTTTACACACTCAATACCACCTCTCTGACAGTAGGAAAACACCTTGAAACATGTGTATTTGGCACTTGCAGTGAGGAGAGCTTGTCACCAGCAGTGAATTTGGCCCTTGTAGTAAGTTGAGGTTGGCACCAACATTTGTTTTGAAAATCAGGGTGGATTGAGCCTCTAACCAGCAGAGTTTGGGCAAATTCATGGTGGAGGGAGCCTCTAAAAACCCCAGTTTGGACCAATTCATGGTGGAGGGAGCCTCTAACCAGCCCAGTTTGGGCAAATTCATGGTGGAGGGAGCCTCTAAAAAACCCAGTTTGGACCAATTCATGGTGGAGGGAGCCTCTAACCAGCCCAGTTTGGGCAAATTCATGGTGGAGGGAGCCTCTAACCAGCCCAGTTTGGACCAATTAATGGTGGAGGGAGCCTCTAACCAGCCCAGTTTGGACCAATTAATGGTGGAGGGAGCCTCTAACCACCCCAGTTTGGACCAATTCATGGTGGAGGGAGCCTCTAAACAGCCCAGTTTGGGCAAATTCATGGTGGAGGGAGCCTCTAAAAAACCCAGTTTGGACCAATTCATGGTGGAGGGAGCCTCTAACCAGCCCAGTTTGGACCAATTAATGGTGGAGGGAGCCTCTAAACAGCCAAGTTTGGACCAATTCATGGTGGAGGGAGCCTCTAAAAACCCCAGTTTGGACCAATTCATGGTGGAGGGAGCCTCTAACCAGCCCAGTTTGGGCAAATTCATGGTGGAGGGAGCCTCTAAACAGCCCAGTTTGGGCAAATTCATGGTGGAGGGAGCCTCTAACCAGCCCAGTTTGGACCAATTAATGGTGGAGGGAGCCTCTAACCAGCCCAGTTTGGACCAATTAATGGTGGAGGGAGCCTCTAACCACCCCAGTTTGGACCAATTCATGGTGGAGGGAGCCTCTAACCAGCCCAGTTTGGACCAATTCATGGTGGAGGGAGCCTCTAAAAAACCCAGTTTGGACCAATTCATGGTGGAGGGAGCCTCTAAACAGCCCAGTTTGGGCAAATTCATGGTGGAGGGAGCCTCTAAAAACCCCAGTTTGGACCAATTCATGGTGGAGGGAGCCTCTAACCAGCCCAGTTTGGGCAAATTCATGGTGGAGGGAGCCTCTAAAAAACCCAGTTTGGACCAATTCATGGTGGAGGGAGCCTCTAACCAGCCCAGTTTGGGCAAATTCATGGTGGAGGGAGCCTCTAACCAGCCCAGTTTGGACCAATTAATGGTGGAGGGAGCCTCTAACCAGCCCAGTTTGGACCAATTAATGGTGGAGGGAGCCTCTAACCACCCCAGTTTGGACCAATTCATGGTGGAGGGAGCCTCTAAACAGCCCAGTTTGGGCAAATTCATGGTGGAGGGAGCCTCTAAAAAACCCAGTTTGGACCAATTCATGGTGGAGGGAGCCTCTAACCAGCCCAGTTTGGACCAATTAATGGTGGAGGGAGCCTCTAAACAGCCAAGTTTGGACCAATTCATGGTGGAGGGAGCCTCTAAAAACCCCAGTTTGGACCAATTCATGGTGGAGGGAGCCTCTAACCAGCCCAGTTTGGGCAAATTCATGGTGGAGGGAGCCTCTAAACAGCCCAGTTTGGGCAAATTCATGGTGGAGGGAGCCTCTAACCAGCCCAGTTTGGACCAATTAATGGTGGAGGGAGCCTCTAACCAGCCCAGTTTGGACCAATTAATGGTGGAGGGAGCCTCTAACCAGCCCAGTTTGGACCAATTAATGGTGGAGGGAGCCTCTAACCACCCCAGTTTGGACCAATTCATGGTGGAGGGAGCCTCTAACCAGCCCAGTTTGGACCAATTCATGGTGGAGGGAGCCTCTAAAAAACCCAGTTTGGACCAATTCATGGTGGAGGGAGCCTCTAAACAGCCCAGTTTGGGCAAATTCATGGTGGAGGGAGCCTCTAAAAAACCCAGTTTGGACCAATTCATGGTGGAGGGAGCCTCTAACCAGCCCAGTTTGGACCAATTAATGGTGGAGGGAGCCTCTAAACAGCCAAGTTTGGACCAATTCATGGTGGAGGGAGCCTCTAAAAACCCCAGTTTGGACCAATTCATGGTGGAGGGAGCCTCTAACCAGCCCAGTTTGGACCAATTAATGGTGGAGGGAGCCTCTAACCAGCCCAGTTTGGACCAATTAATGGTGGAGGGAGCCTCTAACCACCCCAGTTTGGACCAATTCATGGTGGAGGGAGCCTCTAAACAGCCCAGTTTGGGCAAATTCATGGTGGAGGGAGCCTCTAAAAAACCCAGTTTGGACCAATTCATGGTGGAGGGAGCCTCTAACCAGCCCAGTTTGGACCAATTAATGGTGGAGGGAGCCTCTAAACAGCCAAGTTTGGACCAATTCATGGTGGAGGGAGCCTCTAAAAACCCCAGTTTGGACCAATTCATGGTGGAGGGAGCCTCTAACCAGCCCAGTTTGGACCAATTAATGGTGGAGGGAGCCTCTAACCAGCCCAGTTTGGACCAATTAATGGTGGAGGGAGCCTCTAACCACCCCAGTTTGGACCAATTCATGGTGGAGGGAGCCTCTAAACAGCCCAGTTTGGGCAAATTCATGGTGGATGGAGCCTCTAAAAAACCCAGTTTGGACCAATTCATGGTGGAGGGAGCCTCTAACCAGCCCAGTTTGGACCAATTAATGGTGGAGGGAGCCTCTAAACAGCCAAGTTTGGACCAATTCATGGTGGAGGGAGCCTCTAAAAACCCCAGTTTGGACCAATTCATGGTGGAGGGAGCCTCTAACCAGCCCAGTTTGGGCAAATTCATGGTGGAGGGAGCCTCTAAACAGCCCAGTTTGGGCAAATTCATGGTGGAGGGAGCCTCTAACCAGCCCAGTTTGGACCAATTAATGGTGGAGGGAGCCTCTAACCAGCCCAGTTTGGACCAATTCATGGTGGAGGGAGCCTCTAACCAGCCCAGTTTGGACCAATTAATGGTGGAGGGAGCCTCTAACCACCCCAGTTTGGACCAATTCATGGTGGAGGGAGCCTCTAACCAGCCCAGTTTGGACCAATTCATGGTGGAGGGAGCCTCTAAAAAACCCAGTTTGGACCAATTCATGGTGGAGGGAGCCTCTAAACAGCCCAGTTTGGGCAAATTCATGGTGGAGGGAGCCTCTAAAAAACCCAGTTTGGACCAATTCATGGTGGAGGGAGCCTCTAACCAGCCCAGTTTGGACCAATTAATGGTGGAGGGAGCCTCTAAACAGCCAAGTTTGGACCAATTCATGGTGGAGGGAGCCTCTAAAAACCCCAGTTTGGACCAATTCATGGTGGAGGGAGCCTCTAACCAGCCCAGTTTGGACCAATTAATGGTGGAGGGAGCCTCTAACCAGCCCAGTTTGGACCAATTAATGGTGGAGGGAGCCTCTAACCACCCCAGTTTGGACCAATTCATGGTGGAGGGAGCCTCTAAACAGCCCAGTTTGGGCAAATTCATGGTGGAGGGAGCCTCTAAAAAACCCAGTTTGGACCAATTCATGGTGGAGGGAGCCTCTAACCAGCCCAGTTTGGACCAATTAATGGTGGAGGGAGCCTCTAAACAGCCAAGTTTGGACCAATTCATGGTGGAGGGAGCCTCTAAAAACCCCAGTTTGGACCAATTCATGGTGGAGGGAGCCTCTAACCAGCCCAGTTTGGACCAATTAATGGTGGAGGGAGCCTCTAACCAGCCCAGTTTGGACCAATTAATGGTGGAGGGAGCCTCTAACCACCCCAGTTTGGATCAATTCATGGTGGAGGGAGCCTCTAACCAGCCCAGTTTGGACCAATTCATGGTGGAGGGAGCCTCTAAAAAACCCAGTTTGGACCAATTCATGGTGGAGGGAGCCTCTAAACAGCCCAGTTTGGGCAAATTCATGGTGGAGGGAGCCTCTAAACAGCCCAGTTTGGGCAAATTCATGGTGGAGGGAGCCTCTAACCAGCCCAGTTTGGACCAATTAATGGTGGAGGGAGCCTCTAACCAGCCCAGTTTGGACCAATTCATGGTGGAGGGAGCCTCTAAACAGCCCAGTTTTGGCAAATTCATGGTGGAAGGAGCCTCTAACCAGCAGAGTTGTGGGAAAGCAGGGTGGAGGGAGCCTCTAACCAGCAGAGTTGGTGGAAATCAGGGTGGAGGGAGCCTCTAACCAGCAGAGTTGGGGGAAATCATGTTGGAGGGAGCCTAGTATTAGCAGAATTGTGCAACGCTTATGGTGGATGAGTATGAGGATGCGGAGGAATTGGAGAGGTTGAGTACAGACATGGAGTTTCATGTTGGGGTGCTTTACACAGGTGGGCACAAAAATGAAGGCTCTATCCAGTGGTGGTTCATTTTTATCAAAGTGAGCCGGTCGGCACTCTCAGCTGACAGACGGGTGCGCTTGTCAGTGATGATGCCACCGGCTGCACTGAACATCCTCTCAGATAGGACGCTGGCGGCAGGACAGGACAGCACCTCCAAGGCATATAGGGCAAGTTCAAGCCACAGGTCCAACTTCGACACCCAATACGTGTAGGGCGCAGAGGGGTCGGAGAGGACAGGGCTGTGGTCGGAAAGGTATTCCCGCAACATGCGCCTATACTTCTCACGCCTGGTGACACTAGGACCCTCCGTGGCGGCACTTTGGCGAGGGGGTGCCATCAAGGTGTCCCAGACCTTAGACAGTGTGCCCCTCGTTTGTGTGGACCGGTGAGAACTTGGTTGCCTACTGGAGGAACTGCCCTCCCTGCCGCCAACGTCACATGCTGGAAACATCTCCATCATATTCTGCACCAATTGCCTGTGGCAAGCATTGATGCGATTGGCCCTCCCCTCTACCGGAATAAAAGACGAGATGTTGTTTTTATACCGGGGGTCAAGGATAGCAAAGATCCAGTACTGGTTGTCCTCCATGATTTTGACAATACGCTTGTCGGTTGTAAAGCACCCCAACATGAACTCAGCCATGTCTGCCACAGTGTTAGTTGGCATGACTCCTCTGGCCCCACCGGAAAGTTCAATCTCCATTTCCTCCTCATCCTCCATGTCTACCCATCCGCGCTGCAACAATGGGACGATTCGAAGTTGCCCGGAAGCCTCCTGTATCACCATCACATCATCGGACAACTCTTCTTCTTCCTCCTCCTCCTCCTCCTCCATTAAACGCAGTGAAGCGGACAGATGTGTGGACCTACTCTCCAGCTGTGACGGATCGGATGCTATCCCTAACTCCTCTGTGTGATCTGAGTTATCCCTGATGTCAATCAGGGATTCTCTCAGAACACACAAGAGCGGGATTGTAAGGCTCACCATCGCATCCTCAGAGCTCACCCTCCTTGTGGACTCCTCAAAGACCCGTAGGATGTCACAAAGGTCTCTCATCCATGGCCACTCATGGATGTGAAACTGAGGCAGCTGACTTTGTGGCACCCTAGGGTTTTGTAGCTGGTATTCCATCAAAGGTCTCTGCTGCTCAACCACTCTATTCAACATCTGAAACGTTGAGTTCCAGCGTGTGGGGACGTCGCACAAAAGCCGGTGTTGTGGCACATGCAGGCGTTGCTGGAGAGATTTTAAGCTAGCAGCGGCTACTGTCGACTTGCGAAAGTGGGCGCACATGCGCCGCACTTTCACCAGTAGCTCTGGAACATTGGGGTAGCTCTTTAGGAAACGTTGCACCACTAGGTTGAAGACGTGGGCCAGGCATGGAACATGTTGGAGTCCGGCAAGCTCCAGAGCTGCTACCAGGTTCCGGCCGTTATCACAAACGACCATGCCTGGGCCCAGGTGCAGCGGCTCAAACCATATTGCCGTCTCATCGAGGAGGGCATCCCTCACCTCGGAGGCAGTGTGCTGTCTGTCCCCCAAGCTGATCAGCTTCAGCACAGCCTGCTGACGTCTACCAACGCCAGTGCTGCAACGTTTCCAACTCGTAGCTGGGGTCAATCTAACAGCGGAGGAGGAGGCGGTGGCGGAGGAGGAGGCGGTGGCGGAGGAGGAGGCGGTAGAGGAGGAGGAGGAGGGGGGTGTTCTTCTCGTGTCCCTGCCAGGAATGTTAGGCGGGGAGACGAGGTACACCGGGCCAGTTTGGGAAGCAGTCCCAGCCTCAACTACATTCACCCAGTGTGCCGTCAGTGAAATGTAGCGTCCCTGTCCGCATGCACTTGTCCACGCGTCGGTGGTCAAGTGGACCTTTGTGCAAAGCGCGGAACTAAGGGCCCGCCTGATGTTGAGTGACACGTGCTGGTGCAAGGCGGGGACGGCACACCGGGAGAAGTAGTGACGGCTAGGGACGGCATAGCGAGGTGCCGCAGTTGCCATCAGGTCCAGGAAGGCGGGAGTTTCAACAAGCCGGAACGCCAACATCTCCTGGGCCAGCAGTTTAGCGATGTTGGCGTTCAAGGCTTGCGCGTGTGGGTGGTTAGCAGTGTATTTCTGCCGCCGCTCCAATGTCTGAGAGATGGTGGGTTGTTGTAAAGAAACGCCTGATGGTGCCTTTGATGGTGCAGGAGAAGGAGATAAGACAGGACCAGGGGAGGATGAGGTAGAAGTCAACAAAGTGGCGGAGGCAGATGAAGTGGTGTCCTGGCTCGTCCTCTGGAGTGCATCGCCAGCACAGTCAGCAGTGGCAGTGGCAGAGGCAGAGGCAGTGGCAGAGGCAGTGGCAGTGGCGTGAACGGCAGGCGGCCTTTGTCCTGCCGTTGCTGCCTGCCACTGATTCCAGTGCTTGGATTCCAAATGACGGCGCATTGAAGTGGTGGACAGGTTGCTCTTCTCAGAGCCCCTAATCAATTTCGAGAGGCAAATTGTGCAGACAACACTATATCTGTCCTCGGCGCATTCCTTGAAAAAACTCCACACCTTCGAGAAACGTGCCCTCGAGGTGGGAGTTTTTCAGGGCTGGGTACGAACTGGAACATCTTGGGAGATTCCGGGTGTGGCCTGGCTTCGCCTAAGCTGCTGACCTCTGCCTCTGCCTCTAGCTACCCTTTTTGGTGCTGCACCTGCCTCAACATCCACACTACTTTCCCCGCTTGACATCCCCCCTGTCCAGGTCGGGTCAGTGTCCTCATCATCCACCACTTCCTCTTCCAACTCCTGTCTCATCTCCTCCTCCCGCACAATGCGCCGGTCAACTGGATGCCCTGACGGCAACTGCGTCACATCATCGTCGATGAGGGTGGGTTGCTGGTCATCCACCACCAAATCGAACGGAGATGGAGGAGACTCTAGTGTTTGAGCATCTGGACACAGATGCTCCTCTGTTAGGTTCGTGGAATCGTGACGTGGAGAGGCAGGTTGAGGGACAATGAAAGGAGCGGAGAACAGCTCTGGGGAGCAGGGACAGTTTGGGTTATTGTTCTGTAAAGCTTCGGAATTTTGGGAGGAAGGAAGACAAGACTGTTGGGTAATAGGAGGAGAGGAGGCAGAGTCTGACTGGCTGCTGGACAATGTGCTGTAAGCGTTCTCTGACAGCCATTGCAAGACCTGTTCCTGGTTCTCGGGCCTACTAAGGTTTGTACCCTGCAGTTTAGTTAATGTGGCAAGCAACCCTGGCACTGTGGAGTGGCGCAATGCTTGCTGCCCCACAGGAGTAGGCACGGGACGCCCTGTGGCTTCACTGCTACCTTGCTCCCCAGAACCATTCCCCCGACCTCGCCCACGGCCTCGTCCACGTCCCTTTCCGGGAGCCTTGCGCATTTTGAATTCCTAGTTAGAAATTGGCACTGTATACCAGTAGTAAAAATTGTGGGTGCACGTAACCCCAATATATTCTTTGAATTCCCAGTCAGACACTGGCACTATATGGCAGTAGCAAGAAATGAGGGTATTTGTATTCCCAATATACTCTTTAAATTCCCAGTCAGACAATGGCACTGTATACCAGTAGTAAAAATTGTGGGTGCACGTAACCCCAATATATTCTTTGAATTCCCAGTCAGAAACTGGCACTATATGGCAGTAGCAAGAAATGAGGGTATTTGTATTCCCAATATACTCTTTGAATTCCCAGTCAGACAATGGCACTGTATACCAGTAGTAAAAATTGTGGGTGCACGTAACCCCAATATATTCTTTGAATTACCAGTCAGAAACTGGCACTATATGGCAGTAGCAAGAAATGAGGGTATTTATAACCCCAATATATTCTTTGAATTCCCAGTCAGACAATGGCACTGTATACCAGTAGTAAAAATTGTGGGTGCACGTAACCCCAATATATTCTTTGAATTCCCAGTCAGAAACTGGCACTATATGGCAGTAGCAAGAAATGAGGGTATTTGTATTCCCAATATACTCTTTAAATTCCCAGTCAGACAATGGCACTGTATACCAGTAGTAAAAATTGTGGGTGCACGTAACCCCAATATATTCTTTGAATTCCCAGTCAGACACTGGCACTATATGGCAGTAGCAAGAAATGAGGGTATTTGTATTCCCAATATACTCTTTAAATTCCCAGTCAGACAATGGCACTGTATACCAGTAGTAAAAATTGTGGGTGCACGTAACCCCAATATATTCTTTGAATTCCCAGTCAGAAACTGGCACTATATGGCAGTAGCAAGAAATGAGGGTATTTGTATTCCCAATATACTCTTTGAATTCCCAGTCAGACAATGGCACTGTATACCAGTAGTAAAAATTGTGGGTGCACGTAACCCCAATATATTCTTTGAATTACCAGTCAGAAACTGGCACTATATGGCAGTAGCAAGAAATGAGGGTATTTATAACCCCAATATATTCTTTGAATTCCCAGTCAGACAATGGCACTGTATACCAGTAGTAAAAATTGTGGGTGCACGTAACCCCAATATATTCTTTGAATTACCAGTCAGAAACTGGCACTATATGGCAGTAGCAAGAAATGAGGGTATTTGTATTCCCAATATACTCTTTGAATTCCCAGTCAGACAATGGCACTGTATACCAGTAGTAAAAATTGTGGGTGCACGTAACCCCAATATATTCTTTGAATTACCAGTCAGAAACTGGCACTATATGGCAGTAGCAAGAAATGAGGGTATTTATAACCCCAATATATTCTTTGAATTCCCAGTCAGACAATGGCACTGTATACCAGTAGTAAAAATTGTGGGTGCACGTAACCCCAATATATTCTTTGAATTCCCAGTCAGAAACTGGCACTATATGGCAGTAGCAAGAAATGAGGGTATTTGTATTCCCAATATACTCTTTGAATTCCCAGTCAGACAATGGCACTGTATACCAGTAGTAAAAATTGTGGGTGCACGTAACCCCAATATATTCTTTGAATTACCAGTCAGAAACTGGCACTATATGGCAGTAGCAAGAAATGAGGGTATTTATAACCCCAATATATTCTTTGAATTCCCAGTCAGACAATGGCACTGTATACCAGTAGTAAAAATTGTGGGTGCACGTAACCCCAATATATTCTTTGAATTCCCAGTCAGAAACTGGCACTATATGGCAGTAGCAAGAAATGAGGGTATTTGTATTCCCAATATACTCTTTGAATTCCCAGTCAGACAATGGCACTGTATACCAGTAGTAAAAATTGTGGGTGCACGTAACCCCAATATATTCTTTGAATTACCAGTCAGAAACTGGCACTATATGGCAGTAGCAAGAAATGAGGGTATTTATAACCCCAATATATTCTTTGAATTCCCAGTCAGACAATGGCACTGTATACCAGTAGTAAAAATTGTGGGTGCACGTAACCCCAATATATTCTTTGAATTCCCAGTCAGAAACTGGCACTATATGGCAGTAGCAAGAAATGAGGGTATTTGTATTCCCAATATACTCTTTGAATTCCCAGTCAGACAATGGCACTGTATACCAGTAGTAAAAATTGTGGGTGCACGTAACCCCAATATATTCTTTGAATTCCCAGTCAGAAACTGGCACTATATGGCAGTAGCAAGAAATGAGGGTATTTATAACCCCAATATATTCTTTGAATTCCCAGTCAGACAATGGCACTGTATACCAGTAGTAAAAATTGTGGGTGCACGTAACCCCAATATATTCTTTGAATTCCCAGTCAGAAACTGGCACTATATGGCAGTAGCAAGAAATGAGGGTATTTGTATTCCCAATATACTCTTTGAATTCCCAGTCAGACAATGGCACTGTATACCAGTAGTAAAAATTGTGGGTGCACGTAACCCCAATATATTCTTTGAATTACCAGTCAGAAACTGGCACTATATGGCAGTAGCAAGAAATGAGGGTATTTATAACCCCAATATATTCTTTGAATTCCCAGTCAGACAATGGCACTGTATACCAGTAGTAAAAATTGTGGGTGCACGTAACCCCAATATATTCTTTGAATTCCCAGTCAGAAACTGGCACTATATGGCAGTAGCAAGAAATGAGGGTATTTGTATTCCCAATATACTCTTTGAATTCCCAGTCAGACAATGGCACTGTATACCAGTAGTAAAAATTGTGGGTGCACGTAACCCCAATATATTCTTTGAATTACCAGTCAGAAACTGGCACTATATGGCAGTAGCAAGAAATGAGGGTATTTATAACCCCAATATATTCTTTGAATTCCCAGTCAGACAATGGCACTGTATACCAGTAGTAAAAATTGTGGGTGCACGTAACCCCAATATATTCTTTGAATTCCCAGTCAGAAACTGGCACTATATGGCAGTAGCAAGAAATGAGGGTATTTGTATTCCCAATATACTCTTTGAATTCCCAGTCAGACAATGGCACTGTATACCAGTAGTAAAAATTGTGGGTGCACGTAACCCCAATATATTCTTTGAATTACCAGTCAGAAACTGGCACTATATGGCAGTAGCAAGAAATGAGGGTATTTATAACCCCAATATATTCTTTGAATTCCCAGTCAGACAATGGCACTGTATACCAGTAGTAAAAATTGTGGGTGCACGTAACCCCAATATATTCTTTGAATTACCAGTCAGAAACTGGCACTATATGGCAGTAGCAAGAAATGAGGGTATTTATAACCCCAATATATTCTTTGAATTCCCAGTCAGACAATGGCACTGTATACCAGTAGTAAAAATTGTGGGTGCACGTAACCCCAATATATTCTTTGAATTACCAGTCAGAAACTGGCACTATATGGCAGTAGCAAGAAATGAGGGTATTTGTATTCCCAATATACTCTTTGAATTCCCAGTCAGACAATGGCACTGTATACCAGTAGTAAAAATTGTGGGTGCACGTAACCCCAATATATTCTTTGAATTACCAGTCAGAAACTGGCACTATATGGCAGTAGCAAGAAATGAGGGTATTTATAACCCCAATATATTCTTTGAATTCCCAGTCAGACAATGGCACTGTATACCAGTAGTAAAAATTGTGGGTGCACGTAACCCCAATATATTCTTTGAATTCCCAGTCAGACACTGGCACTATATGGCAGTAGCAAGAAATGAGGGTATTTGTATTCCCAATATATTCTTTGAATTCCCAGTCAGACAATGGCACTGTATACCAGTAGTAAAAATTGTGGGTGTATATAGCCCCAATTCTATTGCTAGGGGACTTGCAGGGTATTTCTGGGGTGAAGGTGGGGGGGCACACCGTTGGAACGGGTATCGGGGTATATATCGGGTATACGGGAATACACTGACAGTGTATTCCATTCAGGATCCTGGGAAAGCTGGGTTGCGGCGATTGAGCCCGTCAGTGCCACGTTACACTGACAAGCTTCTCCCTGGAATTTAGCTCTTACAAGAGCTGTTGGTTGTCTTCTCCTTCCTATCCTAGCCTGTCCCTGCCTACCCAGAATCTAAGCCCTAGCTAGCTGGACGGAAACCTCCGTCCTCGGTGAATTGCAAGCTCAGAATGACGCGAACCTGGGCGGCGCTGTTCTTTTAAATTAGAGGTCACATGTATTCGGCAGCCAATGGGTTTTGCCTACTTTTTTCAACGTCACCGGTGTCGTAGTTCCTGTCCCACCTACCCTGCGCTGTTATTGGAGCAAAAAAGGCGCCAGGGAAGGTGGGAGGGGAATCGAGTAATGGCGCACTTTACCACGCGGTGTTCGATTCGATTCGAACATGCCGAACAGCCTAATATCCGATCGAACATGAGTTCGATAGAACACTGTTCGCTCATCTCTAGTTATAAATATTGGTTCTTGTACTCTTGTTAACATATAATTAGGATGAGACTATTTAGAAAATCGCACTTGAGGATATGAGCAGCTCTTTTCTTTCAGTTTGTTCAATGCATTCAGGTTGAAAATGCTGAACAAGCTGTGTTCTGATAAGATGTATTTGTTCTGGCACTTACAGTATTTGTTTTTTTTTATGTTTTTTTTATTGTTGCATATAAATGTTGAATTCAGCAAGTTGTAATTTGAAAAGAAAAAAGGAAGAAGCCACACAAACATAAAATCAGATGATTCAAGGCTTAAAAATAAATAAATAAATAAATAAATTGATCCCACTTTGGTCCCAAGTTGAAAACCTATACAAATATAACCAAGAACACAAGTAACACAAATGCATTTTTTCACAATTTTAAAACATACGTTTTTTTCACAATTGCGCATCAAAATTTTGAATTTGATTTCTCCAAAACAAAATATAAAGAAACATCGTCTTGTGACATATCAAATGAAAGCCGGTACCGCTCTGAGAAAAATGATGCCTCTCCCACCTATTTATCTCAATTCTAGCCCAAGATATGTTAAAAAATGTAAAGCCATACCAGGCCAAAATTCACACTTTTTCAAAACTTTAGAAGTCTATAAAAAATTAACTGATGAAGAAAAAAATTCAAAACTTTTTATTTGTAATTAACTTATGTTGTTCTTCATAAAAAATAAAAATAAAAAAAATCTAAAGACGTCAGGTAAAAAAAATATTCCTATTTGGATCACTTGATATGGAATGACCCAAAACTGAAAAAAACCATGAAGGGTTGTCATATAGTGATACCTACAGTACTGCGGCTGTGCTGTCCACTAATACTGACAAGGAATGTTTTATCTCCTTACAGGAAACATCGGGATTTGCTGGACATCCACACAGAACTGAACCGTATTATCTACAGAAAGCAAGCCGGATATTCTTTGCAGCTGAGACATACGCTCACAAAAAAACTATTTCTATACCCAGCTTAAAGACAAGCGTCATTTACCATGACAAAGAAATTACATTGTATTTATTTATTTATTAAGATGGAAGGCCTTTTTATATGCTCATATTTACTTTAATATGGATTATATTATCTTTATTTAAAGGGATGTCCAGTTTCAGCAAATAAATGTTATTGTTTGTATAATGAAAAGTTATACAATGTTACAATATAATTCATGTATCAACATCTTATAGGTTTATCGTTTTACATGACCATAGACTGTCTATCACATGACCATAGAATGTCTATCACATGACCATGGGCTGTCTATCACATGACCATGGGCTGTCTATCACATGACCATAGAATGTCTATCACATAACCACACTCTGTCTATCACATGACCATTGACTTATTTTTATCCACTGAAAGTAAACAATGGATGACAAAAAGCAGAGATCTAGAAAACCATGAGGAATTAATACGGAAAGTATATTGGAAAATTTAGTAACTTTTCAATATACAAACAATAACACTTATTTGCTGAAACTGGACAACCCCTTTACCCACTTCCGGACCACCCATTAGAGATATACGTCCGGAAGGTGGTCCGAAATCAGCAGCTACTGAAACGGGGAGCCGGCTGTAACTTCAGTCGGAGCTCCCAGAGAGAAGGCAGGGACGGTTTATTACCATCCCTGCCTGCTCGATTGCTGTGTGCACAGCTATGGAAGCCGCTGTGATGTGGCTGCCCTCTAACATGGCGGTCATGTGATCTGCTCTTACCAAGTATCTTACCAAAGCTGCTGGGTCCTACAGGGCCCAGATCAGCTCTATTAGGCTGGATTCAGACAAGGTTTTTTGGACTGGATTTTGAGGCGGAGGCCGCCTCAGAATCCAGTCCAAAAAATGGCTAGCCGCGACTGGATGCCGGTGCAGTGCATACAGTGCACCAGCATCCAGTGGCGGCATTCCGCTCTGGATTAGGCCCAAATGAATGAGCCTAGTTGGGAGGGAGTGTTGCGAAGTGGACGTCTGCGGCTGAATCAGCAGCGGAATCCGCCTGAAGAAAGGGCATGTTGGTTTTTTTTTTCCGCAAGCGGGAACAAACCGCTCACATAAAAATTAAAGGACCGGCTCCCATTGATTTCAATGGGAGGCGTTTTTTTTAACTGGATTCTGACACGGATTCTGCGTCAAAATCTGGCCCAAAAAACCCTGTCTAAGTCTTAAAACCGTGTTCAGGAGGCTGGATTCCTCTTGCAACTGAGGTTAAATGTTACCAGCTCCAGATGCATGAGAAATCAGTCTCCAATACAAAAAAAAAAAGTGATCAGATAGCCCCTTAGTAAATAAAAAATAATAAAAACAAAAAAATTATAGAAACATTTTTAATAAAGTAAATAAAATAATTTAAAAAATAAATAAAATAATCCGCCAATAAAACGCTGTTATTTAAGGTTATGGCCCCACTCCCGTCAACACCATACAAAATAAAAATTAACGTAACGGAGAGGAAAAACTATTTTATAAAGTTTTTGTAGTAGCACTTTTTGTTTTATATATATATATATATATATATATATATATATATATATATATATATATAATATATTTTTAAAAAAAAAAGAAAAGTGAAAAACGGACACAATTTCCCTCTTATTTTGTTTATATTTTACCGGATCTAAAAAAAATTAAAACACATTAAAAAATAAACACAACATAAAAATAAGGCCCTATGTGTCACCGAAAAAAGAGGCAGAAATTAGATGAATGTTACAGCCCTTAAAACTGCACATACACAAAAAACCTAAAATGTATGTGGTCCTGAACCAGGAATTGGGCCGGTACTGAAGTGGTTAAATACAGTTGTTATATATTGAGGGTTCCCATGATATTTCCTATGTAGAAGTATAGCAGTATTTTCAGTATAACCAGAGTGTCACAGTTATAAAAAGAAGCCTGTAATTGTAAACCAGTGTGACACTCTGGGGATGATATCTACATGTGAAACCTATAATCACACCTTGGCTGATATGATCTGTATTCAGGATCACCTAGTAATTTGTCACACTCTTTGCAGCACCTCATGTAATTACAGCCCGACGCTAAAGATGTCTCACGGATCCAACCTCTGCCCTCAATCGACTGAGAATCACATGAGCATCTCAAATTTGGGAGGTATACTGTACGTTGCAGAAACCATGCTAAGATAAAATGGTAGATGTGTGTTATATGTAGTAAATGAGCAATGCTATAGAATATTATATTGGTTTTGCATGAGAACATTATCTATTTATCAAACTATAACATCACGGTCTTTGTGTATGTCTAAGTGTATCTTACCACCACTTCCTTATACCATACACTTCCTTCTACACTCCTTACATAATTGTGTTATCTAGCAAGTGTTACAAAGCTAAAGGGCACCATATCCAGTTGCAGCAGGGCGCCACATGCAGTCTACTTTTGATATATTGTGACTTCTTACCATGTTATAATTGGATAGTTATAGTATACAGATTAACATATAGCTGTAGTATTCTCTATAATAATACACAACTGACTATCTGACCTCTCTTCCCAATGGAGGAGATTTAATAAGCTAAATGCACCAGAATTTTCTCATAACGTGTGATGAAAAATTTGGTCTACATATTCTGCATTTTATGTGTTTTAGATACTTTAGGAGGCATGACTTGTCAGGAAAGGAGCACAAGAGGTGACAATTTCTACTAGAATTGTACCAAATTTAAGATGCAAAGTAAGCAAACTAAGGACGGGTGAAGGCACCCTTAGAAACCGCCAAAAATCAACGGAGAGAAAAGTCTTGCACGGAGGACTTATCTGTTTGAAAATAGCCGACACCCCGTTGACTGACAACTGTTATAGTCAATGGGGTCTCTGTGTAACTTTGGCTTTCCATCGTTCTGGTCCCGTGGCGAAACCCGAAGGATGGAGATCGCAACGCCAGAGTAATAGGTGGCTTTCAGAAGGTGATATAAACTAGACAGTCTGAAGATACGCTGATTTATCATTCATCATCAGAAATTGTGATAAATTTGGGTGATTTTTAGACTTTCAATTCCAGGTTTGCACTGTCTAAATCTTTCTTTGTTTTAGTTTTTTTTTTCTCACAAGATTTACTTATCGTTCCCACAAGAACAGTGATAGACTATTTTTGTAGGTGATATTAATACTACACATTTATGGCAGCTCTGATAATATTTATTTTGCATTAACTTAGTTTTAGAAATGAATCAGTTTCTTTATTGTGTGCACTTGGTATAATAATATGGATGGACATGTAAAGGTTGTCTTTGACATATGTTACCATTGGAGTAGATTGCCACTGCCAGGTTTCTCGACTACAAAGGTCATACAGCTAAGGTGGCTTTTTAACACCATCCTGCCACTTTGTGAAAAGGAGATGTGGCAAGGACATGCCCTGGGTGGCGCTGCTTGTCCAACCAGATTTATCATTATTTACACCGGTCTGGTTTACTGTGTATATATAAAGACATTTCACATCTGTCTTGTAAAGGACAATAATGGTGATGACTATAATTACACTAAGATTAGCGTTAGGATCTTGGCTGCTGGGACGGCAAATATACTTGTAAAAATTATGCAATAAAATCAGAATAGATTAGTGAAGGGCAGGCATGTAGTAGAGAATTTGGTGGAGTTTCTTACTGCATTAAAGGAGTTTTCCGGGCAAAAAACCCTATTTTTAAAAAAGTTCTATTACTGCTATCAATAGGTTAATAAGTACACCCCAATAGCTTTAGCAGTGTGTTGAGTGATTTCTGGCTTTCTCTGGTGTCATCTGCATTTGTTTACATGAGTAGCTTCCCGCTGTCTTACCCTAAAACTACCATGATGCATTGCAGTTCACTCAGCTCGCCCCTCTCACTTCTTCCCTCACAACCACCCGTTTCCCTAGCTAGCCCACACACTACTAGCCCTACATACCTAGTTAACTAACTCAGCCCCCCAACCCCCTCCCCATCCCATCATACTTTCCTGTCTTTCGTGCCGCTGTCCCCTCTTCTACCCACACCTGGCGCCTGTGTAATAGAACACCAGCAGAAGAGAAGCAGCAGGCCTACCATGCATGCACAATAGGACGCTGTTTCTCTTCGCTTCTGCCAGCGTTCTATTGCGCAGGCGCCGTCTCCAGCTCCCTTGTGAAGGAAGCGACGCCCAGCGTAAGAGGACATGAGCATTGGTGAGTATGAAGGGGATGGGGGGGGATAGAGAGAGGAGCACTGGTGGCTTCCAGCGAAACAGAATGTCATCAGGAAATGTGCATGGGGTGGTCACATGACCGGCGCAGGCATATGGGTAAATATACGCTTTTTTTTAAAGGGAGTAAATTAGAAGGTAAGCGGGGGGAGGGGGTTTAGCTTAGTGTTAAAGTTTTACTTTATGCCGGACAACCCCTTTAAGTTCTGGAATTCCGCAGTTGTCCTTTTTGATTTTGAGGTTTGGTTTGGTACAATATAATGATAAGAAATTGTTTGAAACATATATTGACAAATAGATAATCACCCACATGGACAAATTGTACAAGAAGGCGGAGTATATCGAATAGTAGAGATTCACGGTAATGTTAAAGGCAAATGATCATAAAGCATGCTGAATAGGAAAGTAAGAAATGTGTATGGAAAATAGCATGTGAATTTTTTGGGATTAGCTGAGCAGGTAAATATTATAAGACATGGATGGTTCACGGTATGTTTAATGGGTTAAATATATTTGGGTAACAATATCATGTAATTGGGACATAAGGAGTAAATTTTATATTCTGCTGTCAACGTATTTCTATCTTAACACGTGTGTGTCACGGGTATAAATTATATTGGTGTTATTCATATAGAGTTTGTAAATTCTTAGGTACACCCCCTCCTATTGATATAAATGATTGACAGACACATGTCTGGGTCTCTGTCTTGCTCTTGCTGTTACAATCACAAGATGTTGGGGGTTGTGACATGTCGTGTGAAGAGGCCGTCATACAGATGACCATCACACGGATGAACAACCAAAGGCTGAATAAAGCATAGGCTGATATACGCTATTAGAGATGAGCGAGTACTGTTCGGATCAGCTGATCCGAACAGCAGGCTCGCATAGAAATGAATGGACGTAGCCGGCACGTGGGGGGTTAAGCGGCCGGCCGCCGTCAAAGCGGAAGTACCAGGTGCATCCATTCATTTCTATGGAGCGTGCTGTTCGGATCGGCTGATCCAAACAGTACTCGCTCATCTCTAGACACCATACGACATTAAGGAAAGCTAATGATTTATGTCACTGGACACGTATGAATCTACATTTACATTATGCACCAAGAAAAAATAACTTGACGTCTCAACAGAAATTAAGTCCAAGAGGTCAAGCAATAGGTTACGGAGGCGGTGAGTGTTATGTACTATACATGTTCTTCATAGATTCAGAAGCCAGCCATATAGCAACCATGTACAAGCTTGGCTGACTCTTTAGTACTGCCATATTAGTGCAATATTTATCTTGTTGGTGGAATCATAATGGGAAACTTATATGTACCAAGCTTAAAGCAACCTTACAAAAAGTGACTGCAATGACCAAATATAGTTCTCCAGCGTATTTTTCTTGGCTTTGTGAAATTGTGTTCTTCATATTTTTTAATGTAAAGAAATTATCAAATGCAATGACTTTTTATAACCTGTGTTTGTAATAAATCATATTATAATTATATAGTGTCCGATTTCTAATAAACACAGCTATTTATTACTATTTTATTACTTTCCTTTACTTCTTACTTTAATAATATATGTTTCTCTACATGCCATGTTATCAGGTTTATACTGTACTCGTATGAAAAAGTTTGTATATACCGCATTACCAGCCATATGGCTCAGTCAAAGCTTTCTATGTCCCTTGTTTTGAAGCACTATTGGTGCCTCCATTCTAGCTTATGACTTACAATTGAGTGCTTGTCTTTGGAAACACTGATAGATCCTCAAAGGTGCGGTCAATGGGGGTTCGACTAACACGCTTCCCATTTACATAGCTGTATCTGGTATTGCCAACTATCTAAAGCTGAACACAGTGGTGGTACCAGGCATGTTGTGTTGGATCCTGCGATAAAAGGGCCAAGGGGCTCCACTGAGGATTGTGCCTGATTTGTTCTGCACATTTTGGGAAAGGGGAGCCAGGATGTTGTATCCCTCACCACTTACACATTGGGTCAGGGCATAATTGTACACATCGGAGAGAGTGTATGCCTACATAGGCAGTACAGAGACTTACAAGTCATTCTTGCTCCGCTAGGGATTCTGGGTAAAAAAATATGCAAATCTATTCTCCAGGATGTAATTAGGAGAACACTGCACTCTGTATGCCACCCTCTAGAGGGCAGCCTCCTTAACATTATGCATGACTCAGTTAAAAAGTCTACTGTCATGATGCGGATTTAATTGCCAAACAAGTATTTCTATTCTAAAAGGAATCTGGGAATCTGTTCCTTTTGGAATAGAAATACTAATTTGGCAATTGAATCCGCATCATGACAGTAGACTTTTTAACTGAGTCATGCATAATGTTAAGGAGGCTGCCCTCTAGAGGGTGGCATACAGAGTGCAGTGTTCTCCTAATTACATCCTGGAGAATAGATTTGCATATTTTTTACCCACTTACACATTGGTCTATTCTAATGATCCTTAACCCCAAACCACCCAGTCTTCTCTACAGGGCTCTGCTATTATAGGGATTATGCTTGCACTTTATGTACTTGATCCTCCTGATAAGATAGGGAGGTGATTGACAAAGTGGCACGTGTAAAAGCACCATCTGCAGTTTTCTTATTTTGACATTTTACTCTATGTATAACAGGATCCAGTAGTACATATGTCTAAAGCCGTCCATACACATTAGATTTTAGACTGCCATGTTGTCTGAAAAGAACGCTTGTCGATCATTTGTACCAGGGGCCGATTAAGCATAGGGAAAATATATGTTGTCTAGTACAAAAAGTAGGTATAAATTAGAAAAAAATTCTTAAAAGTTCTACATTTATCAACATATTTACCAACTCTAAAAAAAAAGCTCTGAATGCAAAAGAAAGCTGCAATTATTAACTCTTTCCCAACATTACAGCGGATGCCTGGGTGTTTAAAGATAGCGGCCAACATAGCCACCGGGTGTCTGCTGTTTTATACAGCAGACACCCGACGCTAATGTCTGCAATGGGTGCCTGCATCGATCACAGGCATTAACCCCTCTGGCATCCTGGTAAAAGCTGACTGAGGCACAATTTTCCCGACAATCACATTATCATGACAGCTAGGAGCCTTGTGAAGACTCCTAGGCCTGTCATGCAATGGATTCTATTGCAGGCTACTCTGTGTAGCCTGCAATAGAACTGCTATATTATTAGATAGCATTGCAATGCATAAGCATTGTAATGCATTGCATTAGTGATCAGACAACTGGGGTTCAAGACTCCTAGGGGTCTAATAAATGCATTAAAAAAAAACAAAAAAAATGTTCAAATCACCCCCCTTTCCCTAGAACACATATAAAAGTACTTAAATACAGTGAAACACCTACACATTATCCCTGTGTCCGAAAACACCTGCTCTATCGATCTATAAAAAAATTTCAGACCCAAGAGTATAATAATTGGAGACCCAGGGGAGGATACAGACATAAAAAACACTGTTACTAATCTCTCCCTTGCTCTGGTGCAGTCCCTGCTTCAATGACGTATAGGATGTCACGTGAGCAGGGGCTTGTGTCGCGACGTATAAGGACGCAAGCCCAGGTCAAGTGACATAACGGACGTCACACAAGAAGGCCTGAAGCCTGCCTGGAGCCAGGAGAGGTAAGTAACACTGTTTTTTTATATTCCCGACTGCCATTTCCTACAGTCATATCTTGAGAGGATCTGAGCTCCAAAATTTAAATCTAAACCAGCCTAGGCCGGCCTAGATTTCTTGTTTAGCTTACACCATTTTTTGGCACAAGTTATAGTAAATCTGTTTGGCTGAGATGTCCCCACTCCAGCTCATCTTGATCCCTGTCCCATTATTTGAAAAATCGGTGAGTGACCCGAAAAAGGACAAAGCGGCACTTCTTTGCTGTAAATTGGGGCTGCAAGCACCAAAGATGCCCCACTTTTACAACAGTTTTATGGTGAGACCATATTAAATTCATACATTCCCCCACTGTAATTTGACATAAGCCGGAGCACGGAACAGATGAAAAATTCCTGAAATCCAGATTTCAGTGAACATCTTAAAGGGGAGTTTACCAGCATTGAATTTGCTTCTAAACCATTGTCATGCCTAGGGGATTTAAGTGACATATTAAACAATGATCACTTGAGCCCTTATAGTCTAGCTTCTCTTATTCACAGCTCGGACCCCCAATGATCACTTGGGCAGTTGTCCTGAAACCCCTGTTCCTCCTAACTGCACAAGCAATATGAGATTTTCCATGGAGCAGTAGTCACACATGCAGTTTTGCTCTTTATAATGTCTGACTGTCTGGGAATGAAGGAAATTGGTGAGTACAATGTTTTGTTCTTTCCATCAGCCCCATAGACATTGAATGGAGCAGTAGGACCCCAAGAATTCAAGCATTTTTTCCCTATCCATAGATATTCTTGATGAAGAATGACTAATCTTTAAAATGGACCTTTCACCACCTCCACCAATTCACATTCTTAGCATACAATAGGCTCCACTCCACTGATTCCAGCACAGTTGGAATTTTCTCTTTAGCCCCCACCATTCCTGAGCAACAAGCACAGTTAGTTTTGGTTTCTGGTATGCTATTTAAGGCCGGGGCCCTATGTGAGGTAGACGCTGTGGCAAAATAGTCACTGCAAACTGGATAGGAATACTAGCGAATTCCATCCACACATTGCAGAAAAATCTGTGCAGCTGAAATGTTGCAGTTTCCAAAACCGTTTTTTTTTTTAATCACAGCATTTCAATTATACCTACCGTAACGCTGGTGGTTTCTCTATAGGTATAATGGAAGCAGACAGTCTGCAGAGGTTACTGCAGCCGTTTTTTTCTGCAGCACTTTTTGCTGCGGCCAGCTACATGGGGTCTTTGTCTAAAGGGATTTTTCTATCTCCCTCTTTCACCAGTTTGCTTGCTGTTTCTTCTTCTCACTTCCTGTATTCGTCAGCAAGCTGGTGGGCACCTTTGACCGTTTGATGGACAGGGCACTATGAAGTATCTCATTATACTTCAAAGTGTCTCAGTATGCAAACATTGTCTTTTCCATGAGTGATTATTTATTGTGATTACTATAAATCTATAATAATATAGATATGCACAGTAAATGTATATTACACAGAATTATATAGAACAAATCTTACAAGGACAACAGACTTGCAGTAAACTCTGTTATCTTTGTGTTTACATAATAGAGATAAAAGGAACTGTCTGAGCCATTATCAGCAATCTCCAATTAGCAGACCTGATTGTCCTGTTAGCAGAGCTGTACATAACTGTCCTACTCTCCTTTCCACAGAACAAGATGACTTTTCCCTGCCAGCATATGTTGCAGGAGATAAAGCTCAATCAGTTGAATTTCCACTGCCCAATCCTTTAGATCTTAGAGAAATAAGCAGCTACTAGAGAGATCTGTCAGCATCCTCTTCTAGTTCAGCCTTTCCGAGCATGCATGTATATGGAGGTGTCCACTGAATGAGCATTCATCTAAGGTAGGGTTCACACTACCGTTTGTGTCTGCACAGAAGGTTTTCGTTTAAAAACCAAAACAAATGAACAGTAACTGATGTCACTACCTGACATCATGGGTTCTCATCCTGAGGCCTGCTGAGGCTGCTGATTGGTCTCAGCAGTCACGTGACCGTTGAGGTTAATTAGCGGCTTCAGTGGAACTCTGGAAGAGACCTGGGAGAAGCCGCCGGAGCAGAAGACCTGGGACACCGAAGCATTGGGACAGGTGAGAATGCATTTGTTTTATATTTTGTCAAAGCCCCCGGATAATTTAAAAGTTAAAAGGGTAGTCCAATTTTGCCTGGAGAACCCCTTTAATAAAATTATTTCTGGTCAAGTCATTTTATTCTTTTTTATGTATTCGCTGAATAGTAATTATTAATATCACATAAATATAAAAAAACTTTAGTAAATGAAATACCTTACAAAGTTCTATTACAAAGTTTTATTTCTACCAATTGTAAAATTTCGCTTCCTTTGTTTGCAGATTACTGTAGAAGGAACGCATGTATTCCACGCCAAGTTTTACATGTCTTTAGACGCTTTCTATGGTGTCATTTTGCTGAAGTAACAGCGCCATCTATGGACTGTATAGTGCACTGTAAGTGTAACACGTGCAATGGTATAGATTTGTTGTTACCTTTCCTTTATTAAAAATTTCAATTAAAAAAAACATTGAAAAGAAAATTGGGATAGGACTGCAGTGTTTGTCCACATTAGAAATATCTGTGTCAGATAACCATTTTCAGTAAGTACATACTGAACCAACAGAGCAATAAGATCTGGGATACAGGAGAACTACCGGATATAAAATGTAATATACCTATATTAGTGAATGGTGATTTGGACAATTTCCCCATAACAACACAGCCAGATGTAACCTGTGATGGGGGAGCAATTGGTAATCCCATTGTTAAGCTCATGCACATGACCGTAATTCTATCCGCAATTGTGGAAAAAACGTACGGACCCATCCATCTCAATAAGCCCATACACACAGATGCAATTTTTGCGGCTACGTGTCTGGGCCAAACTGAAGAGCTGCATATTATGGAGCAGGTCCTATACCTGTATGTAAACGCGGCTCTGTCAATTCATTTGAATGTATGGATCAACTAAACAGAACAGCCACAATGTCACCGGCCTGGAAGTGTTAAGTATGGAACTGAAGAAACTCCTGCAGCAGCTGAAAGCCACCAAATACAGCACATCCATGAAACTTCTCCGTCTGCTGCTCAGTGGACTCGAGGTACAGTAAAACTCATTACAATACAAGGTAGTCGCTACTGTATGGGCCATAGGAAGTGCCCATAGATGACTGATTTTTACTCTCCTAGGGATAGGTTATCTGTATTGGATCAGTGGTAGTCCGACACCCCCCTGTTCTCAGCATCTGATCTACAGAGAATGGAACAGGAAGCAGACAGCGCTGTTCTCTGTATAGTGGCTAAGTCACTGCAGCTTAGCTTCTATTAAAGTGAATGAGACCAGATCTGCAGTATCTGGTCTGGCCACTAGACGGAGAACGGAGCTGTCTGCTTCCTGATCCATTCTCTGTTTATCAGCTGCTGAGAACAGTTGTGGGGGTTGCAGACCCCAACTGATCTGATATTGATGACCTATTCTCAGGATAAGTCAACAATATTTTAGCCCGAAAAACCAATATGACTCCCGTTATGATAAATAATAGAAGCTTCCTTCTTCCTCTCTAGACCGGACCCAGTATGGTTGAGATGATGCTGTCACTAGGACCCGAGGAGTCCATTATACGTCTACAGAAAGCTCTGCCCAGCTGAAGTGTGGATCCACGCCCCGTAATAAGATGCTCTGAATTGTTACAGAACCTGGAAAGTGGGCACACCCGTCTTCCCTGTCGTCAAACAGCAGCACAAGTGGGGTATTCTGCCCCTGTGTGCTGGTAGGACAGATGGAATTTTTAATTCATTAACCAGCCACAACCTGGCCCTATAAGAGGGCACAAGGACCTCCCCACTTGCGTGTTTTTTTTCTGTCCTGTGATGGTGGGACAGGTGGAGGAGGCCTGTGTGGTCTCCTGTATGGTTTGGAAGAAGGTGTTTGCAAACCTTCTCTTCTTTTCCTTTTTCTTTCTTTCGGAGAAAGATTGAGGTTTATATTGCAGTCATATTTTCAGCTGCTGCAGTTTGATTCATTGCCAGCAGTAAGGTAAGCTGAATCCTCTTTCAGGTTTTCCTTTTGTTTTAGTGCAGCTTGCAATAATATCTATTACTGTGGTTGTTCTGTCAACTCCTGTTATGTTGTGTTTGTCAGTGCCTGTGCACACTTACCAGGGCTGCAGTTGCAGCTGTGGACATTGTGGGCAGCTTTTAGCTTTTCTCTGTGTTTAGTGCAGAAACTAAAGCACTAAAATGTCTATTGCTATGGGCAGTGACAGGGTTCAACTCTGTTTTTTGCCAGGATTTATGCCCAAGGTACCCTCTTTCATACCTCCCAACTTTTGAAGAACTGAAAGAGGGACAAAATGTGCAGCGCGCGTAGCGCACCGTGGCAAATTTAGCCCCGCCCACTTTTGTGTTGACTCCGCCCACTCGTTAATTTTTCATGTGCCCGCACACAATATAATCCTCCTACAGTCACCCGTAAATTATATGTCCCCCCTCTATCTCGCCCCCAGTTTCATATACACCCTTCATCTGCCCCCAGTTTCATGTCCCCCTTCCATCTCTGCCCCCAGATTCATGTCTGCACATCTCTGCCCCCAGATTCATGTCCCCTCAGATTCATGTCCCCCAGCTCTGCCCCCAGATTCATGTCCCCCCATCTCTGCTCCCAGATTCATGTCCCCTCCATCTCTGCCCCCAGATTCATGTCCCTCCATCTTTGCCCCCAGATTCATGTCCCTCCATCTCTGCCCCCAGATTCATGTCCCTCCATCTCTGCCCCCAGATTCATGTCCCCCATCTCTTCCCCCAGATTCATGTCCCCCATCTCTGCCCCCAGATTCATGTCCCCCATCTCTTCCCCCAGATTCATGCCCCCCACCTCTGCCCCCAGATTCATGTCCCTCCATCTTTGCCCCCAGATTCATGTCCCTCCATCTCTGCCCCCAGATTCATGTCCCTCCATCTCTGCCCCCAGATTCATGTCCCCCATCTCTTCCCCCAGATTCATGTCCCCCATCTCTGCCCCCAGATTCATGTCCCCCATCTCTGCCCTCAGATTCATGCCCCCCCATCTCTGCCCCCAGATTCATGTCCCCTCCATCTCTGCCCCCAGATTCATGTCCCTCCATCTCTGCCCCCAGATTCATGTCCCCCATCTTTGCCCCCAGATTCATGTCTCCACATCTCTGCCCCCAGATTCATGTCCCCCATCTCTTCCCCCAGATTCATGCCCCCCACCTCTGCCCCCAGATTCATGTCCCTCCATCTTTGCCCCCAGATTCATGTCCCTCCATCTCTGCCCCCAGATTCATGTCCCCCATCTCTGCCCCCAGATTCATGTCCCCCATCTTTGCCCCCAGATTCATGTCTCCACATCTCTGCCCCCAGATTCATTCCCCCCCATCTCTGCCCCCAGATTCATGTCCCCCCCATCTTTGCCCCCAGATTCATGTCCCTCCATCTCTGCCCCCAGATTCATGTCCCTCCATCTCTGCCCCCAGATTCATGTTCCCCATCTCTGCTCCCAGATTCATGTCCCCCATCTCTGCCCCCAGATTCATGTCCCCCATCTCTGCCCCCAGATTCATGTCCCCACATCTCTGCCCCCAGTGTCATGCCGTCCTCTCCTTCATCTGCCCCCAGATTCACGTTCCACCTCCACATTAAACTTACCTTCTCCTCCGCTCCCTCGCCGCTCTCTGCGTGCCTCTCTCACTGACACATGCGGCTGAAGGAAGGAGCTGACACAGGTCAGCTCCTCGCTTTGCCGCTGCGTGTCTCTCTTGCTGACACATATGCGGCTGAAGCGAGGAGCTGACCTGTGTCAGCTCCTCGCTTCGCCGCTACCCGCCGGCTCCTGGCTTTTAGACGCGATGTGACACATCGATGTGTCACATCGCGTCTACAAGCCAGAAGCAGCGGCAGCAGCGAAGCGAGGAGCTGACACAGGTCAGCTCCTCGCTTCAGCCGCATATGTGTCAGCAAGACAGACACGCAGCGGAGAAGCGAGGAGCTGACCTGTGTCAGCTCCTTGCTTCAGCCGCATATGTGTTCAACTCAGATCTGCGTCCTCTGGACGCAGATCTGAGTTGAAATCGGGACATACCTCCCTCCAACCGGGACCGCGGGACATGTCACCCAAATCGTGACTGTCCCGTGGAAATCGGGACGGTTGGGAGGTATGCTCTTTGGCAAACCTGAACCAACTCATTTCGTTACCAACCTTTGTACCTGAGCCTTCCTCCCCGGAGGAAGTTAGGCTGCACTCCTTAGACCTAGGCAAATGTCTCCGGATCTATCTCTTCCGGACCCTGCCTTTTAGGAGGTCTGAAGACCTCCTGATCAATCTAGCCGGGAGGTTTAGAGGTCAGAAGGCCTCAAAGGCCTCTATTTTCTGTTGGGTGAGGGGGGCCATCTTCCTTTTCAACTCAGAGTTTGTCCCCTCCTGAGTGCCTAACGGCGCATTCGACCCGGGCGGTGTCTTCGTCTTGGGCGGAGAGGTCGGCAGTTCCATTAGAGCACATCTGTGCGGCCGCCTCTTGGTCCTCTCCCCTCACCTCTGTAAGGCATTACCGCCTAAACTCCCGGGCGTCTGTCGCGACTACTTTGGGCGGTCAATCCTGACCTCTATGGGCCGTGGAAACCCTCCCTGAGTGGGGGGATTACTTGCTACTTCCCCACTTGTGCTGCTGTTTGACGACAGGGAAGCTTAGATTATAAAGGATAATCTGTTTTCCCTTAGTCATAACAGCAGCACAAGGCTCCCACCCTATTACTTTTTGTAAATTATTGTTATGTGTTGTATAGATTATGTACTCTTGTATTAACACGCAGGTGAGAGGTCCTTGTGCCCTCTTATAGGGCCAGGTTGTGG
This sequence comes from Leptodactylus fuscus, assembly GCF_031893055.1. NCBI lineage: Eukaryota > Metazoa > Chordata > Amphibia > Anura > Leptodactylidae > Leptodactylus > Leptodactylus fuscus. The sequence continues at coordinate 30,983,827 of NC_134272.1, forward strand.
CTGGTTAATGAATTAAAAATTCCATCTGTCCTACCAGCGCACAGGGGCAGAATACCCCACTTGTGCTGCTGTTATGACTAAGGGAAAACAGATTATCCTTTACAATCTAAGCATCACAACACCGGTGCCCGGGGTGGTGCGTACATAGGGGACATCTTATTACTTGATTGTTGTAAAAATGTAAATAAAAGGGCATGTTCACACAGGGTGACTTGGCCTCAAAATCAGCACCAAATTTCTGTGTATGAACATAACCTAAGGTGGCCATACACATTAGAGAGCTGTCATCTTAATTCTCCATTTTTCCTTCATCCACTGTGTGTAGAATTTGGGTGACAACCCCTGTGGCAGTCAATATGGCGGCCATATTGGTTGTCATCCTGCTTTCTCAGATTCAGATACATTAGAAAATGATGGAATTTCTTGGTTTTAATGTCTTTTCCTTCTTTATAAATGTTACCCTCTGGGGATCAGCTATGAAACACAAGAGTGAGGCGAGGACGCTGACTACAGGGGGCAGCATTAGAGCGCCCACCATCCAGTGTATCCCACTAAGTCTAGTCTGTAGTCCTGCACTGATACAGTGTAACAAACCCTCACTGTTTATGATATGACCAATAAAATTGCTGCCTGTTTTAGGCAGCATTCAGTATTCCGTTTGAGAGGTACCCAAGCAGACTTCCCAAACGGAATACCGGACACAGATGTGAACCAGGCCTTAGAAAACCCATTTTCATACTGCCCCAGGGAATTCTGAGGTAATAGAGGTGGGGTCCTCCAGTCAGGACCACCAACTATTAGCCAGAATGGAAAAGAATTTAAAAAAAAGACCCAACAGGTCCATCGAGAACCCAGTGATGTTAGTGAGTAGTGTGTTATACTTTATTACCTCTAGAGGCGCTGTAGGGAAAGTGAACGCCTGCAGCCAGATCCGACCACAGGTTACAGGAAGGGATGGTAAAGAGCTGACAACCCTTTTAGGCCTCTGTTCACACCACCTATAGACATCTATAGGTAAAATGATTTAAGTGAGATTGGAAACCCCTAAAGATCCCGAGTGCTGGGGAAATGGCAATGAGGCCTGCACAACATTTACTACACGGACATCCAATGAGAATAAAGACAGGGACAAAGATGTAAGGGGTAAAAGGGAAATTTTATTTATAGATGGGGCGGGGTCATATTATATTACTATATTCCTATTCTATTATACTATGTCTATATGTATGTGCATTGTACTAATCTTATTTATAGATGGGGCGGGGTCATATTATATTATTATATTCCTATTATATATACTATGTCTATATGTATGTGTATAATACTAATCTTATTTATAGATGGGGCAGGGTCATATTATATTACTATATTCCTATTATATTATACTATGTCCATATGTGTGTGCATTGTACTAATCTTATTTATAGATGGGGGGGGGGGGTTATATATTATTACTATATTAATGTTATATGTCACTACTGTATAACTGTGTATATAGATATACTATACTATTTTTTTCCTATATGTTACACTGCTATATATTAACATGGCTAAGTAGAATTACGTTTTGAGATTTTTATATTGTACTATTTAATATTATGCATTAAAACAATATATTATGCTATTTTTATACTTACTAAACTACTGTATGTGTATATATATATTTCTATAAGTGTGTATGTGTGAACTATAACCTATGTCTTTTTTTGTCTTTTATACTATAATATTAAAACCACATATTATCCTATTTTTTCTATATGAACCTAACATATATTTATATATATATTCTATATGTGTGTGTATGTGTGAGCTATAACCTATATCTTTTTTTTTTTCATTTTTTTTTTCTTTTATACTATAATATTAAACCTACATATTTTCCTATTTTTTCTATACTAAGCTAGCGCGTATATATATATGTATATATATTCTATATGTATGTGTGCGTGTTTATATGTGAACTATAATCTATATCTTATTTTTATATATTTTTTCCTAGATTTCTATTCTACTATTTATGTTTTCAGCTTCTTATACATTTATCTAATCTTTATATTTTTTTACTACATATTTTTCCTATTAATTCTTATTTTTAGTTTACTATTACTACTACTTACTTATCTAATCCTATTTAAGGCCGTGTTTTGATCCTAAGGAAGGCGAAAACCCTGTGAGGAATGGGCCAATTATCCTCAGCATAGGGGAAAATTCCTTCCTGACCCCAAATCTGGCAATCGGAATAAATCCCAGGATCAATGGCCGCTATCTCTATGTGTCTACATGGTGCCTATACCTATCATGTAGTGTGTGTGGTGCCTATACCTATCATGTAGTGTGTGTGTGGTGCCTATACCTATCATGTAGTGTATGTGATGTGTGTTGTGCGTCATACATACCAGGCTTGTGCTGGGCCGCTCCTGGGGACGTAGAAAATCTTCACGCTGGACTGGCAAGTATGGCATGATGGTGGAGAGAGTTGGTGTTTCAAGGCAGCCGTGGTCGTACACAACAGCAGAGACATGGAGGAGTCATGAAGTTCTGGGCTGTGGGCGCCGGTACATCCTGCAAGGCATCCCAGCTTGGTGACGTATAATTATGTTGGTCCGTGGGATGAAGGGCGCTCCTATCCTCCGGCCACTGCAGATGTTCATTCTCCAGAACTGGCTGAAATGGTGTAAATGGTGGCCGCGCTCTCCTCTGCTCCAGTTCCTCCCAGCCGATGGTAGAAAAGAATTGATGCTCTCGGATGTTCCCGCACACACCCAGGCGCTCCTCAGGATTCTTGCGTAGCAGGCTTTTGACAAGATGTTTCATGTCCGCATCAACCTCAGCTGGAAATTTGGGCTTCTTGGTGAGCTTGGCTTTAAATGCTTTCTGCTGGATGGGACCCACATAAAACGGGAGGCGTCCTGTTGCCATCTTGGACACAAGAATTCCCAAGCTCCACCAGTCCACTGCTACGCCATATCCTGTCTTGAAATGCACCTCTGGGGCCATGTAGTGGAAGGTGCCTGTCACGCCACAGATTTTGGTGGAGGCGGTGATTCCATCTTGGGCCAGCCCCAGGTCGATGATACGGGTGTGGCCTTCTGCATCCAGCATGATGTTTTCTGGCTTGATATCCCTGTAATGAAATAAGAGAAGAAAATGACGATCTGCCCAGTGACAATGGAGACGGGGGATGGGGGACTACAAGACCAGGCAGGACCCTAGGAAAGCCAGGTGCATGAAATCCAGAATGTAAGGGAGAGACCTAGAAGGAAGAAAGTTCTTACCGGTGGACGATGCCGTGTCCATGGAGGAATTGAAGTCCGCAAACAATCTCTGCCGTGTAGAATCTCGTGGGAAGAACAAAGAGAAATTTCAGTGTTAGCAAATCCGTGACTACAACCCTCGACCTCAGCTTTTACCTTCTCCCCCAGGTTATTTTCTCTGGTATTTACCCCTTTTTCTTACCTTACGTTGCCGATGTTCAGGCAGCCGCACATCTTGATCATATCCGCCAGGCTGCCGCCAGACAGATACTCGGTGATGAAATATGCCCGCTGCTCAGAGTGGTGTGCGGCATACAGGTGGCAAATGAAGGGGCATTCTCTGGCAGCGGCGAGTATCTGCTGCTCTCTCAGGATGGTCTCAGTATTGTCCTCTCTCTTGCTGATGGTCTTGATGGCCATGAAGGTCTGTCGGCCAGGGACTGATGCCAGGAAAACCTGAAGGAGACAAATAAAAAATGGTCATTACATCTAAAAGGAAAAGGGGCTCAAACGCATCATGTAGTGTCAGATCTGGGATTGTGTATGGAAAGGGCATAAAGGGGGTCTCTACTATTACCATGTGGGAATGAACAGAATAGGCACAAGATGGCTGGTGGATTGGTTTGGGATCAGCATTCGGCTTCATTTAGATCACCTTTTTTTTACATCTATTTGGTACTATTCCGTTATCGGGCCAGCAGAACTTATCAGCACCAGCATTGGGACAGCAGCAGTCAGCATCAGGAATGACATCCGAGGACTGACTGCTGGCCCGATACTAGTGCCCAGCTCTCCTTCCATCTGCCCCGTACCGCTCTCTGGCCCAACTCTCCTTCCATCTGCCCCGTACCCCTCTCCCCGCCACACGACTAGGCTTGACCGACATTACTAGTCGCCAGGACACTGCAGGAAGTTTGTCCCTCTGGGTCGCCATAGCTCCCCGCCATTACTATGGTCGGCGTGTCACTGAATCTCCGTCCCCACTTTCAGGACCCTTTATTGAGCCCCGGTATTTGCTATTTTCTTCCTTCCAATCTCCGTTCTCTGTACCGGCCATGACTTCCAGTGCAAGCGTCTTTCTTTCCTCCTGAATGCGAACGGCCAGATTGAAAGCGCCGAGATGAGGCCTAGTCGAGTGGTGGGTAGAGGGGGTACGGGACAGATGTAAGAAGAGCTGAGGGGCAGCACTGGGAGGATGGAGGGAGGCATCGATGAACTGGCTACTAGAGACAGGGCGCCAACATCGGGCCAGCAGTCAGTCCTTGGGGCGGGCCAGAGAGGGGTACGGGGCAGATGGAAGGAGAGCTGGGCACAAGCATCGGGCTAGCAGTTAGTCCTCGGATATCATTCCCGAAATGCTGACTGCTGCTGTCCCGATGCTGGTGCTGATAAGCTCTGCTGGCCCGATAACGGAATAGTACCATCTATTTTTCTGATCCGTTTAATGGATGCCAACAGATGGTCGTCCGTATACATAGAGATCAATGTTAAAAAAAAACGGATCCATTTTCTACACAGAAGGGTAATCTACCATACTTATGCCTGTGTCCAAATAAAAAACTGTAAGATATGGATTACATGATCAGAATAGAGCCTTATTCACATTGGATCAATGTATGTATTGTATAGCATAGACCAGGACATGGATATAAACAGTCTGCCCCCCCACACAACTCTGATCCTGAGATCCTCCATGAGTCAGAGTACCCCTTTATATTAACACTAAACCTAACTATGGTGATACACAGAGCAGATGAGATATGGGGCACTAAGCAGTGGTCATGGGGGCAGGAAAGTCTCCTAACAGTCACCCCATAGACCTAGACTACAATTAATATCTATCCAGTCTGCAATGTTGACAACACGAAATAAAATGGGGGTCAAAATGAATAAGAAGTGATAAAACTTACTTTGCCAAAGTTGCCCCTACCCAACATCTTGTGGAGGATGAAGCGGCTGATGGTAAGGCCGGGGTAGGGGCCTGATGTTGTAGCGTCTTGGCTGCTGCCAGGGGTCGGCTCCTGGTCCTCCGATGCATTATCTTGGGATCTTCTCTTCTTCTCCTCCTTTAGTCCATTGTCGCTATCCTCTTCCCTCTTTCTCTTCTCGTCTCTCTTCTTCTCTTCTCCATCGTCTCCTCTTCCAGTGGACGCCATTCTGGTCGTCTCACTCAGTCCAAATATAAATCCAATAGGCTAAAAATTATCGGTATAAATCCGTAGAAATGCTTCTCTCTCTCTCTCTCTCTCTCTCTCTCTCTCTTCTCAACAGTTAAGAACTGAATGTCAGTTGGCCGTGTGCAGGTGACATGATGTCATGGCCGTGAGACCCTCAGGTAGCTCCTGCCTGGCAGTGTCCATTGCCCTGCACTGACATATCCACTGTTAGAGACAGTCCAGTGTCCTGAGGATTGGGAGAGACCTTTATGGCGACTTCTAGTGCTGCATTATTAGTAGATGGAGAAGAAGTGACCACTATATGAGGGCCGGCCGTGCCCATAGTCCATTATTATATAAAGTGTTACTACTAATATGTATGGAAAGCATGTATGTGTAATACATATTCCTGGGGGTCTATAAAAAACATAATCATTCGAAAGGGCTCTGACAATGGTTATTGGGGCACTCTACTCTTCTTTATGGGGGCACTGTAATCTTCTTTAGGGGTATTCTAATCTGTATGGGGGAGCACTATTCTTTATGAGGACACTGTTATCTTCTTTAGGGGGCACTCTAATCTTCTTTATAGGGGCACTCTAATCTTTAGGGGGGTGCTCTGTCACTAAGGGTGCAGAAATTGATCTTGTGAAAATTCTGCCCCCTCTTACAATGAGCTTTATTCTAGATTTAGTGTATCTGGGATAGAGAGGGATTAACCATTTCGTTGTAATAGCGCCCCTGGTGCTTGCACCCACAGGCCTGGGTTCTATGCATTGTATACAGACCATTGATGCTATATATATGTATAGGGTTCCTCCCCCTATAGGTATAATGCTCTCCTATATCTGCAGTGTATCCTGGCCTGTGCTTTTCATTCTGCTCCATGTCAGTTTATGTTGCAGGCGTCACCGAGGATTTCACCTTTTACATAGGGTGAAATCTACGCCGCACGTACCGCCATATGTTATGTATACCGCCTGAAACGCCGCACCATTTTGTATGATTTTTGCTACTGTGGAATTGGGCAAATATTCTAGTGCTTTGGCTAACAGTGGGTGTAGTAAGATGGCTGCTCTTCTTTTGATCCAAAGCCAGGAGTGGATTTGACAGAAGAGAGTCTAAGAACTTCCTTTCTGTATTTTTCCTGCAATGTTTTAGGATTATGCAGTGGGTTTGGAGCTTTGTATCAGAAAAAAAAAAAACGTGCATGGAAATTTATCTTGTCCTGTACATCAGTATTCAAGCATACAAGGCATAAAAAGTTGCACAATATCGCACAAATCTGTTTGTCATGTTTTCTGTGTGTGCGCCACCTTTGCCACTGTACTATAAGGCGGTGCGGTGTGTGCGGGACCACAGGCCCTGCCACATTTCAGGTCTATTTATGTTGTAGATGATTCCTGAAATCTACACCGCTACAACGCCGACCTTCATAAATCTACCCCACAGCCCCAATCTATATAAGGATAAACGGAGAAATTAATAGGCACAAGATTTGGGCCATGGTGATAAAGATGGAAATCACTTAAAGGTTTTTCCCCATCTTGGAAGGATATTCTCTATCCTGTGGACAGGGGGTAACTTTCAGATCGTTGTGGGGTCTCCAATTAGCAGGAGAATGGGAATTTTCATCCCTTGTTTTTAATGGCATTGTGGCCGGGCAGCACGGACGGCTCCATTCATTTCAATGGAAGTGACGTAGATAGCCGAGTGCTGTACTTTGGCTATTTTCCCATACCTCCAAACCGTCCCGAATTTCGCAGGACATTCATGGATTCGATGTCCTGTCCCGGTTGGCGGGAAGTATGTCCCGATTTCAACTCATCGGCGTCCAGAGGAGCGTTGTAAGGTGAGTATACTTTTTTTTTTTTTGTGTTAAACATTGAGGGAAACATAATGTAGGGGGCCCATGAAACTGGTGGCAGATGAAGGGGGAGATGACATGACACTGGGGCAGATGAATGGGAGGGAGAACGGCATGACACTGGGGCAGATGAAGGCGAGGGACAACAGCATGAAACTGGGGGCAGAGATAGAGGGACATGAAACTGGGGACAAAGATGGAGGGGGACATGAAACTGGGGGCAGATGAAGGGGTTATATGAAACTGGGGGAAAGATGGAGGGGGGACATATAATGTATGGGTGACTGTAGGAGGATTATTCTGTGTGGGGGCACGTGAAAAATGAATGAGAATGGGCGGAGTCAACATAAAAGTGGGCAGGGCTAAACTTGCCACAGCGCGCTGTGCGTGCCGCACATTTTGTCCCTCTTTCTGCTCTTCAAAAGTTGGGAGGTATGCATCTGTGCTGTTTTCCTCTGAAGCCCGCATATGCACACATTTGTACACATGTAGTTTTACCAAGATTATGAAGTAGGAGCGTAATTTTTCAGGTATACTATGATTAATGAGCAATGTATGGTAGACGTATATGCACATGGTATGATGGTGTTATTGTGACAGTATGAAGTTGAATTTTGAGGATAAATACGTCCTTGGAGAATATTCCTGAAGCGGAACCTTTTCCCCAGAACAGTTTCTATAACTAAAATATCTATCGATTAGTCATTGAAGACCTGCAGAAACGTGGAGGTGGCGAAGGTCAGTCTGAATACAGGCGAAACGTTTGGACTTGGGTACAAATTCCTTAGCTACATCTCTGACTTGGAGGATCTATAGAGTAAACTAGTCTGTATAGCAGTGGATGGGCATGTGACTTGTGTGGAGGATTAGTGTAAACCTAAGAATTATGACTGTTATCATTGAGCCGCCGGCATCCATGATATTGTTACAGAAATGTGATGTCTCTTTAATTTTCTAGCTAAATTTTCTAATCCTTTAGACACTCAGCCTTGCCACAAGTGGGTGAAGAAATTCTTCTCCTGCTGTCCTGTAAGAAGTATCTCAGAAGCTACTCCTGGGTAGTGTACATCTTGGTGAGAAATTGTTGGCTGCTGGACATGCAGGTGACAATTTGAGAGGGGGCGAAATGTGGAGATGAAAAAACAATAAAGTCCCTGAGAGTCTTAATGCCTATACTTATGTCCTTAAGGGGTGAATAAGCAGACCATAGTCAATGGAACGTATCTATCTATCTATCTATCTATCTATCTATCTATCTATCTATCTATTTATTTGTCTGTCTCATATCTCCTATTTTTCTATCTATCTATCTATCTATCTATCTATCTATCTATCTATCTATCTGACAATTAGGCCTTGTTGCCCATAGAAAATAATCATAATGCATCTTTAATTTTGCTGCAACAATTTTAGGTTCTGTTATCTGGAGCAGGATTTTTGTATCCATGTCTTTCAGTTTGTCTCCCTCCTTTCTCCATAGACTTCTATGAACTGCAGTCAGTCTTCACTGCTTTAACCAGTGAATTCAGCTGTTTAGGAGGAAGATAGGAATTAATATGAATATCTAGCTATATGTTTTTTGTAGGTCCATGTGTATTTTGTGATTGTGTGTAGTGCTGTTTGATGACACTGTCTCAATATTGTCTGTTTGGCTATTTTCTTGCCTTCAAACTTGAGTTTTGGAAGGAGCACGTCAGGGAAGGGGAAAAAGGAATAAAGAATGGGAAAACACACACACACACACACACACACACACACACATAACACTTTTATTATGAACTAACTTAATTTTTTTTCTGACCACTGTCACTTGATTATCACTGCTAATTATTATTTTTTATTATTTTGTTTTATTATTTTTTATTTTTTGTTATTTTATTTCATTTCCACTATAATATGTGTATATATTAGTGCAATGTGTCGTATGATAGGTTTATATATGCGCACATATATTTAGTGTTTGTATTTATTAGTATTTTTGTTGTTAGTCACCTCTTATCATTGGTATTATTTTTCCTTCTTTATATATTTACTATTATTTTTTCAGGTTTGAATGGCGGCATTTCTTGGCTAGCACTTGTGTGGCCTGCTTTCCTCTCTCCTCTGAACAATCCTACATAACAACATTCCTCCTCCTTCCTAATCTCCCTCCTGGACTCAATACGCCAGTGGCAGAACCTTGGCCAAGGACTGGCACTTTTAGGTTTGCTGAAGTTGTGGATTATAGGACATGTTCCCTCCTTCCATTTACTGATTTTCAATTCATGTTTGGCCTCCCCCGGACTAGTGAGTTCTCATATATCCAACTTTCTCACTTAACTTGAAAGGTTCCCCGAAACCCACGTTTCTTTGAAAAGATTTGTATGCCTGGTGTTACTACTCATCTCTGATATCTACCAACTCATCTCATACCCCGCCCCTGATGTTTTGCCTACATATGGCTATACGTCTTAGTGGGAATCAGTGGCATAACTAGGAATGGCGGGGCCCCATGGTGAACTTTTGACATGGGGCCCACCTGACTGATGCCAAAGGGCTCAACTAACCGACCCCCTCCTCTGCATTTCTGCACACAGTATTATGCCCCATAGTGGCCCCTGCACACACTATTATGCCCCATAGTGGCCCCTGCACACACTATTATGCCCCATAGTGGCCCCTGCACACACTATTATGCCCCATAGTGGCCCCTGCACACAGTATTATGCTCCATTGTGGACACCCATGAACAATTATTATACTCTGGGGTCTCTTCAGACCTCAGAGTATAATAATAAGAGACCTATGGGGGATAACAACATAAAAAAAACTATTTAAAAAACCCCAAAAAAACTGCAGCGGTAGCGGATGTCGCTGGGCCCCCTAATGTCCCCGGGTCCTGTGGCAGCCACTACTGCTGCTACCCCGGTAGTTATGCTCCTGGTGGGAATGTTATTAGGGTGAGCCTATTTTGAGTGCTGCCTGGTTGCTTTTTTGGGGAAGTACAGTCAAGACCTCTAGGTGTATCACACATAAGGAGAACTTTCACAAGATGCTTATTTTCTACTTCTTTTCTTTTTTTTCCTTTCCACATATATTCCCCAAAGATGGACTTTTAGAGATAGCTGCTTCAGGTTCTTTGTCTGCCATTAATAATGCAAAATGTCTCCAGGAGAGACTTTATGAACCATATCATAAATTGTAGGTTTGCAGAAGGGTCTGACACTTAGTTGTGTAAGTTTATCCTGACTGGGATACAGAAATGTGCATTGTCCTTGTTATAAATTAAATCCAATTAGAAAACACTTCTACAAATGGGAGTCAAGTATTGAATCAAACAATTTATTACTTGTAGGGCAACATATGTGGCTTATGTTATTTTTTTATATTGATAAAACAATACAATTGATGTTCCAGAGGGAAACATATGAAATTTATTTATTTTTTATTCTTACTTATATAGCACCATCATATTCCGCAGCACTTTACAGACATTGTCAGTCACTGTCCCATATAGCGTTCACAATCTACATTCCCTATCAGCATGTTTTTGGAGTGTGGGAGGAAACCAGAGTACCCGGAGGAAACCCATGCAAACACGGGGAGAACATACAAACTCCTTGCAGATTGTGCCTTGGCAGGATTTGAACCCAGGACTCCATATGAATTCTAAACCAATGAGAGGTGTCAAAATCTGAAAATTAATACACGTGAGCAACTAACCGATAATACTGAAGTCCTGAGATTTGTAATAAGTATTAAACATGTTATATCTCTAGCATTGGGGGGTAATGGACACAAAATGGGGCATATTTATTAAGACAGTTTTTTTTATACTTCAGTCTGTGTGCATCAGAGACACAAGGAGTCTGGGCCTTAGAAAGTGAAGTAGATATCATGTGTTACTTATTCCAGTTTTCTGACATACACTCACCGGCCACTTTATTAGGTACACCATGCTAGTAACGGGTTGGACCCCCTTTTGCCTTCAGAACTGCCTCAATTCTTTGTGGCATAGATTCAACAAGGTGCTGGAAGCATTCCTCAGAGATTTTGGTCCATATTGACATGATGGCATCACACAGTTGCCGCAGATTTGTCGGCTGCACATCCATGATGCGAATCTCCCGTTCCACCACATCCCAAAGATGCTCTATTGGATTGAGATCTGGTGACTGTGGAGGCCATTGGAGTACAGTGAACTCATTGTCATGTTCAAGAAACCAGTCTGAGATGATTCCAGCTTTATGACATGGCGCATTATCCTGCTGAAAGTAGCCATCAGATGTTGGGTACATTGTGGTCATAAAGGGATGGACATGGTCAGCAACAATACTCAGGTAGGCTTTGGCATTGCAACGATGCTCAATTGGTACCAAGGGGCCCAAAGAGTGCCAAGAAAATATTCCCCACACCATGACACCACCACCACCAGCCTGAACCGTTGATACAAGGCAGGATGGATCCATGCTTTCATGTCGTTGACGCCAAATTCTGACCCTACCATCCGAATGTCGCAGCAGAAATCGAGACTCATCAGACCAGGCAACGTTTTTCCAATCTTCAATTGTCCAATTTCGATGAGCTTGTGCAAATTGTAGCCTCAGTTTCCTGTTCTTAGCTGAAAGGAGTGGCACCTGGTGTGGTCTTCTGCTGCTGTAGCCCATCTGCCTCAAAGTTCGACGTACTGTGCGTTCAGAGATGCTCTTCTGGCTACCTTGGTTGTAACGGGTGGCTATTTGAGTCACTGTTGCCTTTCTATCAGCTCGAACCAGTCTGGCCATTCTCCTCTGACCTCTGGCATCAACAACGCATTTCCGCCCACAGAACTGCCGCTCACTGGATGTTTTTTCTTTTTCGGACCATTCTCTGTAAACCCTAGTGATGGTTGTGAGTGAAAATCCCAGTAGATCAGCAGTTTCTGAAATACTCAGACCAGCCCTTCTGGCACCAACAACCATGCCACGTTCAAAGGCACTCAAATCACCTTTCTTCCCCATACTGATGCTCGGTTTGAACTGCAGGAGATTGTCTTGACCATGTCTACATGCCTAAATGCACTGAGTTGCTGCCATGTGATTGGCTGATTAGAAATTAAGTGTTAGCGAGCAGTTGGACAGGTGTACCTAATAAAGTGGCCGGTGAGTGTACATAATAATAAATGTGTTGGGATATGAAGGCTAAACCCCTTCTCAGCCACACTCGTTGGATGATAAATCTGGTACATCTTTAGACTGTCTCTTCTATGTTTCTACCACATATTAGTTGGCTTACTTTGGGTCCAAATTTTAAGCCAAAATTTTGGCGCAGTTTGGTGTATTTCATACTATTAAGCTACACTCCTTTCACATATTGCCACAGCAAATTCTTGAGCAAATTAAAAAAAATTGTACCTCCATTTTGATACATCAAAATTTACCTTATCATGGTGCATTTGTATATAATATTTGGAAATCATCAACATGGGACATGTATGACAGCATAGATAAATCACCACGCCGTCAGGGCCTTGAGGAAATGTTAGTAACCACCAAAGCCACTGGATCGCCATATCCAAAGCCTGTTGATGGTAATTTGCTAAATCTGCATCAATAAAAGTGTTGTAGTTTTCTTCTGTTAGTCTCTAAACATCTGTATTATGGACAATACATTGAATTTGTAAAATTTCTTATTAACATCTTACTGGTTAAATAAACACAATTTATTAAAACTGTGAACAATATCCCAGAATCAGAGCTTGACAGACATTTCACATATGATACGGAGATGGAACACCAAGTCTTAAGTCTGCCTTTAAGGAAGCATCTCTGCAAATTGTCCAAAAAACCCAATTAGAACATTACAAAACCTACTAGCCAACTGAATTATGTGTAACCTCCTTTGCTGAATTATGCTTCATCTCTTCTATAGAAGGTTAGTCCATGAATCCACCACCCATTGCAGTGTTTGATATAGTCCTCACAAGCCAAACTTCATAACTAGGCCTTTATGTGTGTCCTTTTAGACAATCCCATTACTATTGCCGTTTTCTGATACATGGCCATCCAAAGTCAATTCTTGCTTATCTGAAGTCTGTTTGGCATCTAGCAGGTGGTTGCCACAGGCTATTCGAATATGTTGAGGACGGGCTGGGACAGGGAGTAAGATAGTTCCAGGTAAACCTATCTCTTGTCGGGCAGCCATAACAGCATCCTTTATGGCAAAGAACACAGAGGAACCAAGAAATGCTGACACCTCTTCCAAGGCCTAAAATGCATCAAAAAAAAGTTAGGTGCTTAGTCACATTTTTCTAGCAATCACATGAATAGAAAACTATTCTGCCAGACTATCGGACAATATAAATACTAGACGGGCATATTCAATTTTTGCCTACATTACTTCTAAAACTAGTTCTTGGCCGGAATTTCCTTAAGGCCGGAGCCCCACATGGTGTAAACTCTGTGGCCAAACCACAAAAACCACATTGTTTTACAGTCCCTGCAAAGTGGATGGGATTCTAGCAGATGATAGTGAACGCTAAGGAGTTGTCACAAGCATTCCTAGACATATTGTTGGCAAATCCGCGTTGTTATTTGGCACTGCTAAAAAGTTATGTTAACCTACCTCAGGAGAACATCCCATGTAGGGATTAGGAGAGGTTGGTAGCAAGGTTACATTGAACTCTTCAGGCTCTCTTTTGTTGGTCGGAGGTTCATCTTGCTTGTTGTGGGCACCATTCACGGTTGGTTGAAGAACATATTTATAATCCTCAGTTGTGTACAGATTAAGCCCTTCAATAAATGCAGTTTTCATCTGTAAAGTTCAAAATAAAAAACATTTTTTAATGAAAAGAGAGATTTTTCAGCAGTTATATGACAGTTGTTGTGAGATTCTCTCTGTCTAGCAATGCTGTAGTCCAAAAATTTGGAAGACAAGATAGACTTAAATCTAGAGGTAGAGGAAAAAGGCAAATAGGCGCAACATGAAAAGCTTTATTTGCACACCACACGTTTCGTGAACAGGTCCCTTTCTCAAGTGTGTATACAACAAACAATAGCTACAAAGCATATGTAGGGGGCAGGACTACCACACATTTCAGGGTTTACCATGTATTTGATGTTGTATACATATATATACATGCTTTGTATCTATGTTCCAAGAAAATCCAGTAATATAAGAAAAATTGCTCAATACTATATAAACAATTCCAAAAAGGAGCAAAATGGGGAAAGAAAAAATATCTAAAACATAACCTTTAATAAAGTCATTTAAAATATCAAACGCAGGTATAAAAGGTGTAGCATTTAGCCAAAATAGCTGATAAACATCTCCACAATGTGGTAAATAGCCACAAAAAAGACAAGTCACTACAATATAATTAATTAATGGACACGGCGGTCCCACGTCAGGAAAAGAAACCAGTAATAACTTACCCACTGGGTGTGGTTGACATGGAGACGTGGAGCATGTGTGTGTGAATCTGTACTCGTATTCTCACGTGTTTCTATTGGCATTGACTACTACCCCTGATGAGTGGGTGCTTTGGGCACCACGTAACATGCATGTCGGGTTTGTTAAAGTAATTTATGTCTATCTGGGCATGCTGAGATTGTATGCCTAATTGTGTAATTTCATTTCTACGCACACTTCTTTTTTCTTATTCACATATTACTCTAGGAGGGTCGCATTAGGGACAGATCCCAGTAATAGGGTGAGGTTCCTGACGGGGCGCCGGCCAGTTAGGGAGGCGACCCCGTGTTTAGGTATTAGGGCTTATTAGTCCCCTCCCTGTTGATATGTAACAGTTCAGGGATAGTATACCTTGCCTCTTTACAACTTTGCTAGTTATTAGCACGTTTTATGCTGACCCCCTGGATTTGATACACGTCTCCACGTCTCCATGTCAACCACACCCAGTGGGTAAGTTATTACTGGTTTCTTTTCCTGACGTGGGACCGCCGTGTCCATTAATTAATTATATTGTAGTGACTTGTCTTTTTTGTGGCTATTTACCACATTGTGGAGATGTTTATCAGCTATTTTGGCTAAATGCTACACCTTTTATACCTGTGTTTGATATTTTAAATGACTTTATTAAAGGTTATGTTTTAGATATTTTTTCTTTCCCCATTTTGCTCCTTTTTGGAATTGTTTGTATCTATGTTGTAAGAGGTTTCTTATGGTCCATCACTAGAGATGAGCGAACACTAAAATGTTCGAGGTTCGAAATTCGATTCGAACAGCCGCTCAATGTTCGTGTGTTCGAACGGGTTTCGAACCCCATTATAGTCTATGGGGAACAGATACTCGTTAAGGGGGAAACCCAAATCCGTGTCTGGAGGGTCACCAAGTCCACTATGACATCACAGGAAATGATGCCAACACCTCTGGAATGACACTGGGACAGCAGGGGAAGCATGTCTGGGGGCATCTAACACACCAAAGACCCTCTATTACCCCAACATCACTGCCTAACAACTACACACTTTCCACATTCAAAAAAACCTCTATCAAAGTGGGAAAATACCTGGAAACCTTCTTTACTCCCCAAATGGATGGACACAAACCCCAATTTAAGCTCAACAAACAGTAACAACCACCCCTTTAAATCACGTTCCCCATGACAACCACAAATGGAATAGGCAATGGGAATTCCAAAAGCCCTCACCCTTAACTGTCATTTTGAGTGTGTGTGTGTGTGTGTGTGTGTGTGTGTGTGATGTGGTAAGACCTTCCAAAATTCACTTTTCTAGCCCTTAACATGAGCCCTTCCAAACAAAGTTACATGACCTTAAGCTGAGCTACCAGCAGAGATTGAGGCCCTTGGCATGAGTAGAGCCTTGCACCAGCAGTGTTTTTGGCACTTAGGGTGAGTTGAGCCTTGTACCAGCGTGTGTCCCTTAACATCAGGCGGGCCCTAAGTTCTGCGCTTTGCACAAAAGTTCCACATTAACTAGGCTGAATGGTACAAAGATTAGTAGGCCCGAGAACCAGGAACAGGTCTTGCAATGGCTGTCGGATAACGCTTAAAGCACATTGTCCACCAGCCAGTCAGCCTCTACCTCCTCTTACCCAACAGTCTTGTCCTCCTTCCACCCAAAATTCCCAATCTTCCCAGAACAATAACCCCAACTGTCCCTGCTCCCCAGAGCTGTTCTCCCTTCCTTTGACTGTACCGCAACCTGCCCCTCCATTTCGCGATTCCACGGACCTAACAGACGAGTATCTGTGTCCAGATGCTCAAACACTAGAGTCTCCTCCATTCCATCTCCGGTCGATTTGGTGGCGGATGACCAGCAACCCACCCTCATCGACGACGATGAGACGCAGTTGCTGTCAGGGCAGCCAGTTGACATGCGCATTGTGCAGGAGGAGGAGGCGAGACAGGAGTTGGAAGAGGAGGTGGTGGACGACGAGGACACCGACCCAACCTGGACAAGGCGGATGTCAAGCTGGGAAAGTAGTGTGGATGTTGAGGCAGGTGCAGCACCAAAAAGGGTAGCTAGAGGCAGAGGTCAACAGCTTCGCCGAAGCCAGGCCAGACCCGGAATGTCCGAAGATGTTCCCTTTTGTACCCAGCCCAGAAAAACTCCCCCATCGAGGGCACGTTTCTTGAAGGTGTAGAGTTTTTTCAAGGAATGCGCCGAGGACAGATATAGTGTCGTCTACACAATTTGCCTCTCGAAATCGAGTAGGGGCCCTGAGAAGAGCAACCTGTCCACCACTTCAATGCACCGTCATTTGGAATCCAAGCAATGGAATCAGTGGCAGGCAGCAACGGCAGGACAAACGTCGCCCGCCGTTCATGCCACTGCCTCTGCTCACAGTGCTGGCGATGCACTCCAGAGGACGAGCCAGGACATCACTTCATCTGCCTCCGCCACTTTGTTGACTTCTCCCTCATCCTCCCCTGTTTCTGTCTTATCTCCTTCTCCTGCACCATCAAAGGCACCATCAGGCGCTTCTTTACAACAACCCACCATCTCTCAGACATTGGAGCGCCGGCAGAAATACACCGCTAACCACCCACCCACGCAAGCCTAGAACGCCAACATCGCTAAACTGCTGGCCCAGGAGAGGTTGGCGTTCCGGCTTGTTGAAACTCCCGCCTTCCCGGACCTGATGGCAACTGTGGCACCTCACTATGCCGTCCCTAGCCGTCTCAACTTCTCCCGGTGTGGCGTCCCCGCCTTGCACCAGCACGTGTCACTCAACATCAGGTGGGCCCTTAGTTCCGCGCTTTGCTGCAAGGTCCACTTGACCACCGACACTTGGACAAGCGCCTGTGGTCAGGGATGCTGCAGTGCTTATCTTTAATGACAGGCAGGGTGAATGTGGTGGAGTCTGTTCCCCGGGTGCAAACTGGGGTGGCCTATCTCCTCTCCCAGGCCAAAATTCATGGCAGGAGTAGACTGAAACCCTACGACGCTGCAACCTCCACCACAGCTACTAGCGGCAAACGCTAAAACACTGGTGTGGGGAGACGTCAGCAGGCGGTGCTGAAGCTCATCAGCTTGGGGGACAGACAGCACAGTGCCTCCGAGGTCAGGGATGCCATCCTGGCTGAGATGGCATTTTTTTTTCCCTGCTACACCTGGGGCCTGGCATTTTTACGCCTGTGATAATGGCTGGAACCTGGTAGCGGCTCTGGAGCTTGCCAGCCTCCAACACGTTCCATGTTTGGCCCACGTCTAACCTAGTGGTGCAAAGTTTTTTAAAAACATACCCAAATGTACCGAAGCTACTGTTGAAAATGCGGCGCTTGTGCGCCCACTTTTGCAAGTGCACAGGAGTCGCTGCTAGCCTAAAAACACTCTAGCAAGGCCTACATCTGTCCAAACACAGGCTGTTGTCCGTCATTCACACACGCTGAAACCCTACAATACCATATCTTGAGCAGGGTGTGTGAGCTGCACAGACCTTTGATGGAGTTCCATCTACAAAACCCAAGGGTTCCTCAAAGTCAGCAACCAAAGTTTCTGCACCATGAGTTTCCAGGGGTGGCAGAGTTATGGCTAGGGGAAGAGGCATGGATAGGGATGATGTCTAGGGGCAAAAGCAGTGTGGATGTGGAGGCAAGCTAAGCAGGAAAAACTGGGGGTACAAGCTAAGGCATGGACTGGGGTGATGTCTAGGGGCAAAAGCAGTGTGGATGTGGAGGCAAGCTAAGCAGGAAAAACTGGGGGTACAAGCTAAGGCATGGACTGGGGTGATGTCTAGGGGCAAAAGCAGTGTGGATGTGGAGGCAAGCTAAGCAGGAAAAACTGGGGGTACAAGCTAAGGCATGGACTGGGGTGATGTCTAGGGGCAAAAGCAGTGTGGATGTGGAGGCAAGCAAAGCAGGGAAAATGGTGGCTAGAGACAAAGGGATGTCCATAGGCAGCAAGGGCAAAGATGCAAAACTCTCCCGTTTCAAGAATTTTCCTGACTTGTTTCCCCACAAAACATTCCTGGGAGGAGGGCTGAAACACCACCCTCCTCCTCCTCCGCTGTTAGATTGACCCCAGCTACGAGCTGAAAACGCTGCAACACTGGTGTGGGGAGACGTCAGCAGGCTGGGCTGAAGCTCATCAGCTTGGGAGACGGACAGCACACTGCCTCTGAGGTCAGGGATGCCATCCTGGATGAGATGGCAATTTGTTTATCCCCGCTGCCCCTGGGGCCAGGTTTTTTAGCTTGTTGGAGGGCTCTGGAGCTTGCCAGCCTCCAACACGTTCCATGCCTGGCCCACATGTTCAATGTAGTGGTGCAATGATTTTTAAAAACATACCCCAAATTAGCTGAGCTAAGGGTGAAAGTGCAGCACTTGGACACCCACTTTCCCAAGTCTACAGTACCTGGAGCTAGCCGCAATACACTCCAGCAAGGCCTACATCTGCCTGAAGCACCTACTGTTGTGCGAGGTCACCACACGCTCTAACCCTAGATACCGTATGTTCAGCAGGGTGTGTGAGCAGCAGAGACCTTTGATGGAGTACCAGCTACAAAACCCAAGGGTTCCTCAGAGTCAGCTCCCTCACTTTCTGCACCATGAGTTTCCATGGGTGGCAGACTTATGGCTAGAGGCACAGGCATGGATAGGGGTGATGTGTAGGGGCAAAAGCAGTGTGGATGTGGAGGCAAGCTAAGCAGCAAAAACTGGGGGTACAAGCAGCCGGTGACATCATCACTGACAAGCACAGCTGTCTGTCAGCTGACAGGCTGACTTTCACCAAAATGAACAGACAATGGATAGACTCATCATATACATGTCAGTTACATGACAAATTTAGTGCAATTTGCAAGTCCAAGATGGTTTGGAGATCTGCGGAGAGGAATCTCACCACCTCTTGCGGGTGCCATCATTTGGAAGGCAAGCCCTGGGCTCAGTGGGTGAGAGCAAGCGCAGGATAATCGTCGTTTGGCCTGGCGGCCACTGCCTCTTCCACTGTTGACAGGGCTGGCGCTGCAGTCCAGACCAGGAGCCAGGACACCTCCACATCTGCCTCTGACACTTTGGGGAGTTCACCCTTATCCTCACCTTTTCCTGCCATTTCTCCTTTTGCCCGCGCCATCATGCGCCTCTTCCCAGCAACTCCCCATCTCCCAAGCCTTTCATTTCATGCTAAAGTACAGCGCAACCCACCCACATGCCCAAGGCTTCAACGGCCTCATCTCAAGAAATCTGGCCCAGGAGATGTTGGAATCCCGGCTGGGGGACACTCTGCCCTTTTTGGGCAGAGTGTCTACTGCGCCACCGCACTGTGCCGTCCACACCAGCACTTTCCCCCAAACATGAGGCGGTCCCTAAATTCAGCGCTTAGCCCTAAAGTTCCATGTGACCAGTTACGAATGGACAAGTGCATGCGGACAGGGACGCTACCTTTCAATTTGGGCACAGTGGTTGAATGTAGTTGAGGCGTGGACCGGGTCGCAAAATGTGGTGGCCTGACTTGTCTCCCCACACAACATTCCTGGGAGGAGGGCTGAAACACCACCCTCCTCCGCTGTTAAATTGACCCCAGCTACGAGCTGGAAACGCTGCAACACTGGTGTGGGGAGACGTCAGCGGGCCGTGCTGAAGCTCATCAGCTTGGGGGCCAGACAGCACACTGCCTACAAAGTGAGTCATGCCATCCTCGATGAGACGGCAATGTGGTTTTTGCCACTGCACCTGGGCCCAGGCATGTTGCCATGTGTGATAATGGCCGTAACCTGGGATTGGCTCTGTAGCTTGGCAGCCTGCAACATATTCCATGCCTGGGCCACGTTTTTAACTCATTGCTGCTAATCTTTTGAAAAAGGTACCCCAATGTTCCTGAGCTACTGGTGAAAGTGTGGCGCTTGTGCGGATAGTTTTTAAAGTGTATAGTTGCCGCTGCTAGCCTCTATGCACTCCTACAACGCCTGTACCTGCTGGAACAACGGCTGTTGTGCGACGTCTCCACACTGCTGGCACTAAACATATCATGTGTTGAGCAGAGTGTGTGAGCAGCACAGACCTTTGATGTAGTTCCAACTCCAAAACCCTCGGGTTCGTCAAAGTCAACTCCCTCAGTTGCTCAACCATGAGTGGCCATGGGTGGCAGACTTATGTGAAATCCCATCCCATCCATTGCACTGGACACGAAACATTAGCATGCGCTCAGCACAACTTCGGATATGGCAGATGCGTTAAGCAGGGTGCAGGGTACAACACAGACCAGGCCCGAGCACCAGGAACAGGTGTTAGAAATACTGCAGCATCTGCCATTTCCTTCCAATTTTGGGGTTTTGGACCCGCCACCGACTTGTCTGGACCTAAGTGGGGATCATGAGACACAGTTGCCATCAAGGCAAGCTGTGGTCATGTGCGGTTTGCAGTAAGGGGGCAGTGCGCAATTGGAAGAGGAGTTGGTGGATGACGAGGCCACCGACCCCACATGGACAGGGGTGATGTCTAGGGCTAAAGCAGTGTAGATGTAGAGGGAAGCTAAATCAACAAAAAACCTGGGTAGAAGCAAAGGCATAAACTGGGGTGATGTTTAGGGGTGAAAGCAGAGTAGATGTGGAGGGAAGCTAAGCAGCAAAAACAGTGGGTAGAAGCAAAGGCATGCAAAACTCTACCCTGTTGGAAGACTTATTCCTAGGTCTGGAACACGTTAATGGCCCCCCTGGACAAATTACTGCCACTCAGGGGCCTAGTGTCACCAGGAGGGACAAGTATAGGCGCATGTTGTGGGAATACCTGGCCGACACCAGCTCTGTCCTCTCCGATCCCTCTGTGCTCTACAGCCTAAACTTATTTTCTCATCTTTTTTTCTGAACTGCACATCTCTTGCCTGCTTCCTTTGAGATCTTAGAAATGGTGGTCCACTTCCACAGATGGTAACTTCAATAGACAGTGTAACGGGAGTAGCTGAGGGATCGCTGTCTTAACCACTTTTTGGCACAAAATTAACTTCCAAAGCCAAATATGGTGCAAGTATATGATGCAAGGACACTTACACACCTATCTCTGACACATTGGGGAGTTCACCCTCATGCGCCCTTTTGGCCTGCACCATCATGCGCCTCTTCCCAGCCACTCCACATTTCCCAAGCTTTTCATTGCAGGCAGAAGTACAATACAACCCACCCCCATGCCCAAGCCTGTAACAGCCTCATCGATAAACTGCTGGCCCTGGAGATGTTGGTGTTTGTTTATGCTTCTGGAGACCCAGGCCTTCCGTCAGCAGATGGCAGCTGGGGCACCTCCCTATGCTGGGCCTAGCCGTTACTACTTCTCTTGGTGTGCTGTCTCTGCCTTGCACCTGCATGTGTCCCATAACATCAGTCGGGCCCAGAGCTCTGCGCTTTGCTGCAAGGTCCACTTGACCACCGACACATGGACAAGCGCCTGTGGTCAGGGATGCTGCAGTGCTTATCTTTAATGACAGGCAGGGTGAATGTGGTGGAGTCTGTTCCCCGGGTGCAAACTGGGGTGGCCTATCTCCTCTCCCAGGCCAAAATTCATGGCAGGAGTAGACTGAAACCCTACGAAGCTGCAACCTCCACCCCAGCTACTAGCGGAAAACACTGTAACACTGGCATGGGGAGATGTCAGCAGGCCGTGCTGAAACTGATCAGCTTGGGGGACAGACAGCACAGTGCCTCCGAGGTCAGGGATGCCATCCTGGCTGAGATGGCATTTTTTTTTCCCTGCTACACCTGGGGCCTGGCATTTTTGCGCCTGTGATAATGGCTGGAACCTGGTAGCAGATCTGGAGCTTGCCAGACTCAAACACGGTCCACGCATGGCCCACGTTTTCCAACTTGTTGGTGCCATGTTTCTTTGAAACCTACACCATTGTGCCTGATATACAGGTCAAAGTGGGGCCATTTTCGTAAGTGAGAACTAGCCTCTGCTAGGCAGAAAACATTCAGAGCACACTCCTCTCATCTTCGCACCGTTGGCTGGCGGAGGAAGACGAGGGGGTTGGAGTGGCATCTGATGTCCCTGTCCCACACGAGGCTAGAGGGTGCACTTCAGTGCATCCCATTGCTTCACCACAAATGGTGTGAAGGGGAGTGGAAAATGGAGGAAATGGAGAGTGACCCTTACAGTTGGGGCCAGCAAAGGCATGCCAAGTAACACACTGGCACACATGGCTGACTTCATCTTGGGTTGCTTTTCAACACATATTTCACATCATGAAGAACAAATAATACTGGATTTTTTCAAGCCTCGAACCCCGGTCTAGGTCTAATGTCTGTTCCTTTCTTATATTAGGGGAGAAAAATTACTTCAGTGATACGTTTAGCGTACATAGACTGACTATTAATGTGTATCCCACTTAGTGTTGTTAGGGTTACACACCGTCACAACCTGGCTAAAGCTTCTATAGCTGTTAATAAAGTCAACATAACTTTACGGTATCCAAAAAGACAGCTGGTACCGACAGAGAGCAAGACAAATGTCACCCAAAGCTGTGAGCTCTGAACACCCACAGTGACTTTGGCGTCATCATCATTATAAGGGAGCGGGTGGTAATAAATAACTTGGCAGTGCCTAAAACCCAAAAAGCTTATACAACTATATTTACATTAAGATACACAAATGAAACTTTTCAGTAGCATGTCATGAGACAAGCTGATAAGCTCTTCCTTTGTGCAGTGCTATTTGAAAGTTAAACGCTGCCTTTATTTTAATTCTGGAGAAGGTGCAGACATTAGATTTAGAACATGTTGTCTTCATTGTCCAAATCCTCTATATACGTAACGTGTTTTTCGGGCCGAGCTGTCTGGGAACGAGCTGGTGCAGCACTGACAACCTGGGTGAATATGGCAAGAGCCTGAGATGTAGGGTGAATGAATCCCCAAATTATTTGTGGAATTCCCAGTGAGACAATGGCACTGTATACCAGTAGCAAAAATTGTGGGTGCACGTAACCCCCATATATTCTTTGAATTCCCAGTCAGACAATGGCACTGTATACCAGTAGTAAAAATTGTGGGTGCACATAACCCCAATATATTCTTTGAATTCCCAGTCAGACAATGGCACTGTATACCAGTATTAAAAATTGTGGGTGCACATAACCCCCATATATTCTTTGAATTCCCAGTCAGACAATGGCACTATATACCAGTAGTAAAAATTGTGGGTGCACATAACCCCAATATATTCTTTGAATTCCCAGTGAGACAATGGCACTGTATACCAGTATTAAAAATTGTGGGTGCACATAACCCCCATATATTCTTTGAATTCCCAGTGAGACAATGGAACTGTATAGCAGTAGCAAAAATTGTGGGTGCACGTAACCCCCATATATTCTTTGAATTCCCAGTCAGACAATGGCACTATATACCAGTAGTAAAAATTGTGGGTGCACATAACCCCAATATATTCTTTGAATTCCCAGTGAGACAATGGCACTATATACCAGTAGTAAAAATTGTGGGTGCACATAACCCCCATATATTCTTTGAATTCCCAGTCAGACAATGGCACTGTATACCAGTATTAAAAATTGTGGGTGCACGTAACCCCCATATATTCTTTGAATTCCCAGTCAGACAATGGCACTGTATACCAGTAGTAAAAATTGTGGGTGCACATAACCCCAATATATTCTTTGAATTCCCAGTCAGACAATGGCACTGTATACCAGTATTAAAAATTGTGGGTGCACGTAACCCCCATATATTCTTTGAATTCCCAGTCAGACAATGGCACTGTATACCAGTAGTAAAAATTGTGGGTGCACATAACCCCAATATATTCTTTGAATTCCCAGTGAGACAATGGCACTGTATACCAGTAGTAAAAATTGTGGGTGCACATAACCCCCATATATTCTTTGAATTCCCAGTCAGACAATGGCACTGTATACCAGTATTAAAAATTGTGGGTGCACATAACCCCAATATATTCTTTGAATTCCCAGTCAGACAATGGCACTGTATACCAGTATTAAAAATTGTGGGTGCACATAACCCCCATATATTCTTTGAATTCCCAGTGAGACAATGGAACTGTATAGCAGTAGCAAAAATTGTGGGTGCACGTAACCCCCATATATTCTTTGAATTCCCAGTCAGACAATGGCACTGTATACCAGTAGTAAAAATTGTGGGTGCACATAACCCCCATATATTCTTTGAATTCCCAGTGAGACAATGGAACTGTATAGCAGTAGCAAAAATTGTGGGTGCACGTAACCCCCATATATTCTTTGAATTCCCAGTCAGACAATGGCACTGTATACCAGTAGTAAAAATTGTGGGTGCACATAACCCCCATATATTCTTTGAATTCCCAGTGAGACAATGGAACTGTATAGCAGTAGCAAAAATTGTGGGTGCATGTAACCCCCATATATTCTTTGAATTCCCAGTCAGACAATGGCACTGTATACCAGTAGTAAAAATTGTGGGTGCACATAACCCCCATATATTCTTTGAATTCCCAGTCAGACAATGGCACTGTATACCAGTAGTAAAAATTGTGGGTGCACATAACCCCAATATATTCTTTGAATTCCCAGTCAGACAATGGCACTGTATACCAGTATTAAAAATTGTGGGTGCACATAACCCCCATATATTCTTTGAATTCCCAGTGAGACAATGGAACTGTATAGCAGTAGCAAAAATTGTGGGTGCACGTAACCCCCATATATTCTTTGAATTCCCAGTCAGACAATGGCACTATATACCAGTAGTAAAAATTGTGGGTGCACATAACCCCCATATATTCTTTGAATTCCCAGTCAGACAATGGCACTGTATACCAGTATTAAAAATTGTGGGTGCACATAACCCCCATATATTCTTTGAATTCCCAGTGAGACAATGGAACTGTATAGCAGTAGCAAAAATTGTGGGTGCACGTAACCCCCATATATTCTTTGAATTCCCAGTCAGACAATGGCACTGTATACCAGTAGTAAAAATTGTGGGTGCACATAACCCCAATATATTCTTTGAATTCCCAGTGAGACAATGGCACTGTATAGCAGTAGCAAAAATTGTGGGTGCACGTAACCCCCATATATTCTTTGAATTCCCAGTCAGACAATGGCACTATATACCAGTAGTAAAAATTGTGGGTGCACGTAACCCCAATATATTCTTTGAATTCCCAGTCAGACAATGGCACTGTATACCAGTAGTAAAAATTGTGGGTGCACATAACCCCCATATATTCTTTGAATTCCCAGTGAGACAATGGAACTGTATAGCAGTAGCAAAAATTGTGGGTGCACGTAACCCCCATATATTCTTTGAATTCCAAGTCAGACAATGGCACTATATACCAGTAGTAAAAATTGTGGGTGCACATAACCCCAATATATTCTTTGAATTCCCAGTGAGACAATGGCACTGTATACCAGTAGTAAAAATTGTGGGTGCACATAACCCCAATATATTCTTTGAATTCCCAGTCAGACAATGGCACTGTATACCAGTATTAAAAATTGTGGGTGCACATAACCCCCATATATTCTTTGAATTCCCAGTCAGACAATGGCACTGTATACCAGTAGTAAAAATTGTGGGTGCACATAACCCCCATATATTCTTTGAATTCCCAGTGAGACAATGGCACTGTATAGCAGTAGCAAAAATTGTGGGTGCACGTAACCCCCATATATTCTTTGAATTCCCAGTGAGACAATGGCACTATATACCAGTAGTAAAAATTGTGGGTGCACGTCACCCCAATATATTCTTTGAATTCCCAGTCAGACAATGGCACTATATACCAGTAGCAAAAATTGTGGGTGTATATAGCCCCAATTCTATTGCTAGGGGACTTGCAGGGTATTTCTGAGGTGAAGGTGGGGGGGCACACCGTTGGAACGGGGATTTGGGGTGTATATATGGGGTATACGGGAATACACTGTCAGTGTGTTCCATTCAGGATCCTGGGAAAGCTGGGTTGCGGCGATTGAGCTCGTCAGTGCCACGTTACACTGACAAGCTTCTCCCTGGAATTTAGCTCTTATAAGAGCTGTTGGTTGTCTTCTCCTTCCTATCTAGCCTGTCCCTGCCTACCCAGAATCTAAGCCCTAGCTAACTGGACGGAAACCTCCGTCCCCGGTGAATTGCAAGCTCAGAATGACGCGAAGCTGGGCATCGCTGTTCTTTTAAATTAGAGGTCACATGTTTTCGGCAGCCAATGGGTTTTGCCTACTTTTTTCAACGTCACCGGTGTCGTAGTTCCTGTCCCACCTACCCTGCGCTGTTATTGGAGCAAAAAAGGCGCCAGGGAAGGTGGGAGGGGAATCGAGTAATGGCGCACTTTACCACGCGGTGTTCGATTCGGTTCGAACATGCCGAACAGCCTAATATCCGATCGAACATGAGTTCGATAGAACACTGTTCGCTCATCTCTATCCATCACTAAATCCGAATTAAAGAAGTTTTACCTACCCGTTCAATGTTCACAGCCTGACTCATAGCGGAGCCAACATCTATTACAACATCTGTTCTTATATTCTGTTGAAAATAATAGGTAAAAAAAAGTAATTATAATACTGAAAAACATAAATAAGAAAAGTAAGAAATCCAAAAGCAAAAAACATTTCACACACATATGGATTTGCATGATTTTTTTTTTTTTTTAGCAAAAATGTACTGTAGGCTAAAGCTGTACATACATACAGTCATGGACACAAGTGTGGGCACCCCTGTATTTTTGCAGAAAATTAAGTATTTCTCCCAGAAAATTATTACAATTACACATGTTTTGTTATACACACGTTTATTTCCTTTGTATGTATTGAAGCAATAAATAAAAACTGAAAAAAGGCAAATTGACAAAATTTCACACAAAACTCCAAAAATGGGTCCGACAAATAGCTGAGAGGTAGGAGAGTTTTTTCTGTCCCTGGGGTTGAATCCTCTTTCTGGGTGCTGTTGTGGGTGATGGGAAAATACTTACGTTTCTGGGAAAAAGTTTCAGGGGTGCCAACACTTGCGGCCATGACTGTGTAAGATTGTGACTGACCAGAATGTATAATCCAGAGAATGAACAATCCAAACATGAACATACTATCCTATACTAATAGATCAACGGAGAAGGCCAGTCTTAAATATTAAGAGGTTAAATATTATGAGGTGTGAGAAGGTGACAGGCAGGGTGCTGGAATCTCACCCCAGATTATAGATGGGATGGGATTATAAAAAATTAGCCAGAGGCCGGGCTTGAAGTAATATAGCAGAAGTCATCCCCTATCTGTGGCCCAATTTTTCAGAATCACAGAAACCGTGTTAAGTCAAAGAAAAAAATCCATTTTTTTGGGGGGTGTACTACCTTGTGGTCTCCTGTCCGGCAGTCTAACTCTACTTCACTGCACGCTGCTCCAAATATAAAATCTTGAGTTTCCACACCTTTTTCTTTGCCCCAGTCAGAGACTGGATCAGGAACCCTAAAATAAAATAAAACATATTACAATTTTCTAAACATTACTTTTAAAATGGTAATTTTCAAAGAGTGTTTTTTTTATTTTTATTAATTTTTTTTTACAAAAAATAAGTTTTTCTTATGGATTGAGTGACAAATAACCTATTAGACCTTAATTATATGTACAATGATAATAACAAGATTTAGGCAATTAGAAAAGGACGTATAGACAGAGGCATCAGAACACTTATCTCTAGTGGGCCTACAGACCTCAGTGCGCCATACTGTTTGCCATTGGGGTTAGTCACCATATTTTTTGTCTTATGCTCACGATAAGTTTATCGTAATGCTATTAAACAGTTATATATCTATTAGTTGTTTCCCATTGTAATGGTGGTTTGTTTTTTTTACTTCTTGGTACTATATTACGTCTTGTTCTTCTGGTGCTTGTGTTATGGGATAATGGCTTTGTGTTTAAGTCTTGGGACCAGGGTAGTCCCTGAGAATTCATATAGTTTTATGGAAAGGGGATGGGTTTGTTACAGTCATTATCCCTGATAAACCAGTTTGTCCAGGAAGAACATTATATATGTTGCAATATGTAGGCAGGTGCCTATATATATACTCTTACACCGCAAAAAGGATTATCTTATCTTATCTTAATACAAAATATTGCACCACTACAGCCACCATGCATAGTGTTCCTCCACAATCATTCAGACACAAAGAATGCTTTCTTGCCATAATAGTACTGGAAACATCTCTAAACATATTGGTAATTCTGTGGATATAAGAGGTAAGTATAACACTTGTGTACTACAAAGAATATCAGACCACATGGCAGAGATCACCTGTGACCCTACACCCGATATTCCACCCGCGCATCCAAATATGGCGCGATGGGAGACTTACCTGGGTCAGTCTCTCTCAGAGGTGGAATGGTCTCTTATCTGGAGTAGAGGTTCTAAGACCTCGAGTTGTGTTGTCCATAAGGAAATTTTTAAAAAAATGCTATTGCATTGGTACCACACGCCGATGCTCCTCCATTCCTTTGATAAGTCTATTCCGGACTGCTGCTGGCGTTGTGGTGCTCACCCTGCGCACATTTTTCATCTATTCTGGTCCTGCCCCTCCCTGGTCCCTTATTGGTGTCAGGTCCGGGATCTCTTACACCGGGTTATGGGAATATACTTTCCTCTATCCCCCAAAACATATCTCCTTAATCTCCCCCCGGTGAAGTTGCGCAAGCCAGCCCTGCGACTTTTTCTATTCCTTCTTACTTCTGCTAGATGCTTGATTGCTAAACATTGGCGTCAGCCAGCCCCAACCCCCATCTCTAGAGGAGCTCTACTACAGGATCAGGAATGCGCGCTCTCTGGAATACCTGACGGCTGTGCTTAACGATGAAGAGGAACGGTTTCATGCGATTTGGAATTTATGGGACTCGTTCTGGGCCACTCAACCCCTGTGACTGTACTACTATCTTCTGGAACTTCGGGTTATACCCCTGTTGTTTCTTCCCCTCCCGTCTCCTTGTCTTGTCTTGTCTTGTCCGTGTCTGTTATCCATGTCTCTGTCTCTTATTAACAGTTTGCCTTTTGTATTTTCATTGTACTGTTTTTGAACCGATACTGGTTATTGGTCTTGTTGTTTTCCTTTATTGCTAAAAATTCATATAAATAAACAATTTAAAAAAATAAAAACGAGATCACCTGTAATAACCGGCTGCTGAGAGACAGATTCTTAGCCGAAAAGCTTCTCGAATCTAAATAAAACAAGAACATGCTCAGAAGGTGGACGGTACATTTTTGAAAACACAGAACTATATAAAATATAGTATAATAGTATTTTCATCTATTTATAACTCCATTGACATCCAGGGCTCTATACATATACTATACATTGCACACTTAGATTTAAAGGGAACCTGTCACCATAAAATTGCAGTATAATCTGAGGGCCCCTTCACACAGCGTAAGCACTCAGCTCATTGTGAGCCGTACACGCGAGCGCTTCTAAACACTTCCCATTCACTTCAATGGGAGCGCTCTTAAAGCCGGCTTTACACGCGCTCCCACTGAAGTGAATGGGAAGTGTTTAGAAGCGCTCGCGTGTACGGCTCACAATGAGCCAAGCACTTACGCCGTGTGAAGGGGCCCTCAGGCTAGGTTTGTTGAGGTAGTGACCTCCGCCAGAATACAGGTCACTTCCAGTGGTCAGTCACCTGCTCCAAATCAATCATGCATGTGCGCGCTGACCAGAATGAATTCCGACACAGAAGTCAGTGTTAATCCCAGTCCATGCACAGGGCGCGGTGCCTGCTCACACAGTACTGAGGTTTATTGAGAAAGTCACAAATCTTATACAGGAATGCAAGAAAGATAAGATAACGGCAGGCTGTAAGCATGTACGTCTTGTATCCGAATACACTGGCGATCAGTCATTGGCTCTTAAGTTTCAACATCTCTTAGATTTTGATTTCCAGAGAAATGATACTGTCTTTCTTGTAAACCACATGACGATCGTGTGCGTCAGCCTCTGGGTGCGGTGCCGGATACAGGCACCATCTTAATGTATAAACGTTGCACAAAGAAAAATATAATTTCTTAAGCAGTATAAAGAATGTATAAAAATAAGAATAGACATGGTCTACCTTCACAGGTTCACGCTTGTACCTGCAAGCAGCGCTCTCTGCATTTTTGGGCGGAAACCCAGCAGACCACATTATAGTCAATGGGGTCTGAGGGTAATCGCTTTTTTAAGCGGATTAGGTTTCCATTTAGGGGATCCCCAACGGAAACCCAACCATAGGTGTGAGCCTAGCATCAGTATGTTATAGAACAGGGGGAGCAGAACAGATATTTAGTTTTATGGGACAAGATTTATCAGTACTTGTCGTTCATTCAGTAATAGCAGGCTCGCTCTATGACTGTGCATAGAGATTACTGTCCCTCAATGATAGGACCATCACATGACTCAATTACTGTTAATAAGCTTAGAAAAAGGCAAATATATAAATGGATACATGACAAGAAGTACTGAATCTTTCCACACAGATCAATATATCAGTCTGCTCAGCTCCTCCTGCTCTATAACATGCCGCCTGTCTATACTTCATCTATACAGGGAGGAGGTTCTGGTGTGTTCTGCACAAATTCTCTAATACATATAATAATAATAATAATAATAATTAATAATAATTAATAATAATTAATAATAAATAAAAATCTTACACATTCCATCCAAGTGGCTTCAGGATACAGAGTGATGATTGGTTGTAAACGCTGGAGAATTACCTGACACGCTTTCTATCAAGAGTAATAACCATTGTGAGATGCTTGTATGCACGTGAACATATCAAATGAATATGCAAGGCATTCTTCTCGCTCTGCCTAGTGCTATCCTTATACTACACAGCAATTCATTTCATGTACAATATTAATTAACTACATTAAAAATAGTATTTCACTTTTTTTTTTTTTTTTTTAAATCTATAGACTTCTGTATACCATATGTTATTGGATATGGATATACCATATGGATAAGTTTACTGTCGTCAGTATTTTGAGACTTCTGCTGTTGGATAACCAAATGATGGTCTGTCCACACCTAACAGAAATGCTGCAGATATTCTAAACAGCACAGGATAATAGCAGTAAAGCGGATGAGAAAAAAATTAATTGACTTAAAATCCATTTTTTTTACATTTGATTTTTTTCTTTTTAAATCCCCATTCAAAATAAAATGAAATTATTAATATACTTCTATTTTTGACTGCATTCTACTTTGCAGCAATTTTCCACACCCGCCAACACCTGCACAGTACTATGTATATATAGGCAGTTGATAAGAGTTTGTAAGCTGATAATTGCTCTTATTGTATAATTTGTACATATAACACTGTCATATGTCATGGTATTTAGATGAAAGGTGTCTTCTTGATTGATGCATTGTTTATGGGTTTATATCAGGACACATGTAAGATATTATGTGTAGGTGTGAGATATAATTATTTCTGGCAGACAAATACACTGATCATTTTGTATTTAGATTGTTTCGCTCACGTGCCACCACAAGGTGTAGCTGCATAAAGGTAAATTACTAATTCCTTTAATAAGCAAACTTTAGTATGAGACCCCTCTCTATTATCACATCCCACATCATATCAGTAGGCTTATTAACTGAGTCATGTATGATGTTAAGGGAGCTGCCCCTAGAGGGCCCTAGAGGGCGGCATACAGAGGCACTGTTCTCCTAATTACATCCTGGAGAATAGATTTGCATATTTTTTACCCAGATTCCCTAGCGGAGCAGGAATGACTTGTAAGTCTCCGTACGCCTATGTAGGCACACACTCTCCCTAATGTGTATGATTATCCCCTGACTCACATGAGGATGGTGAGGGGTTGTCCTGATGGGGCTATGGCACAACCCATAACATAATCGCTTACATACAGTCTATGACCTATGCCAATACTATTTTCTCATCTGCTATAGTTTTACAGAACTTTTGTCTTTATAACCGAATAAAACATATTTACCTGTACGGCCATGATATAGACTGCTGATCCAGAAGATGGCGTTGTACCGGCCTCCGAGGTATATGACGTGCTCATTTCACTGACATGGATATATGAAATTGGTACTCGCAACTCTCGACTGGCAACCTGTACCAAAAAAAATGCAGCACTAGTTAGTTCACATCATGAGGAATATTTCACATAAGGAAATGAAATTTCTGTTGGATATCCCGCTTTGTAATTTAGGTATTTATATATGCTAT
Organism: Leptodactylus fuscus; assembly: GCF_031893055.1. Lineage (NCBI taxonomy): Eukaryota > Metazoa > Chordata > Amphibia > Anura > Leptodactylidae > Leptodactylus > Leptodactylus fuscus. The sequence continues at coordinate 31,016,699 of NC_134272.1, forward strand.
GATAAATAATGCAATATTTGTGTAAGCTCTATATACAGGTAAGGCATTGGTATGATTCCGACATGTGAATACTCTGTACATGAACTACTATAGAGCTATCAATTCAACGTGTATAGACCACAAATCCAGTGACGGATATAGTAATACTTCCATAATGCCCGACTTGAATTGTTTTATTGAGGGATTATAATAATCTAAGAATAATAAGGTTTTACTTATATGAAGAGGTAGATATATTAAACTAGGAGCCTTCAATAAAACTTGACTGTTGCATATTTTTGTAGAGTCATTCTCTCCCAATTTATTAAAGGAGCCACCTAGGCTCTAAACTGAGCCAATAATGATATAATGGGGTATTTTACAAATACTCTCAGCAGCTTTATGGATTGGTTACTTACTAAGGTATAATGTAGTTAGAATTATCAGCATGGCATTGCAATGACAAAGACAAAAGTTCAGTCTCAAATACTCTAATACGCAATGATAAGACCGTCTGAGCAGTCATGCGAAGTCTAAAGTTGTCCATACACTTCAGGGCCCATTCAGACAGCCCAAAATAGTGGATGCGATAGGCACAATTACTGGACCAACTGCAATTCATTCGATTTATAATGCTGTGTTCCCAAACTTCCTAGGCTCTATTGTCCCAAACATATCATTTCAGTATAGGGCATTACAGCCACGGTCATCCATATCATGTCATATTATATCAGCCACAGTTGTATCAATATCATGTCATCATAGAATTTCCTACAATACCCCTTTCATTATATTGTATTTTAAGACCATTGGATAAGTTTAGTCCAGAACCTGAACAATAGCAACTGGAAAGCGAATAAGGTGAAGATGGATGAAAACTATTGAGACGCATTGTATCTGTAAGCCATGACTGAATAGTTCACATAGTGAATCTCACCTGCATCATTTTGGTCAGAGTCTCTTGTTCCATGTCACTTCCAGCAGGTGTTAGCAGGACCCATCCATCCTTAGTGACATGAATGAGCACAGAAGCCTAGAGTAACAAAATATCAATTATTAAAATACTGCGAAATTATTGACTAATCTAAACTGACTCCATAACTATAGGATATCATTCATTATGAAGACTGTTACCATGTTAATAAATATGAATATTGAGTGGTGAAAGACTACCCGACCACCCATGGGCTTTCTCAGAATTTTTATAAGCTGGATAACCCATTTAACACGTAATAACTTGAATGGAGAGGCTTGACTGTAAATTTGCTGCCCCTCTAGCATTCAAGGCACTTGTCCGTCAGCCCCCCTCTCCCACACAAAAAACTCAAGTATTGCTTTAGATGAATGAATAGGTCTACAAACCTGATTGATGAAGTCTGCAATAAATCCGACAGGGAACATAACAGGAATGACGGAGAAGCCCCTCTTCTTCCAGGTGCTTTGCTTGTTGCTTTCCCTTACTGCAATCCTCTTCTGATGATATGAAGACTTCTCCAGACACTCATCCCAGCACCCCAACAAGTTAGTTGCATCAAACTCCTGTTTGAATGGTGTCTCGCTTTTTTCTCTGTGTAAATTCAAGTGTCTTACCTAGAAATGGGTTTTAATTTTAAGAAAATATTATTTATGACCACCAAATTGTGTTACATTGTTTATTCTAACATTTACACACCAAGAATACAATGGTCCTGGGATACACTGACTACCAATGAGTATTTGGACCCCTGTGGTAGAATAGAAAATCAACATTTCTTCATATCCAATAGTTGGTAGACCCCAACAGATGGTATTGATCAACACAATACTCCCGGATGCCTGGTGAAACTCCTGGTGTATGTGAGCCATCGGTTGGGTGCGGTTTCTCTGGCCAGCACTCGTCGGTCTCTATTTCAACGTTCACCTTCCACTTCGTAATCACATAGGCCACTGTCGATTTTGGGTAACTCAGTTCCCTTGCTATGTCCCTTAAGGATCAACCATTTCTGTGGTGCCCGACAATTACCCCTTTCTCGAAACAACTGTGCACTTCATGGCATCTTATATGTGACTAATGCCAATGCACTACTGCCAATGCTGTTTCATACATGATTACTAATGGTGGAAGGCCTGACGTACATTACGACTGTAGATATCTTCAATTGTATGAGTGTCCAAATACAAATTGGTAGACAGTGTATAAATCATTTTGTATATTGGTGGCTGAGTTGACTATACCGATAGCAGAACTAAGATTCAGCCACAAAGAGCTCACTTTACCTTTTCTGGTGATACGCCACACCTGTCGGCCACCGCATCAATCCAGATCTCTGCCAGCATAGCAGCCTGTGCAAACCCATATCCAGCACAGAATAACTTGGCTGGTAGGTTTGTCCTGCATGCTGCAACATTACAGCGGATATTGGGGATGCTGTAGGCATTTTGGGAGCTCAGTAGGGACATAGTAAGCACCTGCAATTGGCAAAAGGTATTTAAACATTTTATTTAAACATAATCCCGACATTACACAAAGGACAGGTATATAATATTCTAGTAATTTCACAGTTTATCTAATTAGACAGAAGTTTGCATATTGGAGAAAAGTTGCTAATACTTTCTAAAACTTAGACAGCGTAACATAGACTATGTGTTTAAACCTGCGGCAGATTTATCAAAGTGTCTCACGCTGAAGGATAAATCTGACCTACTTTTAGATTGTCTGGTATAAGTTTAGGGTATTACCTATAGGATATTACGTTCTCAGCAGGAAATACCAGTAGTGGTGTGACTCAGTTCTTGTTCACTTTGTTCGGGTGTGCAATGAATAAGCAGAACTGTAATTATTGCCTCTTCTAATAAAACCGGAAGCTGCTGCGTCACCCCTTAAACTCCGAGAGCTCAAGGGTTAGGTCGTATGAATATCACAAATGGAAAGGGAAATGGAATCTCAATTCTCTATACCCAAGTAGCACAACCAGATCCCCTTGCCTTGTTTCCATTTGTCATAGTCTAAGGCTAGATTCTGTTGTCATGAACCATCAAAATATAGGTCATGTCCTATTTTTTTGCAGTTTTAGAGAATCCCTCCATACACTGAATGTATGGGGGATCTGTGAAAAAGAGTTTCCCCCGGGTGCATGAAGGCCATAAAAAAATGGATGCTTTTCATGGCTGTTTTGCACCTTGGCTGTGTGCATCTAGCCTAGCTCTACACAACTTATTTGTTGGCTTAGTTTGTGGAAAAAAAATGCACCAAAGTATTGGCACATCTTATTGGTGTAAGGTGCTGTATCATCTTTTACTGTACATTGGCAGTAGGGAGGGCGCCACGTATGATTACTGTACAATGGCAGTAGGGAGGGCACCAAGTATGATTATTGTACAACGGCAGTAGGGAGGACGCCAAGTATGGTTACTGTACATTGGCAGTAGGGAGGGCACCAGGTATAGGGAAGGCACCAGGTATAATTACTGTCCATTGGCAGTAGGGAGGGCATCAGGTATGGTTACTGTACATCGGCAGTAGGGAGGACGCCAGGTATGATTACTGTACAATGGCAGTAGGGAGGATGCCAGGTATGGTTTCCGTACATTGGCAGTAGGGAGGGCGTCAGGTATGGTTACTGTCCATTGGCAGTAGGGAGGATGCCAGGTATGATTACTGTCCATTGGCAGTAGGGAGGGCGCCAGGTATGATTACTGTACATTGGCAGTAGGGAGGACGCCAGGTATGATTACTGTCCATTGGCAGTAGGGAGGGCATCAGGTATGGTTACTGTACATTGGCAGTAGGGAGGGCACCAGGTATGATTACTGTACATTGGCAGTAGGGAGGACGCCAGGTATGATTACTGTACATTGGCAGTAGGGAGGGCGTCAGGTATGGTTACTGTACATTGGCAGTAGGGAGGGCGTCAGGTATGGTTACTGTACATTGGCAGTAGGGAGGGCATCAGGTATAGTTACCGTACATTGGCAGTAGGGAGGGTGTCATGTATGATTACTGTACAATGGCAGTAGGGAGTGCGTCAGGTATGGTTACTCTACATTGGCAGTAGGGAGGGCGTCAGGTATGGTTACCGTACATTGGCAGTAGGGAGGGTGTCATGTATGATTACTGTACAATGGCAGTAAGGAGGGCGTCAAGGATAGTTACTGTACATTGGCAGTAGGGAGGACGCCAGGTATGGTTACCGTACATTGGCAGTAAAGAGGACGCTAGATATGGTTACTGTACAATTGGCAGTAGGGAGGGCATCAGGTATAGTTACTGTACATTGGCAGTAGAGAGGGCGTCAGGTATGGTTACTGTGCATTGGCAGTAGGGAGGGAACCAGGTACATTTACTGTACATTGGCCGTACGGGGGATCGCTTTAATAATTAATGTTCCTACATAAAATATTACAAAATCAATAAGCACAATGAACAACAGATTAAACAACAAAACAAAAATAGAATTCTGCTATATGGCTTATTACAATTTATAGTAATTAAATGCATTTTGGAGATTTATAATGGAAGGAAGGTTAGATTTCTGATACCTTGAAAGATGCATCAGGTCTGTGACCAACATTGCAGTAGTAGGTGACATCCAATGTTATAATTCTTCCATCATTCATACACCCCACCTACATTCAAAATACATATTTAGCACTCAGATAATAAAGAATTGTATACATGCTACAAAAACTACCTGTTAATAATACTAGAAGCAATAAATGATGAAGTCCTGACAAATATGGGTATGTGAATAAAACCTAAGGAAGGAGAAACCCAAGTGAAGACCTGAGCTAAATAGCAATGCGTATAGCAGAGAGAACCCGTGGCAGGATTTTCGTATGTAAAGGTGCCTAGCTGTTAAATTAAGGAAACAAAGTTACAGAGGCCATGAACCTTGTACCAAAACAACAGAAGTAATAATGTCTCTATTTCGGATTTGATTACTACTTCTTGGGGCATATATTTATCTCTACTGCAACATATGCATAGGTACATAAGTACATAGGTACATACTGTACTAGTCTCTATGACAGTCCGAATAAAGAATCTTTTATTCAAGATGTTATAAAATGGCGTTAAAGTACAAAATAACTTCCAAACTTTCAGATCTCAAGTAATCCTGGAATTTAGGTACTGTACTCTGTTGCTGCTTCCTCCCTCAGCAGCCATATCTCAAAAGTCTCCATAGATCAGGAAAACTAGGTTTTAGAAAAAGTACAATACAGTAATAGTATGTAGGAAAACAACTCTAGTTTTACCATCTGTTGACGGCAGCCTAAATAATACACAAGGCTATTGCTAGATTTGATTAAATTACATAAATGTTGACTAGACTGTGGGTTACATATAAGGCATGCCTGATGGATGCAATGTCACTTTAGTTACAAGATAAAAATGAGCACATTCAATTCTGACTATCCACAGAACCAACCTTGTATTTGCCAAAAAATGCAGGCTGTGCCCTTAACACTGGCATCTTCTCTCTTCGCTCAATAACTGAGCTCACTGCTTGACCCATTCTGAAATATAGAAGGATCAAATTATTATTATTATTATTATTATTATTATTATCAGCAGTAGTATAGTAGTAGTGGTAGCAGAAGTAGTAATAGTAGTAGTATAGTAGCAATAGTATTATAGTAGTGGTAGTAGTATAGAAACAGTAGTAGTAATAGTAGCATAGTACTAGTAGTACCAGTTGTAGTAGTAGAGTAGCAGTAGTAGTATAGAAGCAGCAGTAGTAATAGTAGTAGTATAGTAGTAGTAGTAGCAGCAGTTATAGCAGTAGTAGTAGTAGTAGTAGTAGTATAGTAGCAATAGTAGTATAGTAGTAGTATCAGTAGTAATAGTAGTAGTAAAGAAGCAGTAGTAGTAATAGTAGTATAGTAGTAGTAGTAGCAGTAGTAGTAATAGTATAGTAGTAGTAATAGTAGTAGTAATAATAGTATAGAATTAGCAGCAGTAGTAATAGTATATTAGTAGTAGTAGTATATTAGTGGTAGTATAGTAGTAGGTTAGCAGTAGTAGATAAAATAAGATAATCCTTTAGTAGTCCCACCATGGGGAAATTCAGTGTGTTACAGCAGCATGGATAATACAGTAATATATTTCATGAAAGAACACATACAAGCTCATAGCAGATAGAAAAGATACTAGGACTCAGGATCATTTAGTTCTCTGTGCAGAGTGAACTTCACTTAGTCTGATGTTGATTATATAACCTTACCACGGTTGGGAGGAATGATCTTTGATAAGCTCCTTCTCACACTTGCGGTGAAGCAATCGGTCACTGACAGTATTGCCCAGTGCTGTCACGGTCTAATACATGGGATGGGAGTTGTTCTTCAGCATGGAGCTCACCACGAACAGTATCCTTCTGTCACCCACCAACTGTACTGGGTCCAGGGGCTTCCAGGGGATATAGCTAATCCTTCTAACCAGACTGCCAAGCCTATTTCTGTCCTTGGTTAGTATACTACCTCCCCTGCAGGCCACTTCGAAGAAGATGACTGATGCGTCCACAGGGTTGAAAAAGGACATAAGAAGTGGCCCCTGGAATCAAAAGGCCCTCAGCCTCCTGAGCAGGTAGAGCCTGCTGTGACCCTTTCTTTGCAGTGCCTCCAGGTGATCAGCCCAGTCCAGATTATTATTGAGGAGTACATCCAGGTACTTATAGGTCTTGACTGTCTCAATGCCCGTCCTCTGGATGTCCACCAGATTCAGGGCACTTCTCTGCTTACTAAAGTCCACCACCATCTCCTTAGTCTGCCCAGCATTAATCCTGAGGTGTTTCCACTGACACCATTCCGCAAAACCCCAGTTCAATTCTCTGTACTCCCTGTCATCTCCGCTTGTCTATGGACTATCAGGAGGGGAGGGAGGCGTTTTTCAGAGGTGGTTTTCAGAGATCAGTTCAAGTTTGTTCACATATAGAAATACCCACAATGCTACACCGCTATACACCGCTACCTCATCAGTACGTCACCATGCATACATAGATGACTACATATTGTCCATACTTACTTGTGAGCAGCCACTGCTGTAATGGCTGCCTGAGATGCCGCGTGTGGGTGCTCCAAGCCTTGACTTTTCTCCACGCAGCACAAGATGTGATCAGAGGGAAGGTTTAATGTTGATGCTACTGCAGCCTGTCAACAGAAGGGATGGAGTGAGATGTTCTGCCCAGGTGCACAGTTACACATAGAAAAAAGTGCAAAACTATAAATGCCATAGAATTTACTGAAAATTGTTGATCTTTTGAGACAAGATGGTATTGTCTGCAGCAGATGTGTAACAACAAATCATGGAGTCTGATAATAAAAGTGGGCTTGGAGGACCATTCTGCAATAAGGAAAAAATGGTTATAGTTGTTATGGCCATTCTGTACCTTTTTATGCCTTCTCTGCTCTCGGCATTTTGCTTTATATCGTGTTTCCTCCTGGACACAGGATACCTCTGACTAGAGATGAGCGAGTAGTGAAATATTCGAGATTCGATATTCGTTTTGAGTAGAGCCTCAATATACGACTACTTGATCGAATATTGAATCCATTTATAGTCTATGGGAAAAAATGCTCATTTCAGGGGAAACCACTATTCAACTAAAAGAGAGTCACCAAGTCCAAGTAGCAGGAGGAGAATGTTTAGGAGGAGCGCTGTGCAGTTAAAGCACACGGACCCCATTATAGTCTATGGGGTCTGTGCGCTGTGCAGTTAAAGCGCACGGACCCCATTATAGCCTCTCTATTACAGTGGATGCCAGGTGGCCACATTCGGACTATAAGACGCACCCTTCTTTTCCCCCCAAATTTTGGGGGGAAAAAGTGCGTCTTATAGTCCAAAAAATACGGTAATTTGCTCCTTTTTTCCCCCCCTAACACGAGGAGAATATACACACTCCTTGCAGATGTTGTCCTTGGTAGGATTCAAACCCAGGACTCCAGTGCTGCAAGGATAACCACTGAGTCACTGTGCCGCCTACCTTGCTCCATATTCCTCCACTATCCAATATCATGAATTTGGTCTGGAGTGTAAGCAAAATTGGAGAATGCCGGATTCTTTTGTATTGTATCTACACGGAGGGGGTTCCTTTCTGAGCACCTCTTTTTTTCCTCCCTTTTTGTGTATATTTCAGTGTTGTATCTATTAGAGCGCCTTTATCAGTAAATACAGCCTTCAGCCTATTACAATAGGTTATATATCCTTGAAGGGCAGAATTTGTGTTTGCAAAATAAATAGGAAATCTTGTCAAATAATATCTCAGGTCCTAAAAACTGGGAAAACTTATTGACTCGAGTATAAGCCGAGGGGGGGGGGGGGGGAATGCAGCAGCTACTGAAAAATTTAAAAAATTAAACAAAAACTGGGCTGAAAAATTTGGCTTATACTCGAGTATATACGGTACATAAGCAAAAATAGCTGTCCATATTCTATAGAAGGGGACAAACAGAGCAAGAAGCTTCTCTTTCAATAAGTAGATATTTCATGATGAGCATTACTGAGGTGCCTTCATTTTCTTCGATACTGTAAACCTGAGCATATATGACATTTGAGAGCTAGCACTCTACTTGTATCAATGACACGGACATATGCAAGATTTGCTAAAGAGGGAATACTGGGGTGAAGGTGGAGGAGGAACATGTCATGTGGGCTGGGCAAATTGCGGGGAAGGTATATTATGGGGGAGTCGGTGCATAGAAGGTATGTAACAGGGGGTGGAATAATCCCCATACTGCATAACAACTTCTTTACTGGCCCCTAAAAAGTATAACATCCCCTTAACTGGCCCAAACACAATATAATGTCCCCTTTACTGGCCCTACACTATAAAACCATTTACTGGCCCCTATACAGTATAACACACCCTTTACTGGTTCCCACATTTTATAACATTCTCTTTACTGGCCCACACACAGTATAATGTTCCCTTTACTGGCCTATTCCCAGTATAGTGTCCGCTTTACTGGCCCCCACACAGTGTATTTCCACTTTTATTGGCCCTCCTACAGTATATTGACCTCCAGTATACAGGGCATGGAGCCAACTGTTTCCCATACAGCATGGAGCCTTGTACTGCAGTCCCGTACCGCTGACGCCAAAGAATCCTGAACAAGTCCTCTAAGACACTAACATATAAAGTTTCTCTATAAAGAATCTCTATTTTTCTTCATTGTATGTATGAGGTCCCTTGACATCATCAGGTGACATATATTACCTGTATAGATGATGGATCCTTTGTAGATATAAACACCTCCAGTTCACTTTCTTCTACCCTGGGTATGACACGTACGGTCTGTGATTCCAGGCGAAGATCGTCCTGTCCTCCTATATAGTCTTCACCTGTTCTTTGAAAAGTAAAATAAATTCAGCACTCCAGACAATGACCACGACCTACCATGTGGTGTGTAGGACATTTAGCATATTTTCAATTTCAAGGTATAGTTACCTTCTAGTATATGATCTACACTTTTGAAAGCTTCTTCCACATTCCCATATTCCATTGTTTTCACTGGCTCAAAAAATGAGCCGTATTTTATGGAATCCTAAAAATGTACCAAAGCAAAAGTAGCAGTGATATATCAACAAGCACGGGTCAGTGGTGGCATAGGCTCAGTGTTGTATATATGACAGTGGCAATCTCCATTTTCATTTTTTTGCAAGTGCAGTAAAGCTGTTGTCTATGATTAAATTCCATCCTTTGTAAAGATGATGGTGAGATAAATGTGCTGACCCTGCCCCAGTCTACACAGCAAAGCTGACAACTGAGCTGCATAATGCAGGAAATATATTCTATAGTGTGTGATCAGTGGCGTAACTACCGTGGTAGCAGCAGTAGCAGCTGCCACAGGGCCCGGGCCATTAGGGGGCCCGGTGACAGCCGCTACCGCTGCGTTTTTTTTTAAAATAGGCTGTTACGGGCCCTATTCACTTGCCGATCCTGGCTGGGCCGGGATCGGCAAGTGACACCGCAGGCCCCACAGGGGCTATCATTATACTCGGGGGTCTTTGCAGACCCCCCGAGTATAATGACCGGCGGATCGGGAGAGGTAAAGGAACATAAAAAACTGTTACTTACCTCTCCGCGATCCTGCCAGGTCTCCGTCCTACTGTTGTCTGACGTCTCTGACGTCACATGAACCCGGCATGCTTCCCGGGTCATGTGACGTCCGACGTCATTAACGAAGGACGCGAGCGATGGTCAGCACAGGAGGACAGCACAGCACAAGAGCCAGGGAACAGGTAAGAAGCAACAGTGGGGTTTTTTTTTATGTTTTTATTCCCCGGGTCTCCGATTATTATACTCTGGGGTCTGAAAAGACCCCAGAGTATAATAATTGTTTATGGGTGTCCACAGAGGGACATAATACTGTGTGCAGGGGCCACTATTGGGGTTAATACTGTGTGCAGGGGCCACTATTGGGGTTAATACTGTGTGCAGGGGCCACTATTGGGGTTAATACTGTGTGCAGGGGCCACTATTGGGGCATAATACTGTGTGCAGGGGCCACTATTGGGGTTAATACTGTGTGCAGGGGCCACTATTGGGGCATAATACTGTGTGCAGGGGCCACTATTGGGGTTAATACTGTGTGCAGGGGCCACTATTGGGGTTAATACTGTGTGCAGGGGACACTATTGGGGATAATACTGTGTGCAGGGGCCACTATTGGGCTTAATACTGTGTGCAGGGGACACTATTGGGGTTAATACTGTGTGCAGGGGCCAGTAAGGGACATAATAGAGTGCAGAGGAGGGGGTCGGTCGAGGTCTTCGGCGTCAGTTGGGATGGGGGGGGGGCCATGTCAAAAGTTCGCCACGGGGCCCCGCCATTCCTAGTTACGCCACTGTGTGTGATCTTCTATCTAGAGGGAAACCTAAGAACTAGAGATGAGCGACCACGTTTCGAATAGCACGCTCCAATAGAAATGAATGGACGTAGCTATTTTGACGGCTGTTTCGAATAGTGTTCACTCATCTCTACTTAAGAACACATGACTTATCTGCAGTATTCTTACCTGAACAGATAGAACAACAGGCTCCAGCTCTTCATATTGTACTCGGACTCGTGATGCTGCCTGGCTGGCATGGTTCTGGGTGTTTGCTATTACAGCACATATAGCTTGTCCAATGTATTTTACCTAGGGAAGATAGAAATATATGTGCTTATAGACATGCTATCGCTGTGGGTGATGAAGTAATGAAACAGGCATTTCAACCATACCTCCTGTTCTGCAAACAGATCAGAGTTTAATCCCGGGACATCTGCCAAGGTTATTATATCAACTACTCCAGGTACTTTCAGTGCATCGTCTTTATGTATGGATCTGATAATACAACAAGATGTACCGTTAATATGCAGCATACAGTATATACAGCAGTCAGGGATCAATCTATCTCTCTATATTGTAAAAATGAATTCCTGTCTGTCTCTTCTTTATGTGCAACCAAATGACTGGACCGATCTTCACCAAATTTGGCACACAGATACTTCAGGTGTCTGGGAAGGTTTAAGATGAGACTCCAACTCACTCGGACGTACCGTTCCAGAGATACAGCTTTCCCAAAACACTGACCCCCCCATTAGCCAAAACAAACCTGCAAGTCTTTCACTCATATTCCAACTGCAATACACACGGTCACTCCACATGTACAATACAACACTGATATCCAAGCTGAGATACACGCATCAGAGGATTAGATACAGCACACAGTATCACATGTCAGAGGATTAGATATGCGCGTCTGCACACAGTTCCACAAGCCAAAGGATTAGATACGCACATCTGCACACAGTTCCACATGCCAGAGGATTAGATACACATGTCTGCACAAAGTACCATACGCCAAAAGAATAGATACGGGCATCTGCACACAGTTCTACATGCCAGAGGATTAGATACATGCGTCTGCACAAAGTACCACATGCTGGAGGATTAGATACACGGGTCAGCAGACATTATCACATGCCAGAGGATTAGATACGCGCTTCTGCACACAGTTCCACACACCAGAGGATTACATATGCGTGTCTGCACAGAGTACCACACACCGGAGGATTAGATACACAGGTCATCATACAGTATAACACGCCAGAGGATTAGATGTGTGTGTCTGCACAAAGTACCACATGGCTAAATATTAGATACGCATGTCTGCACACAGTTCCATATGCCAGAGGATTAGATACAAGCGTCTGCACAAAGTACCACACGCTGGAGAATTAGATACACAGGTCAGCACACATTATCACATGCCAGAGGATTAGATATGCGTGTCTGCACAAAGTACCACACTACAGAGGATTAGATATGCATATCTGCATAAAGTACCACACGCCGAAAGATTAGATACGTGCATCTGCACACAGTATCACATGCCATAGGATTAGATAGACGCGTCTGCCCACAGTTCCACACGCTGGAGGATTAGATACATACGTCTGCACACAGTTCCACATGCTAGAGGATTAAATACACAAGTCAGCACATAGTATCACACACCAGAGGATTAGATACGCGCATCTGCACACAGCACCAAAAGCCAGAGGATTAGATACGCACGTCTTCACACAATACCACACGCCAGAGGATTAGATACGCGTCACTACACACCATACCACATGCCGGGGGATATTGAATATGCGCCAATGCATACAATTACACATGCCGTGGGATTATACAAGCGCATCTACACACAATTCCACATTCCGGAGGATTAGATACGCGAGTCTGCACACAGTTCCACACACTGGTGGATTAGATACGCAACTCAACGCATAGTACCACATGCGAGGGGATTAGATACGCGCATCTTCACACAGTTCCACATGCCGGAGGATTAGATACACCCCATCTGCGCACAGATCCACACGCCAGAGGATTAGATACACACGTCTTTACACAATACCACACAATGGAGGATTAGATACGTGCCACTGCAAACAATTCCACACAGCGGAGGATTAGATATGGACTACTGCACAAAATACAACACCGGGAGGGTTAGATACATGTGTCTGCACAAAGTACCACATGCCAGATTAGATACGCATGTCAGCACACTGTACTACATGCCAGAGGATTAGATACGTGCGTCTATACACAATTACACATGCCACAGGATTACATACACGCATCTACACACAATTCCACATGACATAGGATTAGATACGCAAGTCTACACACAGTTCCACACGCCAGAGGATTAGATGCGCATGTCAGCACACAGTACCATACGCCGGAGGATTAGATACGTGCATCTATACACAGTTACATATGCCGCAGGATTACGCACGTCTGTGCACACTTCCACACGATGGAGGATTAGCTACATATGTCTTTACACAATACCACATGATGGAGGATTAGATACATACCACTGCACACAATACTACACGCCGAAGTATTAGATACACGCGCACAATACCACATGGGGAGGGTTAGATACACATGTCTGCACACAGTACCACACGCCAAAAGATTAGATATGCGTGTCTGCAAACAGTACCACACACTGGAGGATTAGATGTGCGCGTCTGCACACAGTACCACACGCTGGAGGATTAGATACGCAAGTCAACACACAGTATCACACGCCAGAGGATTTGATATGTACATCTGCACACAGTACCACATGCTAGAGGATTAGATACGCAAGTCAGCACACAGTATCACACGCCGAGGATTAGATACACGGATGTGCACAGAGTACCACATATTAGAGTTTTACTCCAGGTTTCCATAGCAACCCAGCCATTTTTCTTCACTGCTTTATGTCAGTTTTAAAAGGGCAGGGCGCTGTGGATGACACTTTTACACAAGGTCACATACACACAGCTTTACTTCTGGTCTCCGTAACAACCGATCACAGGTTCTTCACTAATATCTGAATTGAGTTGCTTATGGACACACACACAAACAATACAAAATACACCAGTTTAAAACTGGACAATTCTTACGAGGCCACTACACAAACAAAAAATGAAATATACCTGTGCAAAGCCAGGTTCTCCTGCTAGTAATTTATATGAATTTCATTCTATAAGGCTATAAACACCCCCCCCCCCCCTTGAAAAATAAGACACTAGACCTAGTTGCTGAAGTCTTTTGGCTAATGTTCTGCCTTTAGGTGCTGTCTATGATTGATGTCAGAAATACACTGAAGTATAAGAACTTTAGAAGGGTCGGAATAAAATGATGCCTTTAAATCTCCATAGACTGATATCATTCTAATAGTTCAGAAACTTACATGATTTTTGCATGGTGTCTGCTGCTGGTTACTAATGCTAAAAAAAGCTCTCCCTCCACAGCGGACGTGTCTCCATCAACAAACTCTTCTTCTACGATGGTTTGAAGGCCATGAGGTTTGTAAGGTTCATTTGTAACCTGCTGTTTACTCTATGACATAAACACAAAATGAAGACTCCGTTACTGAATTCAATATATTCCTTTATGTTATATTCTAATTTTCTTCTTAGTTGTAATAAAAGGGAGTTTACAATCTCAAAAATCACTTGTTGTGACAAAATGCAATTTTGTTGCTGAGAAATTCAACTTTTATTCCATATGCAAATGAGCTGCTCAAAGCGGTAGCGCACCTGCTATAGCGCCTATTCTCTTTTGTGGCCACCACCCAGTGCTGTTACCAAAACAGAAAGACTGACATGTACCATGGACAGGAATTTGCAGTGCTCCTGTGCTTGTGGCCCTGCCTTGGTGCACTAATTTCCTCCAAGTGTCATTCGAGGGCCTTCAATTAAAAATCAGAAGCCCCTCAGGCTGCACACTTAGTCATGCACATGAAGCCAAACTGTCCTGACAATGACATATAAGTGATATGGAAGCAGTTTTGGTGGTACTAGACTCCTTTTAATTTGATATGCCCGTGCTGAAGACAGTGCTGAAGTCCATTATGGGTTGTCATGGTCCAGAAGAAACAGACATTGTGGCTCCACCCTGTTACCTGAAAGCCAATAGATGTACAATAGCTGTATGAACTGTTCCCTGAACATTGTAGATGAGTTATGCAGACACAATCTCATCACCTGAATGGTCTGGTTGCTCTATGGAAAATCTTCAAACCATTTAATATCCAGGTGCTTGCCCTCCATGTCGCTCACTCAAAATTTTGGACAGCCAGGACCAATGGCACCCATTTGCACACTCACTCATCTAGACTAGGAATATTTTTTCCCGTCTCAACATCCAGGGTCAGATTTGTATACTGACTCATTGTTCTGCTTATATTTGCAATAAACTTTGCTGTTTGCTTGATTTTACCACTTGTTAACAATGGCTATGGTCAACACAATAAATAGATATTCCAGGCTAAAAAAAAATGGATGACCTGTTCTGAGGGTCTGACACCCAACACCCCACATGAATCAGCTATTCTCACCAGCTGATACACAGAGAATGGAGCAGGAAGCAGACAACTGTGTTCTCTGTGTAGCAGCCGGGCCAGGTTATTAAACATCAGCTAACCTTCAATTGAATTGTAGCTAAGCTGCGGTGGCCCAGTCCAGCAACTACACGGAGAAGAGAGCTGTCTGCTTTCTACTCCATTCTCTGTGTATCAGCTATTTAGAACAACTGGTCAGTGGGGTGCTGTCTGTAGCACCCTCACTGATCTGATATTAATGATTTATGAATGATTTATGAATACTTTTATCCCTGAAAACCCCTTTAAAATAAAAAAAAAAAATGTTTAGCCTAGCTATAGATAACAATTCATTTCAACAGTTCAACGACAACTTATATTATACAGTATATATACTGTATATCAACATACATATATAAATACATACATGATCAGCATGGAAACCATTTAAAGTCCTCTGCGGAGAGACTTTCCATGAATTCTTGCTGTTTGAAGCAGATGTGGCATAGTGCATGTCCTGTGCAATGGAGAATTCGGTCAAAGTTTAATAAATGACAACCATAGGCTTAAAAACACAACAGACGATGAATGGATTAAGAAACATCAAATATATACATTTCTAAGTTCTCCATCTTACAAGCCATCAGATGTCAAATATCTATATTGTGCTTGAAGAGGACCTTTCATGTCCATGTGGTTTTACATACCGCTAGAAAGCTGACAGTGTGCTCAATTCAGCGCACTATCAGCTTTCCTATTATGTACCCCGGGGGAAGAGCTATCGGTGCTGTTACTGTAGCTCCTATGACATCATGGAAGTCAGGTTTGCATATTCTTCCCATGTTCCCTTGCACAGTGAAGCGCTAATGGCTTAATAAGACTCCACACACCTAAATGGTGGTCTCTCCCTATGGAGTGACGATATCTCCCCAACCCTGTCTAGAAGCCTCTCATCTCTGCCAGGTCAGTCCTCTCTGCGCCAAGCTGACGAGATGCAATAACATCGAAACAGCTGTCCTTGGCTGAGAGACTACCTGATAAAATCCCAACATCATTGCAAACAAACGCCTCTGAGAAGGTCGGGCAAGATGTTAAAGGGAGCGCCACCTATTGGGCTGCATGACTGATTCTCAGTCTTCCTAATTACATCACGGAAGTCAGATTTGCATATTCTGCCTATAGTAATATCGTCAGAGGGCAACAGTTTGGGATAATAGAAAGTTTACTCACTGAAACAACAGAGATACTTTGTGACTCACATTGATATCATTAAGGGGAAAGTGCATTGTCTTCTTCATTTCCTGGGACACTTCAAGGTAGAACCTGAATAAGAAGCTGATACTCAGCGTTTTCTCCATATCCATCATCCCAAATAGGGCCGATTCTTGTACTGGGATCTCTTCCAGGTATAATTTACATGCTTCATCAAGCATTGTCTCATTCCAGTGCCTGTGGTAGAGAAGGTTCATCAGCTGGAGACCATCTGTATGGCTGCAGGGGCTTCTATATAACATTACACCTGAATCGCTTCCTAGAATGTAACCTAGCCGCTTATGGCATGTATGGAAGTTTAACAATCCGCCTCCCTTTTTTGCATTAATCAATTATATTTATTTGGCCTGATTTATTACCTAAAGCCTGATGTTAATATAGATACATTAGAAGGGGGACCAAAAAGCCAAACCTTAAATACTAAGCTAGTGCCGGCATGTTTCATTCTTATCCTTCCTTTTGCTACTGTAAGTTCCATAAAGGTTTCACATTTCAGAATTAAAAATCTTCCTATATTGTTTAACCCCTTTGTGACACTTGCTGTACATGTATGGGAGAAATTGGGTGTCAATAAGGGCAGGTGATGGAAGATATACTGTTTATTGGGATGACTCAAGGGACATTAACCCCTTAAGAGTCACATTAAAATTGAAATTGCAAAAACCCTCCTGAAATTGCCTTTTTTTTTTTATTGCAGATTTTTAACATATGGCTCAAATAAATATTGCTGGCACATAACTCGGGCGCCTTATGTGCATTTTAACCCTTTAGCAATGTAACACATTGTAGCCTTAAACCACTAACCTTTTATACCTCTCTGCGTTCCTGTTTTCACATAATTTATTTCAATGTAGCTTTATGAGACTTTGTATTTTGTGGGTAGATAAGATTTTTTGATCAGTTTTTATTATTTTTGTTTTTGAGAAGTGGTATGATCAGAAATATTAATTCCGGCATCTGAATTTCAATCTTTATGGCATTTATCATGTAAAATAAGCAATGTTCTAATTCTATTTGGGGGTCGTTGCAGATGTGCTGATACCAGTTGTGTGGTTTTTATTGTTGCTGTTATCTTTCATTAACAAAGGGAGAAGAAAAATCTAGTTAACTTTTTTTCTGTAAAATGACTTAGGTGATGTGGTTAGCATTGACCACAGAATATAAGGGGTTAATGGCAAGTATACGTCTGATTTGTAATGGGGGTTATCCCCTGGGGTTTTCTGAAGTGACAGGGACAGGAGAATTATACAATAATTTTCTCCTCTCCTCCTCTCAGCTGCATGTGTCCTGCTATACACTGGTTAAAGTGTAAGTGCGAGTGTCTGCCTCTCCACTTTAACCAGATATCTCTAAATCTATGCGGGCTACAGACTTAATCTTATTTTAAAGCCAATATTCCTGCTTTAGCACACACGACTATGGATTTTTAACCCTCTCTTTCTTCTCTAATCTTTCCCTTTTCTTTCAAACATGCAGTATAACCCCACTACTGAAAAAAACCTTCCTTCAACTCATTCTGTGCATAGATAGGGCATGATAGAGTTATTGGATGTTATAAATATGTATTCTTCCTAATTTACCTGTGACTCCATCTTATTTATAATTATTTATATTTAATGTAATTGAGCACAGGGGTGGATGAGGGTTGTCTCTCTATGAAAAAATGGCAGTAGCGGGGGCCAAGACTATTTTCCTGTATGAGCCCCTTAAATACCTGATGACGACCATGGATTTAAATGTCAGAAATTATATTTTTACTGTCACAACTGAAACGGATATGAAGGAACACAGTTGTCAACAGACATTCACATAGACACAACTGACACCATAGAACACTATAAAGGCTAGTGAGGAGCAGAAAACAAAATGCTGTGAACAGTTAGGTGATACATACCTACCAACAAGTAATTCACTGACACATTTTGCAAAAAAACAGGCTGATTCTGACCCTCCATAATAAATATTCATGGACATAATCAGGTCTGTTCCTTCTTTCAAGTTGACCTTCATGGCTGCAATGTCAGCTGGAGCTGTACTTCCCCACCTCTGCAGCTGCCTGAATGCAGACACGAATTCACCCTACAAACATATACATAGAGAGATACAATCGTGTTAATCCAGAGAAGTATTAGGTCTGTATGAGGATTGCATTCAATGTAAACCATTAACAGTGATTTGTCCAGAAATCTTTTCAGTGCTCCCCCAGGTTCTTGCTCTGGAAGACCAGACCTAACATTGCTTTGCATGGCTTGATATTTATTTGAATTGCAGCCACATTTTGGAGGTCCTCAAAAGCCAGACCCACAGTGATCAGCTGAATCAGTTTTTCACTTTAAATGGTCAGTAAGTTTCCAGTCATCTTACTTTTAAAACAGTTTCTGTTTTCTGCCTGAAAAACCTCCATAAAGTTCCCTCCACTTGGTGTCTCACTTTGAGCTAATTTGCTGCTTAATCCCTGTTACTAGGGAAGTTCCATACTTAGTTACCTTGATACTCAAAATGTGTTTGCAATTGGAGGGCTGGTCCTTCTTCACACCGTGAATGAAAAGTGGAAGGGCCCTCTTCACACTGTCTGTAGTTTTGCAAGGTTTTCACAAAGCTCTCTCAGCTTCTACACTGCACAGAGGAGTCTTAGAGAGCTTACAGAGAAGCTTCTTACAGGTCAAAGTGAGTAGATTTATTTCTTACTAGCTTCTTGTGCTATTATTGATGTTAGTCATAGACAGCAAACAGCAAGTGCTGATTATGCATATCTCTTTTCAGTGTCAGGGATCTTTTTAGCTGGATCATAACCTGGATTTAGAGCCCGGTGTCCCTGAACCTACAATATTGTAGTTAATTGGCTTTTTGTCTCAGCTATTTGTTTACTATTTTACAGTTACTCCTGGCAAAATTACAAGTAAGGAAACCAGTAGTTGTAATCATGGATGGGGCAAACTGTATTGTGCACGCCCACAGCCTGAGAGAAAAATGTAAAATGTGCTGCAGCAATGATGGGACTACTAGTAGCAGAAAATCTGTTAGGAGACGGTGTATGAAGGGTTATACAGCCAAATGAAAGACTGCAGAGAAATATCGTGCACATATTTCAACGTCTCATAAAAAGTCACATACCCTTTAAACTTTATTTCAACTTATTTGTCTTCCAAAGGAATTAGGAATATGAGGGACCTGAGAAATTCACGAGCCAAAACATGTACAACTACATAACAGCCTAGGAAAATGCAAAGTATATAAAAAAATGCAACACTTTCTGTGAGTGATATATGAACATATCCATACATTTTATGCTTCCTGTATGATAATTAATATGCACGTATTTGCACGCCAAAAACTGTCAAAAGAGCAGTAGAGAAATTCAATAGGTTAAAACTAGTCTTAATGGTCTTTGTTATATGAAAGATTAGCAAATAATATATTCATTGTGAATTCAAAGAGACTTTGCATAGCTCTTTAAGACCAAGGTTTACCATTAAATGAATGCAAAGGCTAACAAGAATCCATCAGCAAACCTGGCACTCCTGTAAGGTGTGTTTTATTAGGATGGGAATTAGGGTTTGATAGTAATGATACTTAAACTTTATGTATAAAGACAAACAAAAAAAAAAAATAATTAGTCTGAGTTGTATGTAGCCACTAGCAAGAGGATTTGGCTTCGCACGGGTATGTTTCATAATTTGTTTGTGTAGTGGCCCTATAAGAATTGCCAAGTTTTGCACTTGTATATTTTGTATGTCGTTTGTGTGTCTCTGCCCGCGACTTCGTCTGCGTGTTGTTGGCGTCGATGCTCTGCCTATATTCAGCAAATTGCTGTCGTCAATGGTTTGCCTGCTCCAGTGTTTCGGCAGCTCTTAACCTGTCCTGCTGCTGAACTTGTTCCTCGCACTGTGCCTGTGATTGTTCTGGCATCTCAGCAGCTCGCTCGGAAGCCACATAATAAGTTTGATGATCCCCGTCAGCTCCGCTTGAGGAGAACTTCTGGCCTGCAGTTTACAAGACACTCTTACAAGAGACAAGTTATCTGCTTCTTGGCACAGTCGGGCACAATGACATCCGCCTGTGCTGAGACGTCCTGTGTGTGGACACGGTGCCTTGTAAGCAACACATAAGAAGAGGCGGCTCAGTTCATCAACAGATCGCAGGCAGTTGGAGCCTTATAATATTATAAGGGGTTGTTAGAGAGCTCTCTATATACCAATACATTATGTAAACATATCTTCCAGCAACCTCCTCGTAGATATTGACTGCACTGAGGTGACTTCAGCCGGGTTAAAGTGACTATTGATCGGGTGACCAGCTAAAGGGGCCTGATAACTGGGTGAGTTGACATGTCTGAACAGCTGATCAGTAGTGGTCCTGTACAATCCCTGACAGAAGTTCTGTCGCTTATCCATGTTGTGGAATCAAAAGCTTATAAACAAACTTTAAATTCATCCATTGGTTTTAGAAATGACTCATATGAAAGCTGAAACCCTGCCAAATGTGTTTTTTATTAAGAAAATAAATTGGCTTCACTGGCAAAATATTGATCATTTAATGTACACAAAATGGTTTGCAGAGCCCTGAATAGAGCCGATATATACCACTATACAGTCACCGTGTAGTGATAATATTGGTATACCCAACTTAAGGGCCCACTTGGGTATGTTTACCTGTTGCTCCCACCCCTTCCCCACTATGCTGATCCCCTAGCTATGCCTCAGGCTTAAACACTTCCATTGAACACTGTGATATATAGTAACTCTATCAATTATTATTTAGATTTTTAGCATCTCACAATAATAGCCATTCGTTTGTTCAGTTATCAGTTATGTGAATATTAAATTATACACGTCTTATATTATACTTACACAATAATTTTTCCACTATTAGCGCTAGAGCTTATTCAGAAAACACAAAACATAGAACTATAAAATACACTTAAATATATAAATCTACCTTTTTAGAGAAGGGGATATTAATGGATATAAGAATCTCTTCGGCTCTTAAATCTGCGGACTCATCAAACAGCAACTGTTTCAAGGTTACTTGACGTCTCTTGTCTGTTAAGAAAGAAATAAAAATGACCAATTTAGAAATCGTAGATTTATTGTAGAACAGCCCACTTCGCTGGATAGTTAAGCCAATTAGCTATTTGAGGCTTTGAGAATATGGGGTTACAGCCATTGTAGGAGCAGAATTGTTGGCCATATTGACTGTCATCATCAGAATGTAACTATAAAGGGGTAGTCTGATCTCATACTTTGATGGCGGAAACCTGTGGACCCCATAGACTATAATGAGGTCTGACCAGTTTTAGTCTGAAAAATTCAGAGAGAAAAACGCTGCTTGCAAGGTTTTTCTCGACGTGTTTTTCAAGTGGAATGGGGTACAGAATCCCCCAATGGAAATAGGGAGCAGGTGTGAATCCAACCTTGTGACCCGTGTGCGTCTTCTGTCTGTTTGCGGCAAAACCAATTTTTTTTTTAACCAGACACAAAGTCGGTCATGCAGGACTTTGTGTCTGGTTAAAAAAAAAAGGTTTCGCCGCGGACAGGCAAAAGACGCACGCGGGTGGTCACTTTGCAAACCCATTCAAGTGAATGGATTTGAAAACTGACCACCAGGTTTCCGTCTCCTGTCCAGTTTCTTGGGGCAGAAGATGGAAACACGCTGGATTGCACAAAGCGGACACTGGGCGCAGATGTGAACCCACCCTTACATAAACTTTATGCTCAGAGGTCAATATACAGAAGAGTGAACTATATATAAAGGAGAATGTTTCCTGAGGGTGAAATAACAGTATATTTAGGCCTTCTTGGCTTCAGTTTATACCTGCAGCTTTACATGCTCTTGCTGGTCTTTTTTGTACAGATGATAGTGATACAGTATTGAAAGAAACTGGTGTGAAATCCTAACCTTCAGCTTCTATTTCTTGATATACAAGATGGATCAGTGGCCATTGTTTTTCAACGTCTCAGCATTGAGAACTAGAGATGAGCGAACACTAAAATGTTCGAGGTTCGAAATTCGATTCGAACAGCCGCTCAATGTTCGTGTGTTCGAACGGGTTTCGAACCCCATTATAGTCTATGGGGAACAGATACTCGTTAAGGGGGAAACCCAAATCCGTGTCTGGAGGGTCACCAAGTCCACTATGACACCCCAGGAAATGATGCCAACACCTCTGGAATGACACTGGGACAGCAGGGGAAGCATGTCTGGGGGCATCTAACACACCAAAGACCCTCTATTACCCCAACATCACTGCCTAACAACTACACACTTTCCACATTCAAAAAAACCTCTATCAAAGTGGGAAAATACCTGGAAACCTTCTTTACTCCCCAAATGGATAGACACAAACCCCAATTTAAGCTCAACAAACAGTAACAACCACCCCTTTAAATCACGTTCCCCATGACAACCACAAATGGAATAGGCAATGGGAATTCCAAAAGCCCTCACCCTTAACTGTCATTTTGAGTGTGTGTGTGTGTGTGTGTGTGTGTGTGTGTGTGTGTGATGTGGTAAGACCTTCCAAAATTCACTTTTCTAGCCCTTAACATGAGCCCTTCCAAACAAAGTTACAGGACCTTAAGCTGAGCTACCAGCAGAGATTGAGGCCCTTGGCATGAGTAGAGCCTTGCACCAGCAGTGTTTTTGGCACTTAGGGTGAGTTGAGCCTTGTACCAGCGTGTGTCCCTTAACATCAGGCGGGCCCTAAGTTCTACGCTTTGCACAAAAGTTCCACATTAACTAGGCTGAATGGTACAAAGATTAGTAGGCCCGAGAACCAGGAACAGGTCTTGCAATGGCTGTCGGATAACGCTTAAAGCACATTGTCCACCAGCCAGTCAGCCTCTACCTCCTCTTACCCAACAGTCTTGTCCTCCTTCCACCCAAAATTCCCAATCTTCCCAGAACAATAACCCCAACTGTCCCTGCTCCCCAGAGCTGTTCTCCCTTCCTTTGACTGTACCGCAACCTGCCCCTCCATTTCGCGATTCCACGGACCTAACAGACGAGTATCTGTGTCCAGATGCTCAAACACTAGAGTCTCCTCCATCTCCGGTCGATTTGGTGGCGGATGACCAGCAACCCACCCTCATCGACGACGATGAGACGCAGTTGCTGTCAGGGCAGCCAGTTGACATGCGCATTGTGCAGGAGGAGGAGGCGAGACAGGAGTTGGAAGAGGAGGTGGTGGACGACGAGGACACCGACCCCACCTGGACAAGGCGGATGTCAAGCTGGGAAAGTAGTGTGGATGTTGAGGCAGGTGCAGCACCAAAAAGGGTAGCTAGAGGCAGAGACATGTCCAGAGGCAGAGGTCAGCTGCTTTGCCGAAGCCAGGCCAGACCCGGAATGTCCGAAGATGTTCCCTTTTGTACCCAGCCCAGAAAAACTCCCCCATCGAGGGCACGTTTCTTGAAGGTGTAGAGTTTTTTCAAGGAATGCGCCGAGGACAGATATAGTGTCGTCTACACAATTTGCCTCTCGAAATCGAGTAGGGGCCCTGAGAAGAGCAACCTGTCCACCACTTCAATGCACCGTCATTTGGAATCCAAGCAATGGAATCAGTGGCAGGCAGCAACGGCAGGACAAACATCGCCCGCCGTTCATGCCACTGCCTCTGCTCACAGTGCTGGCGATGCACTCCAGAGGACGAGCCAGGACATCACTTCATCTGCCTCCGCCACTTTGTTGACTTCTCCCTCATCCTCCCCTGTTTCTGTCTTATCTCCTTCTCCTGCACCATCAAAGGCACCATCAGGCGCTTCTTTACAACAACCCACCATCTCTCAGACATTGGAGCGCCGGCAGAAATACACCGCTAACCACCCACCCACGCAAGCCTAGAACGCCAACATCGCTAAACTGCTGGCCCAGGAGAGGTTGGCGTTCCGGCTTGTTGAAACTCCCGCCTTCCCGGACCTGATGGCAACTGTGGCACCTCACTATGCCGTCCCTAGCCGTCTCAACTTCTCCTGGTGTGGCGTCCCCGCCTTGCACCAGCACGTGTCACTCAACATCAGGTGGGCCCTTAGTTCCGCGCTTTGCTGCAAGGTCCACTTGACCACCGACACTTGGACAAGCGCCTGTGGTCAGGGATGCTGCTTATCTTTAAGGACAGGCAGGGTGAATGTGGTGGAGTCTGGTCCCGGGGTGCAAACTGAGGTACCCTATCTCCTCTCCCAGGCCAAAATTCTTGGCAGGAGTAGACTGAAACCCTACGACGCTGCAACCTCCACCACAGCTACTAGCGGCAAATGCTAAAACACTGGTGTGGGGAGACGTCAGCAGGTGGTGCTGAAGCTCATCAGCTTGGGGGACAGACAGCACAGTGCCTCCGAGGTCAGGGATGCCATCCTGGCTGAGATGGCATTTTTTTTTCCCTGCTACACCTGGGGCCTGGCATTTTTACGCCTGTGATAATGGCTGGAACCTGGTAGCGGCTCTGGAGCTTGCCAGCCTCCAACACGCTCCATGTTTGGCCCACGTCTAACCTAGTGGTGCAAAGTTTTTTTAAAACATACCCAAATGTACCGAAGCTACTGTTGAAAATGCGGCGCTTGTGCGCCCACTTTTGCAAGTGCACAGGAGTCGCTACTAGCCTAAAAACACTCTAGCAAGGCCTACATCTGTCCAAACACAGGCTGTTGTCCGTCATTCACACACGCTGAAACCCTACAATACCATATCTTGAGCAGGGTGTGTGAGCTGCACAGACCTTTGATGGAGTTCCATCTACAAAACCCAAGGGTTCCTCAAAGTCAGGTCCCAAAGTTTCTGCACCATGAGTTTCCATGGGTGGCAGACTTATGGCTAGAGGCACAGGCATGGATAGGGGTGATGTGTAGGGGCAAAAGCAGTGTGGATGTGGAGGCAAGCTAAGCAGGAAAAACTGGGGGTACAAGCTAAGGCATGGACTGGGGTGATGTCTAGGGGCAAAAGCAGTGTGGATGTGGAGGCAAGCTAAGCAGGAAAAACTGGGGGTACAAGCTAAGGCATGGACTGGGGTGATGTCTAGGGGCAAAAGCAGTGTGGATGTGGAGGCAAGCTAAGCAGGAAAAACTGGGGGTACAAGCTAAGGTATGGACTGGGGTGATGTCTAGGGGCAAAAGCAGTGTGGATGTGGAGGCAAGCAAAGCAGGGAAAATGGTGGCTAGAGGCAAAGGGATGTCCATAGGCAGCAAGGGCAAAGATGCAAAACTCTCCCCTGTTTCAAGAATTTTCCTGACTTGTCTCCCCACAAAACATTCCTGGGAGGAGGGCTGAAACACCACCCTCCTCCTCCTCCGCTGTTAGATTGACCCCAGCTACGAGCTGAAAACTCTGCAACACTGGTGTGGGGAGACGTCAGCAGGCTGGGCTGAAGCTCATCAGCTTGGGAGACGGACAGCACACTGCCTCTGAGGTCAGGGATGCCATCCTGGATGAGATGGCAATTTGTTTATCCCCGCTGCCCCTGGGGCCAGGCTTTTTTGTCTTGTTGGAGGGCTCTGGAGCTTGCCAGCCTCCAACACGTTCCATGCCTGGCCCACGTGTTCAATGTAGTGGTGCAATGATTTTTAAAAACATACCCCAAATTAGCTGAGCTAAGGGTGAAAGTGCGGCACTTGGACACCCACTTTCCCAAGTCTACAGTACCTGGAGCTAGCCGCAATACACTCCAGCAAGGCCTACATCTGCCTGAAGCACCTACTGTTGTGCGAGGTCACCACACGCTCTAACCCTAGATACCGTATGTTCAGCAGGGTGTGTGAGCAGCAGAGACCTTTGATGGAGTACCAGCTACAAAACCCAAGGGTTCCTCAGAGTCAGCTCCCTCACTTTCTGCACCATGAGTTTCCATGGGTGGCAGACTTATGGCTAGAGGCACAGGCATGGATAGGGGTGATGTGTAGGGGCAAAAGCAGTGTGGATGTGGAGGCAAGCTAAGCAGCAAAAACTGGGGGTACAAGCAGCCGGTGGCATCATCACTGACAAGCACAGCTGTCTGTCAGCTGACAGGCTGACTTTCACCAAAATGAACAGACAATGGATAGACTCATCATATACATGTCAGTTACATGACAAATTTAGTGCAATTTGCAAGTCCAAGATGGGTTGGAGATCTGCGGAGAGGAATCTCACCACCTCTTGCGGGTGCCATCATTTGGAAGGCAAGCCCTGGGCTCAGTGGGTGAGAGCAAGCGCAGGATAATCGTCGTTTGGCCTGGCGGCCACTGCCTCTCCCACTGTTGACAGGGCTGGCGCTGCAGTCCAGACCAGCAGCCAGGACACCTCCACATCTGCCTCTGACACTTTGGGGAGTTCACCCTTATCCTCACCTTTTCCTGCCATTTCTCCTTTTGCCCGCGCCATCATGCGCCTCTTCCCAGCAACTCCCCATCTCCCAAGCCTTTCATTTCATGCTAAAGTACAGCGCAACCCACCCACATGCCCAAGGCTTCAACGGCCTCATCTCAAGAAATCTGGCCCAGGAGATGTTGGAATCCCGGCTGGGGGACACTCTGCCCTTTTTGGGCAGAGTGTCTACTGCGCCACCGCACTGTGCCGTCCACACCAGCACTTTCCCCCAAACATGAGGCGGTCCCTAAATTCAGCGCTTAGCCCTAAAGTTCCATGTGACCAGTTACGAATGGACAAGTGCATGCGGACAGGGACGCTACCTTTCAATTTGGGCACAGTGGTTGAATGTAGTTGAGGCGTGGACCGGGTCGCAAAATGTGGTGGCCTGACTTGTCTCCCCACACAACATTCCTGGGAGGAGGGCTGAAACACCACCCTCCTCCGCTGTTAAATTGACCCCAGCTACGAGCTGGAAACGCTGCAACACTGGTGTGGGGAGACGTCAGCGGGCCGTGCTGAAGCTCATCAGCTTGGGGGCCAGACAGCACACTGCCTACAAAGTGAGTCATGCCATCCTCGATGAGACGGCAATGTGGTTTTTGCCACTGCACCTGGGCCCAGGCATGTTGTCATGTGTGATAATGGCCGTAACCTGGGATTGGCTCTGTAGCTTGGCAGCCTGCAACATATTCCATGCCTGGGCCACGTTTTTAACTCATTGCTGCTAATCTTTTGAAAAAGGTACCCCAATGTTCCTGAGCTACTGGTGAAAGTGTGGCGCTTGTGCGAATAGTTTTTAAAGTGTATAGTTGCTGCTGCTAGCCTCTATGCACTCCTACAACGCCTGTAACTGCTGGAACAACGGCTGTTGTGCGACGTCTCCACACTGCTGGCACTAAACATATCATGTGTTGAGCAGAGTGTGTGAGCAGCACAGACCTTTGATGTAGTTCCAACTCCAAAACCCTCGGGTTCGTGAAAGTCAACTCCCTCAGTTGCTCAACCATGAGTGGCCATGGGTGGCAGACTTATGTGAAATCCCATCCCATCCATTGCACTGGACACGAAACATTAGCATGCGCTCAGCACAACTTCGGATATGGCAGCTGCGTTAAGCAGGGTGCAGGGTACAACACAGACCAGGCCCGAGCACCAAGAACAGGTGTTAGAAATACTGCAGCATCCGCCATTTCCTTCCAATTTTGGGGTTTTGGACCCGCCACCGACTTGTCTGGACCTAAGTGGGGATCATGAGACACAGTTGCCATCAGGGCAAGCTGTGGTCATGTGCGGTTTGCAGTAAGGGGCCAGTGCGCAATTGGAAGAGGAGTTGGTGGATGACGAGGCCACCGACCCCACATGGACAGGGGTGATGTCTAGGGGCTAAAGCAGTGTAGATGTAGAGGGAAGCTAAATCAACAAAAAACCTGGGTAGAAGCAAAGGCATAAACTGGGGTGATGTTTAGGGGCTAAAGCAGTGTAGATGTGGAGGGAAGCTAAATCAACAAAAAACCTGGGTAGAAGCAAAGGCATAAACTGGGGTGATGTTTAGGGGCTAAAGCAGTGTAGATGTGGAGGGAAGCTAATTCAACAAAAAAAACAGGGTAGAAGCAAAGGCATAAACTGGGGTGATATTTAGGGGCTAAAGCAGTGTAGATGTGGAGGGAAGCTAATTCAACAAAAAAAACAGGGTAGAAACAAAGGCATAAACTGGGGTGATGTTTAGGGGTGAAAGCAGTGTAGATGTGGAGGGAAGCTAAGCAGCAAAAACAGTGGGTAGAAGCAAAGGCATGCAAAACTCTACCCTGATGGAAGACTTATTCCTAGGTCTGGAACACGTTAATGGCCCCCCTGGACAAATTACTGCCACTCAGGGGCCTAGTGTCACCAGGAGGGACAAGTATAGGCGCATGTTGTGGGAATACCTGGCCGACACCAGCTCTGTCCTCTCCGATCCCTCTGTGCTCTACAGCCTACACTTATTTTCTCATCTTTTTTTCTGCACTGCACATCTCTTGCCTGCTTCCTTTGGGATCTTACAAGTGGTGGTCCACTTCCAAAGATGGTAATTTCACTAGACAGTGTAACGGGAGTAGCTGAGGGATCGCTGTCTTAACCACTTTTTGGCACAAAATTAACTTCCAAAGCCAAATATGGTGCAAGTATATGACGCAAGGACACCTACACACCTATCTCTGCCACATTGGGGAGTTCACCCTCATGCGCCCTTTTGGCCTGCACCATCATGCGCCTCTTCCCAGCCACTCCACATTTCCAAAGCTTTTCATTGCAGGCAGAAGTACAACACAACCCACCCCCATGCCCAAGCCTTTAACAGCCTCATCGATAAACTGCTGGCCCTGGAGATGTTGGTGTTTGTTTATGCTTCTGGAGACCCAGGCCTTCCGTCAGCAGATGGCAGCTGGGGCACCTCCTTATGCTGGGCCTAGCCGTTACTACTTCTCTTGGTGTGCTGTCCCTGCCTTGCGCCTGCATGTGTCCCATAACATCAGTCGGGCCCAGAGCTCTGCGCTTTGCTGCAAGGTCCACTTGACCACCGACACATGGACAAGCGCCTGTGGTCAGGGATGCTGCAGTGCTTATCTTTAATGACAGGCAGGGTGAATGTGGTGGAGTCTGTTCCCCGGGTGCAAACTGGGGTGGCCTATCTCCTCTCCCAGGCCAAAATTCATGGCAGGAGTAGACTGAAACCCTATGATGCTGCAACCCCCACCCCAGCTACTAGCGGAAAACACTGTAACACTGGCATGGGGAGATGTCAGCAGGCCGTGCTGAAACTGATCAGCTTGGGGGACAGACAGCACAGTGCCTCCGAGGTCAGGGATGCCATCCTGGCTGAGATGGCATTTTTTTTTCCCTGCTACACCTGGGGCCTGGCATTTTTGCGCCTGTGATAATGGCTGGAACCTGGTAGCAGATCTGGAGCTTGCCAGACTCAAACACGGTCCACGCATGGCCCACGTTTTCCAACTTGTTGGTGCCATGTTTCTTTGAAACCTACACCATTGTGCCTGATATACAGGTCAAAGTGGGGCCATTTTCGTAAGTGAGAACTAGCCTCTGCTAGGCAGAAAACATTCAGAGCACACTCCTCGCAGACATTAGATTTAGAACATGTTGTCTTCATTGTCCAAATCCTCTATATAGGTAACGTGTTTTTCGGGCCGAGCTGTCTGGGAACGAGCTGGTGCAGCACTGACAACCTGGGTGAATATGGCAAGAGCCTGAGATGTAGGGTGAATGAATCCCCAAATTATTTGTGGAATTCCCAGTGAGACAATGGCACTATCTACCAGTAGCAAAAATTGTGGGTGCACGTAACCCCAATATATTCTTTGAATTCCCAGTGAGACAATGGCACTGTATAGCAATAGCAAAAATTGTGGGTGCACGTAACCCCCATATATTCTTTGAATTCCCAGTGAGACAATGGCACTATATACCAGTAGCAAAAATTGTGGGTGCACGTAACCCCAATATATTCTTTGAATTCCCAGTCAGACAATGGCACTGTATAGCAGTAGCAAAAATTGTGGGTGCACGTAACCCCCATATATTCTTTGAATTCCCAGTGAGACAATGGCACTATATAGCAGTAGCAAAAATTGTGGGTGCACGTAACCCCCATATATTCTTTGAATTCCCAGTCAGAAACTGGCACTATATACCAGTAGCAAAAATTGTGGGTGCACATAACCCCAATATATTCTTTGAATTCCCAGTCAGACAATGGCACTATATACCAGTAGCAAGAAATGAGGGTATTTGTAACCCCAATATATTCTTTGAATTCCCAGTGAGACAATGGCACTATATACCAGTAGCAAAAATTGTGGGTGCACGTAACCCCAATATATTCTTTGAATTCCCAGTGAGACAATGGCACTGTATAGCAGTAGCAAAAATTGTGGGTGCACGTAACCCCCATATATTCTTTGAATTCCCAGTCAGACAATGGCACTATATACCAGTAGCAAAAATTGTGGGTGCACATAACCCCAATATATTCTTTGAATTCCCAGTGAGATAATGGCACTGTATAGCAGTAGCAAAAATTGTGGGTGCACGTAACCCCCATATATTCTTTGAATTCCCAGTGAGACAATGGCACTATATACCAGTAGCAAAAATTGTGGGTGCATGTAACCCCCATATATTCTTTGAATTCCCAGTCAGACAATGGCACTATATACCAGTAGCAAAAATTGTGGGTGCACATAACCCCAATATATTCTTTGAATTCCCAGTGAGACAATGGCACTGTATGGCAGTAGCAAGAAATGAGGGTATTTGTAACCCCAATATATTCTTTGAATTCCCAGTCAGAAACTGGCACTATATACCAGTAGCAAAAATTGTGGGTGCACGTAACCCCAATATATTCTTTGAATTACCAGTCAGAAACTGGCACTATATAGCAGTAGCAAAAATTGTGGGTGCACGTAACCCCCATATATTCTTTGAATTCCCAGTGAGACAATGGCACTATATACCAGTAGCAAAAATTGTGGGTGCACGTAACCTCAATATATTCTTTGAATTCCCAGTGAGACAATGGCACTATATACCAGTAGCAAAAATTGTGGGTGCACGTAACCCCAATATATTCTTTGAATTCCCAGTCAGACAATGGCACTATATACCAGTAGCAAAAATTGTGGGTGCACATAACCCCCATATATTCTTTGAATTACCAGTCAGAAACTGGCACTATCTACCAGTAGCAAAAATTGTGGGTGCACGTAACCCCAATATATTCTTTGAATTCCCAGTGAGACAATGGCACTGTATAGCAGTAGCAAAAATTGTGGGTGCACGTAACCCCCATATATTCTTTGAATTCCCAGTGAGACAATGGCACTATATACCAGTAGCAAAAATTGTGGGTGCACGTAACCCCAATATATTCTTTGAATTCCCAGTCAGACAATGGCACTATATACCAGTAGCAAAAATTGTGGGTGTATATAGCCCCAATTCTATTGCTAGGGGACTTGCAGGGTATTTCTGAGGTGAAGGTGGGGGGGCACACCGTTGGAACGGGGATTTGGGGTGTATATATGGGGTATACGGGAATACACTGTCAGTGTGTTCCATTCAGGATCCTGGGAAAGCTGGGTTGCGGCGATTGAGCCCGTCAGTGCCACGTTACACTGACAAGCTTCTCCCTGGAATTGAAGTTATATGTAAGCCCAATATATTCTTTGAATTCCCAGTGAGACAATGGCACTATATGGCAGTAGCAAAAATTGTGGGTGTATATAGCCCCAATTCTATTGCTAGGGGACTTGCAGGGTATTTCTGGGGTGAAGGTGGGGGGGCACACCGTTGGAACAGGTATCGGGGGTATATATCGGGTATACGGGAATACACTGTCAGTGTATTCCATTCAGGATCCGCGGAAAGCTGGGTTGCGGCGATTGAGCCCGTCAGTGCCACGTTACACTGTCAAGCTTCTCCCTGGAATTTAGCTCTTATAAGAGCTGTTGGTTGTCTTCTCCTTCCTATCCTAGCCTGTCCCTGCCTACCCAGAATCTAAGCTCTAGCTAACTGGACGGAAACCTCCGTCCCCGGTGAATTGCAAGCTCAGAATGACGCGAAGCTGGGCGTCGCTGTTCTTTTAAATTAGAGGTCACATGTTTTCGGCAGCCAATGGGTTTTTGCCTACTTTTTTCAACGTCACCGGTGTCGTAGTTCCTGTCCCACCTACCCTGCGCTGTTATTGGAGCAAAAAAGGCGCCAGGGAAGGTGGGAGGGGAATCGAGTAATGGCGCACTTTACCACGCGGTGTTCGATTCGATTCGAACATGCCGAACAGCCTAATATCCGATCGAACATGAGTTCGATAGAACACTGTTCGCTCATCTCTATTGAGAACCCCTGTCATTTCTTGAACAATTCTCCAGTAATAAGTTCATTAGTTTAGGAATTTACCCCAATCTAATAGATAATAGAAAACTTCTATGACCTACAGCAGCTGGATTATATTCCTTTTGTAATTACTGTATTTGATTAAGGATTAATGCATTAGATTAGGAGATGTCAAACATGAGATTGAGAACCCCTCCATAAATTTAGTTTGTGGGGTTCGCATCCCACAGACTAATATTATGCTCTTCAGATTCCAGAATATAATAATCAGTAGCCCAGGGGAGGTGAGTAAACATAGCAAACATTGTTATTCACCTCCCCTGGTTTCCAGCACAAGTACCTGTCCTCTTTGGGCCTCTTCCAGCCTCCCAAATAACATTAGGTACCACTAAGGCCTGTGATAAGGCCTCGGGGGGGGGGGGGGGGGGGACATGGGTCATCATAATAGTTAGCGAGTAGCAGATGACACCAAAATTCACTCTGGGACATTAAACAGAGTGGAGGGACCACTATGGGAAATTATACTGTGTCAAGGGGCCACTATGGGAAGTTATACTGTGTCAAGGGGCCACTATGGGAAGTTATACTGTATCAAGG
The DNA here is from genome assembly GCF_031893055.1 of Leptodactylus fuscus. Classification (NCBI taxonomy): domain Eukaryota; kingdom Metazoa; phylum Chordata; class Amphibia; order Anura; family Leptodactylidae; genus Leptodactylus; species Leptodactylus fuscus. Next base: position 31,050,132 of record NC_134272.1, read on the forward strand.
GGCCACTATGGGACATTATTCTGTCAAAAGGATCTTTGGCAAAAATGGGAGGGTGCTTTCTAAACAGTGGGGTGCCCATGATACCCTTAATTTGCCCCAGTGGTAAGTAATGAATGCATCTTGCCACTCGCTCCTTAAACATCTCTGATCATGGGGGGCATTTTATTGTATGTGGAGGTACTGTGGGGCCCAAATTATTATATGTAGCGGCACTATGGAGGCAGTGTGAGGGACAGTATATTACGGTATATGTGGAGAACAGTGGGCGTCATTATATTACATGAGGGGTCACTCTGGCATGCAGGGTTTTTCTGTCCGCTTGAGAAGTCGGACATCTTCACTTGCGGACAGGGAAGGACGGGCACGGAGTGCAAAAGAACGCACCCGATGCCCATTCAAGACACCCCCGGAGCCATCGGCAAAGGGGGACATGACTTTGGGATGGGGGAACCAATAACTCCTGCAGTTTCTTCTTTGTGCAGTAGTTGTGTAGATTTATACAGAATGGTTCAGCTTTAACGGTATATCTGGGTATATTCAGCTTTAGGAGTATGTAGTGCTTAGTGTGTCACTGTAGGGAGGGAGGAGTTTAGGAATAGATGTAACTTCCTGTCTCATCCACCTTCATCCTCTTTCTCATCACAAGACCTGGATGAAGCATGTCTGCTGTATCAGGGAGTATAAGACTGGGGTTTATCACCTCACACAGGACTGGTGTCACCACATTACACAGCACTACTAGTGTAGTATCACCAACTATACTGTATATGAGGCAGTATTACCACAAGATGTCTGCAGTTATGTCCTCTCATGGATTTACCCTACATACTGCAGACATGGCTGAGTCTCCTCATGTATTTACCACAGACACTGCAGACATGGCTGATGTATCATATATACTGCAGTATTACCTCAAGATATGTACAGTCACAGTGTCCCCTCATGTATTTACCTCACACTGTAGACATGGCAGATATATCATATATACTGCAGTATTACCTCAGGTTATATATAGTCACAGTGTCCCCTCATGTCACACACTGCTGATATATAATGTATACTTCAGTATTACCTCAAGATATATACAGTCAATTAATGCAGATTGTACATAAGTCCAGGGGACTGAGGGGCTGTCTATGGTGGAGCTGAGAGGTCACTGTGGTGAGAGAGGGACAGCCTGGTACAGTGTGGTGAGGGTAATGGAGGCTGCACTGTAATCCCTGTACTGTATACCATTTCTGTGCTAATACTTATCATGCTGGGGATAAGTTAAAGTTAATCATTTTTATGTAATTTCTCAGGGCTGTATACAGGTCATACTGTGTATACAGGCTATACCGTTGGTGAGGGGTTCTTGGAGTTGTTTGAAATTGTAAGCGGTGGGGAAACATGGTGGTTGGTTTCCCCTGGGATTATTTCTCTTGGTCTGACTGGTCTTTGGGCTCCTGCTGGGTGGTGTCCCGGGGAGGGGTTATTATATATGGAAAACTGCCATTCTGTGTGTTATGGTGCCCCTGAGCCAGTGCTTGCGGCTGGGGGTAAATTGGTGGTGGAACAAATTGGCGGCCAGGACTTTGTAGCTCCAAGAACCTCCCCCTCATGAGAAGGGGTTTGTCTTCAGAGAAGTTTAGTGCTTGTGTTACTATTAACCCTTCCTATAGAAGGTACTGTATAAAGGTTAATTTTAATTGGGGGGGTGAGGGGGTCCTTGGAGTTGGTTGAAATTTTTCGGAGGTGGGGAAACATGGTGGTTAGTTTCCCCTAATATTAATTTACCTTGGTCTAGCTGGTCTATGGGCTCCTGCTGGGTGGTGTCCAGGGGAGTGGGTTATTATATGTGGTATCTGCTATTCTGGGTGTTATGGTGCTCCTGGGCCAGTGCTTGCGGCTGGGGGTAATTTGGTGTGGTGGAACAGATTGGCAGCCAGACTTTTGTAGCTCCAAGGACCTCCCCCTCAACAGGAAGGGGTTTGTATCCGGAATAGTTAAGTGCTTGTGTTATTATTTCCTCCTCCTTATATGGCATCTAATGCTCTATTTATGACCTCCGTATTAGGGCCCAACACATTTAGACAATGGATATCAGACAAATAATGCATCGGATTATTGTATTTCTTAGTCTTCCCGTGTAGCCCTTCATTTAGGAGCAATTTCAGTCTGTATCCAAATAAGTATATAGATTACCATTATTATATGTTACATCATATAATGCAGCCGGTCCCATGTCGTATACTATGTGATGGGTTATTTCTCAGTGGTGTCCTATAACAGTATAATGTACCCACTGACAGCTGCTAAGTTTTTCCGTATTACCTACATGGGTCAGAATTATTCTGGAGCTGGTATTACTTAATATTATTGCTTAAACAGTGGGGTGAGACTTAAGTTATTCTTTCTTTTAAGTTAAGTTCTTATAAGTTATATTTCTTTTAGAGCCTTTAATTTCATGGTGCTGTATGAATATATATGTAAAGGGATTTGCATGCATAGTCCCAACATAAGTACAATACTGTACATACATGTCTAACTAGCTGAGTGATCTAGTACAGGTAGAAGAGAGGACCTTGTGTGTCTGGATCTCCAATTTTTAGACCGGTGTTTTACTTTGTTACTATCACTGGCCTTGCCTTATTATGTAACCCTAAAGGGCCTGGTGGCTTAGGACTGAGACACACACAAGTGCTTCCAAGCCACTGTGTAACAGGTTGTTTGCGATACACTAACAAGCTTGATCACGCGTGTTTAACAGAATGTAATATAGTTATTTATTAATTTATTTTCTTAAATATAATCCTAAACTATAGCTATTGTTGTGCAATATAATTTGCACCATTGACATTAAATATGTTTTTTTTTTTTTTTTTTTTTACTGGGTCCTTGAAGTTACTTATAATTTGGCCAATAATGGGCAACCACCTCGGGTGTAGCCCAGTGCAGGGATGACCATTAGAGGTATGGCCCCCTGGTGTGGAGAGGTGACCATCGGAGATATGGCCCCCTGGTGTGGAGGGGTAACCATCGGAGGTATGGCCCCCTGGGTGTGGAGGGGTAACCATCGGAGGTATGGCCCCCTGGGTGTGGAGGGGTAACCATCGGAGGTATGGCCCCCTGGGTGTGGAGGGGTAGCCATCGGAAGTATGGCCCCCTGGTGTGGAGGGGTAACCATCAAAGGTATGGACCCCTGGTTATGGCAAACCAATTAATTTTAAGAAGACCCTGTTAGGGTACGTCCCTAGGGTCATGGCTATCAGTTTTCACATGCCTGTGCACTAAATTGAGCCCTCCGAGCTGGTGCTGGTTGCGGCTGGAGAGTGAGAGAAAAATATTTATTAAAAAAAAAAAAAAAAAAAGGGGCATGTTTTTGATAACAATCTATAGCTTCAAGGACCCTTTCTGTTGATTTGTACTTATCTTAGTGAAGGTATTTGACCGCTTATATTGACCAACTTATATTCTCTTAAGGTTGCCAACAGTTTGATACCGCCGTTGTTGCAGTAGAGTGTCTATCGCAGCCAGTTAGCGAATGGAACCCAGCACTGCTTACTATGATGACCACATGCTCTGCGAGCAGGAGCTATATAGGCCTGCAACCCCCCCCCCCCCTCCTTGCGGAACGGGCAGCATCAGGATGGTGCTGGCTCATGTCCAGCAAAGAAGAGAATTTCAGCCTCGAATTTCGGTTTGGGTGCCCTTGGGTCGGTGCATGCGGCTAAGGGTAAAGGTCATCAAGTACTCTGACAATGAATGAGAGATGACGGGAAAGGGTCTCACGCTGCCTTCACAGACTTCTGTATCTCGAGCTGATCATGGGCTTATTCTCATCATGCTAAGCATCATTTAATGGCTTGTTTTATTGTTGATGTGCTTGGCACCCATCAAACAACGATGGTGAGTTATTTCAATACAGTAAGTCCCCTGGAGTTGCTGTAGTATCTGGTGAAGCTGATGCACAGCAAGTAATTTTCTCTACCCTTCTTTATACTCTCTATGTCTTTCCTGGCAGTGTATAGGGTTGCCAATGGAGCTAAATCGACAGTTCTAGTTTTAGTGGCAGTTCCTTGCAGAGGTGTTATTTCGTACGTGGTATATACATCTATATCATATGTATATAGTTGCCACCATAAGCGGGACCTCACACCTCATAAGGGGGAAGTATATACTTATGTGCAGAAATGGTTGGCAATTACATTTTTGTGGTATGGCGGTATTCCCCGTGTATACTGGTTTATGGGAATTTCAGTATTGTAGTCCTATTTCTTTTTAGTAGTTTCTAACTGCATTTTTTAGCCACATTCATAGCTTGTATTGTACTGTAGGGAAGATGGTATGG